>NC_141345.1:19145000-19607500 GCF_057382095.1 Aulonocara sp. 'chitande type north' Nkhata Bay
TTTATTTAAACCAGATTAGAAAGAATATAAGTTTGAAGCACTTCTACATTGGTTTGAGGCTATGCCCATGTTTTATATAAAGTCTATTGAGCGAGCCAGTTGTGTGGTGAGGCCAAGAAAGTGTCTCAAACTCCCAACCTTTGGAAACTGAAAATGCATTACAGCCTAAACCACTGAAGCCAGAAGCTTAAGGTTAAAGCTCAAAATGATTTACAACAAAATGTGAAATGTCACTGTACTGTGGTTTAAAAATCCAGTTTTGTGTCAGTTAATGTTACAGAAACAACTGTCGGCCAAAAATCATGAAACAGCATTTTAACCATCCTCTTTCATAAGACAGCGATAACAAAACAAACTGAGGAGTTCAAGGGTGGTCTCTCACACTATGGACAGCTTTGCACTTGAGAAAGCAAACACTCAATGGATTATTAGTGTTCTTGTTCAGTCTTGCTCATGTTATTTTTGGTTCTTGATTGTTATGAAAGTGCAGTGTGTTTCTGCTAAGTTTAGCTAGCAATGTGCCAACACATGGTCATGCTTTGTTGATATGTAAAGGTTAAATGCAGTGATGCTCCTGTATCTGCTCAGGAGAGCTTGCATTGTATCTAATCCAAAATCTTATTTTCTAAAATAAAGGTAAAATCCAAATACTTGACCAAAGATCTTTCAGGAGACAGGAACATTTTAGACACCTTGTCCCTTCCTAATAACAAGTCCTACGTTTTATGGAAAGGTGCTGGAGGCTTTGTTGGTCTCGGGATCTCGTCTCTGCTTTTTGCAGATGATATGATTCTGTCAGTTCTACCCTCCAGCTCGCACTGGGTTGGTTTTGTGCCAAGTGAAAAGCGTGGCGTGCCCACTATGGGTTGAGAAGTTGGGCTCCCAGTTCAAGGATTTTGTTCATGAGTTAAAGAAGAAGGTAGGAGGAGACTGACAGGTGGATTGGAACAGCTCCTGCAGTAATACAGAGGCTGTACTTGTCTGATATGGAGGCTGACTGTGAAAGCCAAGCTGTGGATTTAACGGTTGACCTATGTTTCTACCCTCACCAGTGGCCACATACTGTGAGCAGTGACCGAAAAAGTCCGATCTCTGCAAATGGTGGAAATTAGCTTGTTTGGAAACGTGTCTCTGACTGAGGCAGACACAGGACACTACAGAGATTATGTCTCTTAGTTAACTTGCCAACCTGGACCTGAAGAAGAAAATGGATGGACCGATGGATGGAAGCACTATTTCTGTCTAAGTCTATCAATATTTCTTACAAACCTTTTGCCAAAACTAGAAGTAGGATGTAGGACACTGAACCGTAATTAAAAGGGCTTGGTAGCTTTTAGATAACCTTGAAAACAGGCAGATAAACAAACAAAGAGCACTGAAAATTCTCCACCAAGCTCTCAGCTTGAGCAATTTCATGTAGAACATGTAAGTACAATAAGTAACAACAATAAGTAGTGAAAATACTAAATGTCATTGTTGCACATACATGCTGTGAGAAAAACAGTGGGAATGCTTTTTCCTACAAGTGTAAATATCTTACTGCAACTACTAGCCTAGCTGTGTTTGATTTATTTTTTACATAAGCAGCCAGCGTGTTACTTGAGGTTCAGTTCGAGAGGGTTAACCAATCAGGTTTTTAGATGATCAGATTTCTAGAAGGTTGGTATCTCTGTGGTTTAATTTTTGGACATGGCTGCTGTCAAAAGAAATGTAGTGATCTTGTAAAAGATTACTTAGATAATATTAAAAACTATTACAGCTATAACTGAAGTCTTGATTGTGTTGGCATATAAAGGTGAACTTCTCTGAAGGACAGAATTACCATTGCCTCCATCTTCAAGCCATCTGGGGCTGCACATTTTTATTTTAAACCCAATTGCTTTCCCCCTCGCTTAGTTTACATTCATAGTAGAATTCCACTGAAAAGCTGCAAGGAAATATATCTTTATCTCTTTTTGCAATTTTTGGACACTCCTGTCTTGTTAGATTAACCTTTATTTGAATAAACCAGCAATGGATTTGGTGTTTATGTCAGCGTGAGAGGCTCCATTGATCTGTACGTTATAAGCAGCATGTCCAGCATGCAGAAAGGAGCATAACACCCGCATTAAAAACATTACATCAAAAATATATAAATGCACACCAATGACTAACACCCACACAGGTAGAGAAAGGAAAATGCGAACTTTGGACAAAATAGCCCCAGGACAGTGCATGTTTAAAACCAAGATAGTTCCTTCTGTAAGGCCACGGTTCTATCCACTTCACCGCCATCAGAGCATAATCTGTAGATTTGTTCCCACACAGCCACCTTGAAAATTTCCAGACAAGCTTTCGACAGTGTTGCACAAAACTGAAAGAAACAGTCTGCCCTTGATGAGAAGGTGAGTGCTCATAAAGGCGGTGCGGGGTCTTTGGAGAGCAGTGCACAAATAACAGCCATGAGACGTGCTTTGTAATCGCACAACAGAAATCTTTACATTACCATAGCTTTTATTCAATTTTATTATTCCAGGGTGAAGAGGTGATGGCCTTTACTTTCTCCCCAGCATGGACAGAGGCTTATATTTTTGTCAGCACATCACAGATATCCTTTTATTTGCTATCATGGGAAGGGCACATGTCAGTACTTCTGCTATGATGCACTGATGAAAGGAACCCACAAGGTCACATATGAATTGACTCTGTGGAAATCACGCCACCTAAAGAACTGAGACTTTCTAGCAGAAGCTTCATGACAAGTAAGGTCAAACCAGCTATTGTGCACAAAAGGTAAGAGTAACTGCTAAAGGTGCAGAAGTGCAGAAAACTTTAATTTTCTACTTAGAGACTGCTGCTCAGTTTTTATCCAAGTTTTAAAACTTTGACAAATCTTCTAAAAATGAATCTGAAAGCCATACTAGCTGCTGAGTGCAGCTGCAGCTGCAGCAGTGCTTTGAGCCAAATGCTAATGTCAACATGCTCATGCATAGAGAGATGGGGGTAGCCACAGTGACATCACCCATTTGTTTGCACCTTCCATTTGGAAGCCCGAGCTTTAGTGTTATTGTTCTCGCAAGGATTGTTTCTTGGAGCCAGAAGTGTTGAAATCTGAAATGAGGGTGAAGTTATCAGCTTAGACTAGCAAGCTTGGTTAGCAAAGAATATATGTGCAATATACAGATAGCTGCTCATCTGTGCTAAGTACTGTGCAAATAAAGTAGCCTACTAGTATTTTTCTCATTAAAAGTGGAGTTTTATTTATATTTTTTGTCATGTCATGGTATTTGAATTGTTCTTGTTTATTTCCGTTGTCAAATGTAAATCACGATTTACAGAACCACAAGTTTTAGAACTATCATCACCTTTTAATAAAAATTGAGCACTAATAATTCCATAATTTGAATTTAAAAGCATATAATTTCAACAAAGCTGATATGATTGATCAAATGTCACATATATAAATATCAGGTAAATATGTATCTTTTTGCACTATAGATTACAAGTTTTATAGATTTCAAGTAATGACAGCACTATATTTAAAATATACCTGAAGTCTACTGTAACATGTCAACTCACCAGCCACATTATTATGTACACTGGTTCATCTGCTCATGCAAATATCCAATCATCCAATCACATGGCAGTATCTCAGTGTATTTAGGCATGTAGACAAGGTTAAGACTGTGTGCTGAAGCTCAAACTGAGCATCAGAATAGGAAAAACTGAGATTTAAGTGACTTTGAACATGACGTGGTTGTTGGTGTTAGACAAGCTGGTCTGAATATTTCAGAAACTGCTGATCTACAGGGGTTTTCACTTACAACCATCTCTGTGGTTTACAGTCAGTGAAACGGAAAATATCCAATAAGCGGCAGTTCTCTGGGCAAAAATACAATTTTAATACAAGAGGTTAGAGAAGAATGCCCAGATTGCTTTGAGCTGATAGGAAGCAACAGTAATTCAAATGGTCACTCATTACAAGCAAAGTATCCAAAAAAGCTGACTGCACAACACACAGATGGGTTCCAGCACCAGACGATCACGCCGGGTGTCAGCTAAGAACATGAAACTGAGACCGAGTTTGAAAGGGCTCCCCAAAATCAAAGACTGGAAAATTCTTGCCTGGTCTAATGAGTCTCAATATCTGCTATGACATTTGGATGGCAGGGAAATGCCACAGCCTGGGGATTACTGCCCACCATGTCCATCTTGTTATGACCAGTATAACCATTACCTAATAGATGCTTACAGCAGGATAACACGCCATGTCACACAGCTCAAATCATCTCAAACTGATTTCTTCAACATGCCAGTCAGAACACTGCCAGTGTAGTCAAACGGCCTTCGCAGTCACCAGATCTCAATCCAATAGAGTGCCTTTGGGATGCTGTGGAACAGGATCTGACAAATCTGCAGCAACTGTGTCATGTCATTATGGCCCAAAATCTCAACAAAATCTCTTTTTGAATCTGTGCCATGAAGAATTAAGGCAGTTCTGACAGCAAAAGACTGTCCAATCCGGTAATAACATGTCAGGTGAGTGTGTATTATTGCTTAAGGATGAAGGTCTTCTGGCATTAGAGGACAAATGCAACCATCTATGAGTGCATATGTGAATGAATCAATTAATGAGCATTTTAGCAGACTATTTTATGGGGCCACAAAGTGCTTAAAAATCATAGCACTGCATTTGTAATACAGAGTGTAAGCTATATTTAGCAGTCATTTAACATTATGCAAGTATGTGGCTATTTGAGATATAAGGGCGCACATTTGTTATCGCTTGTAAGGCGGAGCTTTTTCTCTCATGATACTTTCCTGAAAATGTGACAAGAGCGCCCTTCATCACTAATATTCCTCGCTTCTCCAAACTATATTCCTGTGTGATGATAGCTTCGCAGGTTGTCATTAAAAGCAGTAAAGGTAGTGGCGTGTTACATTAGCACTGGAACAGTTGTAGGTCTTGCTCAACAGCCCTTCTCTTCATTAAAAGTTGGTTAATTGACGGTGAACTCTATCTACTTGTGAAGGAGTAATGAGCTAGGAGGGAAGGTCAGGTTCAGTGAATCAGCACTGATTTCACTAATTAATATAAAGGAAAATCCAAGTAGACTATAAAGAATGAGGAAAAAATAGCCTCATAACGTGCTCGTCTCCAAGTTTATTGCGCTGTATTAGTCCTCGCTGTAATCATACAATCATACAAAGGGGAAAACACATGAGTTTCAGTGAGTTGGTAGTAGCACCAGCTCTGTGTCTTCCTTTTATCCTCTCATCTTCTGTCCATTTGACTGATCGTGTGCATATATGTGACTGCCTGTCCCTCCACCCTGCGGTGAGCGTGTTAGCCTGTTTAAGTGAACACTTTATCATCCTCTTCTCTGTCAGGGTCTGCTCTTCCACTCGCTTTGTTTCTCTGCTTCTGTGCTTTGCCTTTTTCATCTTCTCCTTTTTTTTCTTTTTTTTTAAATGCTGGCCAGTCTCCATGCTTCTGTTCTACAGCTCTCCCTCCTCTTTCCTATCTCTGCATTATCTTCTCCATCTCTCCAGCTGTCCCTTTCAGTTCCTCTCCCCCTGCCCTCCCATCTGCTGATCATGCCCTGATTATTCTGCAGAGGGAGGCTCTTCCCCGTCAAACCGTCCTTCTCCCCGGATGTTCCCCACTCTGTCCCCTATCCATCAAGACTTTCTCCACACACAGTCGCTCCATCTGTCAGCCCCCCTCGGAATATTCTTTCCATTTCTTCAACCTTACTTCCCAACTTTCATTCATCGCCTTCTTCCCGCATCAGTATATTCATAAAACTATTTCTTCGTCATTCGGATCCGTCCGTCCATTCACACAGCTAACTACACTTCTTCTGTTCCTCCTAACCAGTCCGCACCCTGCAGCAGTCAGATCAAAATGTAGAGAGACAGAGCATGAGCCAAGATAAGCTCTCCCTGCAGGTCACTGTCTATGTACCAGCTGATAGGAATCAATCTGCACCGCGGGATACTACTCCTTTTGTTGTGTTTCTCCTCTCTGTTACAGGCCCTGTACTTTTATGTCTCTTTCTCTTTAATCCTCCCCATTTTTCTGAAGCAGTGCCAAAAATCATTAAAGTGCGACACCTTCAATCCTTTCTTCCTCCTCACTGTCATTACAGAATTTGAATTGTATTTTGTTCTGCTTTTTGATTTAGTTTATACCGGTGGGTGTTCGCCACATAGTGTCTGTAATGCGGTGCAATCTGTCATTTAGGGTTTCTTTCATCTGCCACTTCAGAGGTATTCCTGTGGTTTATTGTACAAGATAAATGACTATAGGTTCTTTAGTTTGGTAGATTGAGGGGTCAGGATGGAAGCCTACTAAAGCTAATACTTGCTATTAGCCACAGATGTAACACACAGAGGAGACCAAAAGAGTTTGCATCAGCTCGGAACTGAATAGGCAAAGTCGGAACAGGGTTATCCCGTCCGGAATAAGTGCTATCAACATCAGCCTAAAAAGCCCCGGCAGTGCATGGGCCAGAGTAAGATTGGCAGAAGGTAAGTCATACTTTCAGCAGTTGTTTTCAAACAGTTGTTAGAATTTGAGTTTATTTTTTGCTTATTTAGTTCAAATTAAGTTTTACTAGAAAGGGAAGCATGCAGTGCAAAATCTGAAATTCGCAATTATCCTGAAATAAACAGCAATTACAAAGATAAAGAGTCATTAAGCCTTAAAAATGTAAGGCTTAATGACTCCCATTTCAGCATTTCATTTCTGTTCCTCAGCTGGGAAATACTGAGCAAAACACCTTGAATTTCAGCTGTTATGTGCTGGAAAATCTATAACAACGTGGGGCAAAAAGTAGTTAGGTAAGTTTCTTATTGTTCACCCATATTATTCGTAAATGGCCTGTATTTGTATAGCGCTTTACTTAGTCCATATGGACCCCAAAGCGCTTTACTCTACATTCAGTCATCCACCCATTCACACACACACACACACATTCACACACTGGTGATGGCAAGCTACATTGTAGCCACAGCCACCCTGGGGCGCACTGACAGAGGCGAGGCTGCCGGACACTGGCGCCACCGGGCCCTCTGACCACCACCAGTACGCAACGGGTGAAGTGTCTTGCCCAAGGACACAACGGCCGAGACTGTCGGAGCCGGGGCTTGAACCAGCAACCTTCCGATTACAAGACAAACTGCCAACTCTTGAGCCACGATGAAACCGTAAGATGTATATTTTGGAAATAGCTTGGGATTTTGGATTATTATGGATAAACACGGTGGCACGGTGGTTAGCACTGTTGCCGCACAGCAAGAAGGTCCTGAGTTCAATTCCACCATCAGGCCGGGGTCTTTCTGTGTGGAGTTTGCATGTTCTCCCCGTGTCTGCGTGGGTTCCCTCCGGGTACTCCGGCTTCCTCCCACCGTCCAAAGACATGCAGCTTGTGGGGATAGGTTAATTGGATAATCCAAATTGTCACTAGGTATGAATGTGAGTGCGAATGGTTGTTTGTCCCTGTGTGTTAGCCTTGCGACAGACTGGCGACCTGTCCAGGGTGTACCCCGCCTCTCGCCCTATGACAGCTGGGATAGGCTCCAGCGCCCCCCGCGACCCTGAAAAGGATAAGCGGAAGTGAATGGATGGATGGATGGATAAACTAAAGAAAATTGCCAATTTTTAATTTAATTTTTAATGTTTTATGGTTAAATTAGTGTTTTTCCACTTTTGTTTAATTTCTGCACACCACAGCTTTATTACACTGTAATAACTATCTAGTGCTATTTGAGTCCACCACCAGGTCCATATGTATAAAAATGGGCCATTACTTATTTACACTATTAATTAACACCCCTCCCCCAACCATAAAAAACAGTTTTTATTTAAAAAATTTTTTTTAAAACAATCACAGATTTTTTCTTTAGCACAAGTGGTTTAAATGCCTCCAAACATCTTCATTCAAGTTCATTTACTTATAGAAGTTATAAAAAATTCAACCGATTTGACATTTTTTATTACTGCTGCACAGCCTTACTTATAATATTTGGCACCAATTTTTTTTTCTATTTACATATTTTTTTTAAGTCTTTGAAATAATTCCCTGAATTACCTGTCCCCCATTACTCTTATGGAAATCCTTTTGAGACTTGTTATGATTAATTTAAAAAGTAATAATAGCGAAAAAGATGTTTCCTCCTATTTCATATTTCATCATCCAGGCATAAGGACCACATCATGGAGTCCTTATGGCTGGAGGAAAAGTTTTGTAGTGCTGGAACACTTTCCATCTCATGTGGTACAAGCAATGTAAAATAAAAGATTTTTATTTCATTTAAGTTTATATGTTATTTTATTACACACAGGCACCAATGTGTAAAAATGTAAAAGTCTGCTTAAATTGAAAGTAATAGTACAAGTAAGGTGGTCCTGTTGCAAGAAATTATTAAAAGTCTTATTAAAAGCAAGGATTATAAATTAAATCCCTAAAATCGTTATTACTGCTTAATGTGACTTATTATTATGGTTATTGTTTTCATTTAATAGGTGTTAGAGATTTTTAAACCTTCGCAGGATTATGATTTTCTTAAACAGGGTGAAATAAGGATGATTGGGAATGAGGTTGAAGAAGGGGTGTTTCATCTAATGAATGTAAATTAAAACTTTTTTTGCTAAGCCCTAGCTGTGAAATCAAGTCAAAATTGCATGTTCCCACTGGTTTATTATAGCGTGAGGCAAGCTTTCACTGGTGTGAGGTCAGCCCCATCCTGTTAACTGTTGTTTTTTCTTTGTTTTGCTTTCAAAAAATTAACTAAATTAAAGAAATCAGTATTGTATGTAGCTTTGTGGTTAAATAAAGGTAATAAATTAACAAAATTTCATAATAAATAAATTCAATAAAAGAATTCAACAAATTCTACTTCAAAAAAGATTATCAAGGAGGTTGGCGTGATACTTGTTTATTAACACCCTCTTAAAATATATTTGCAAAGTAAAGACAGGGACATTTTAGCTCTTAGAAAATGCAAATGTGTAAGTGACTGTACATTCAAAACACTTATTATTAGATATTGTCTCGTAACAGGAGGGACATTTAGGGACACGTCATGCGAGGAGACAAAATTATTTTAGCGTGATATCTCAGTTTGAGGAATATATTTTCTGATAATTTAACAAGTTCTCCATCAGAGAGAATCATAGAAAATTTGACAATGGTGCTATCATGAAATGGCACCAAATAGAAGGCATAGCATGGCCCAAGTGTACAGCAATCAATGGATGCTCGCTCAGCTTTTGTACTGTCTTGCAGCGTGTACTACTTTGCAACTAGAGACTCTTACTCTTTAAACCTGTGACACAGTTAGAAGAAACGCTTTGTGTCATTTCAATTTGCAAATCAGACTAATGTGGAGGATTTCAGCAGTACAAGGGACGTGTATAAAGCCTGACTACCAGCAAGGACTTTCTGCTGTAACATTTTCCTATATTTATTAACACAGCATAATTATGTTTGATTGGCATTTCAAGCTTATTCAGCTTCATTTTCAGAATCTGAAAGTCAGTTGATTGGACCATCTATTTTTTTTTCTTTTTCCAAAATAAAAAACAGTTAGATTAATGTAGTTTTTATGCATCTTTTCATACACGTGTCTTAGATTAGTGTTCTCGGATCTAATTGGATTGCAAGCACAAAAGCGAAATCAGTCATGAAGGACAAAGTTTGAAATACTAAATGCCAAAGTAAATACAAAAAAAGCAATCTACGCTTGCCAAGAGTTGCGAGAATAAGTTTACTGAAGTTAATTAAAAGCTCACAGCCTTACTTAAGTTTGTTTCCTTGATCTTTTGCTATGGTCTTCACCACCTCCTGAGAGAAATATCCAACTCTTTAGGAGCTAAAAGTGAAATCCACAACATGTCAGACTAAGTTGCTTTGCGTACCTGCTGTTTGAGGTTTTTTATCTGAACGTTTTGCCTTAAATGAGGTTGCTCGGGTGGACTAGAGCAAACATTAAAGTTATGCGACATAGAACTAAAACCATGAGCTAAGTTATTCATGATTCATCACTATGAATAGGACCCTTTTTTTTTTTTAAACTGGACAGTTAAAAGCTGAATTCATTTGTGTTACTTCAAAGACATTAATTTAATTTTTAAAAAAAAGTTGAACTCTCGGTGAATGAATAGATAGAAACAGATTTTAGATGCTGGAAAGTTGGGTGACTTTATGTCCAATCTTCTATGGACATGTTGGATTAACTGTGACTAACCTCAGTGGAGGATCCCCCCCCCCCCCACTAGAGGAAGGTCAGTGTAGAGGTGGATGGGAGTGGACCACACACACCTCCTGCCACGGAGAGATTTATCAAGCCAGCTTTGCTCCCCGAAACACATGGTTAATTTAGCAGCCATTACAGGTGACATTTTGATGAATAGAGAAGGCTGTTCACGCATACATAGGCCATAGGCATAAACACACACAAACACACGCACGCAGACGTGCTCATAGAAAGAATAATGGTCATTTTACTGCAGTCTGCAGGAGGACGGGAGATAAAAGTTAGTGTTGGGAGAATGATGTGTCAGGATGGTTTCATTAACTCAGAGATAGAAGACTCCTGTCTGAGGCATCAGCGATCATTCTAGGGGAAGAAATTATTCTTCACGGCTGGAGATGGACATGTGCACTAACATAGTGACAAACTACTCAGTTACTCACAGTTAATCCCAGCTGCTTACAGACCCAGATAATCCTGTCTGTGTAATTAGCACTCCTGCTAATCAGGATTTAGCTGAAATGCTAAAATGTACCTGTGTGCGCAGCCCGAGAGAAAAGTTGCACGCAGCCAGGAGACAAGAGGCCATTGCTCATTTATCCCCCCCTAACCCATTTATCATCATTTTCATCCCTTTAAACTGATATCTATTGATTTGTCGGCGCTGCCCTTCACTGCTTTGAGTAGGAGGTTCCACACATACCACAAACATTTGATCACTGTCAAACATGTGTTGGCTGGGGCTGTGACAAACACACACTAAGCTGCTCCACAAAGAGCTGTCTATTCAAACCAACAGATGATATAGAGTTGTTCTACCCACACATGCAGGATGCAGTCTGCCTACGGTTGAACAGCAGCCCAGAGCCAGGAGCGGATAGAAAATGTCCTTTATGAAGCAGCGACTCTGCTCGGGCTTCTATGTCTTGGCGGCGATTTGGCAGGGAGCAGAACAGACGTGCAGACAGACAATAGAGAAGTCTCTATGGAGATCAGCCTGCACCGCTACACGGCCACCGCTTCTTTTTTTTCCTCCCCATGTCCCGGTGCCTGCAGGGACACTGTATAACCCTTTAAAATACAGTTTCAAACCCCAGACAAATAAATTTCCTTCGCTTTGTTGAATATCAAACCTCTCCCAAGGACTAGCGTCAGATTCAGAAAAGATTATTTTGGGAAAATGAAATGAGAGACTCAAGAGTATGTAGCACTGAAGCATAACTCTTAATAATAATGATAATAAAAAGCCAATACTTTGTCAGTCTGTATCATCGCAGTAACAATCAGATCAGATCAAACAATCACATCAGATGCAAACTTGATTTGATTATGGTCTTTTCACCACTGTGGGTATTTTTCCTCTACGGGAGCCGGGGAGTAGAGTGGTGTCATTACCTTCGGCTCTGATCACGATGCATCCTGAAGGTCAGACCTGATGAATTGGAGAGACAGCACTGTTATAGAGAACAGCCATTATCCATGATAGTGAAAGAGATTATTCACTCTCCTGAGAGAGGAGAGGAAAGGAAAGGAAATACTGAGCAGAGTAGATAAAGATTAAAGGACGAGAAATCAAAAGGAAAGGAAGAAAGGAAGGAAGGAAAGGATCCACATTCAGAGGGCTCAGACAAACACCTCAGTGAGGAGTCACTGTGAAATGCTGATAGCTGATGGGTGACAAAACTCCCCTACCCACTTAAAGCTGACACCTCGGTGCAACTGTTTCTTTCCACAGCATGCAGTCAGGGATGATATCATTGTACCTGAGAGAAGCTCGAATACT
Organism: Aulonocara sp. 'chitande type north' Nkhata Bay; assembly: GCF_057382095.1. NCBI lineage: Eukaryota > Metazoa > Chordata > Actinopteri > Cichliformes > Cichlidae > Aulonocara > Aulonocara sp. 'chitande type north' Nkhata Bay. Next base: position 19,157,023 of record NC_141345.1, read on the forward strand.
CCCAGCCCAGTTAGAGCTGACACCAGGAAACAGTCTCCCTCCTGCGCTCCCCTCTGTTTCAACTCAACATTTTCTCTCAGCGGAGATGTCCTCTGACAGAATTCAGCACTGTAACCACTACACAAGGCTGTTAGCTGAAGATATCCCCTCAGGCTGGAGTTTAAGGGCAGAAACGCCTGCTGGTTCGACTGAATTAAAATAATGTGGATTCCTAACCTCATCGCCGAATAATTTGCAAGCAATCTAAAAACACGAGGACATTCTTTTCACCCCGTAACCCCTTGAATTATGTTTAAAACTGAGGCAAGAAATATGCAGCTTGTAATCTATGGGATATCCCATCCAAATAGGGGACTTCTTGAACCCTAAGCCTATCTTCTAGTCTGTCTCTGCTTCTCTCTGCAGGCTGTGGTGATGAAGTGCTTTGTGCCTGCAGTAGTCCAGCGGTGTGCCATGCATGTTAAAAAGCCAGTGATGGCGGGGGGAAGCCTGGGGAAGGCTGTGCAACCAACAAAGCTGCAGGCCAGAAGCCACGCTGTAGGCCGGGAGGTGAATAAATGATTTGAATGGCAGTAAAATCTTTCTATCCTGTATATATCGTACTTACTATTGTTTGAGTACTTGCGATTATTTTATTGTACTTTTTATATTTTACATTTATATTTATTATTTATCTTGCAGCAAGGGAGTGGCACTCTGTACAATGACAATAAAGGCTATTCTATTCTAAAAGGCGGATGCAAATGGGCTCGGTCTGGTACGTAAACATACAGCCACATGCATGAAATGACACGAATAAACAAAGCCGTGTGTCTGGTTTTATCTACAGATACAAACGTAATGGCGATGCATGAGCACAGCTGCAGATGGGCGCGTTCACTCACACAAACACCAGTGTGAGTCTGCATATTGTACATCAGTCAACTCCATTATCATCTGCAGGAGATGAATACTGACAAGAGCAAGATGCTAAGAGAAAACAGCCTGTTTTTCTTCTTCTACGTCCTCCACGTTCACACAGCTATTACATTCATAAGACATGATTATACAACTAACTACAGGGAACCTTTTCAGTTATGGAGATATTTGAGTTTTGGAAATAAAAGGAACATTTAAAAAGCTGCCAAATTCATCTTGAATCTAAATTGCAAGAAAATAGTTCATTTAATGCCACAAAAAGATTTGAAGAAAGTTCCTACTGCATGCACACACGCGTGCGTATATGTGTGTTGTGCGTGCATGTGTTCGTGTGTGTCCGTACACACCTGAATCTGAAAGCTCTGAGGACTAAATTAGAGAAAGAGTAGGTGCTCTGTTTCTGAAGAGAGGAAGGCTAGACCACTTCATGGGTCACACCTCTAGACTCCATCAGCACTCCGGGCCTCATTGAGAAGAAGATCTCTGGGGAGGATGACCCGAGGTTGGCCTGGGGAAGTCATGCTCAGAGAGGCAGACATCACTGCACAGGTCAACTGTGCTTCTCAAGGGGGTGATTAAAAAGTTAGAGGTGTGATTTTCTGCTGTTGCTGCAAAATACAGCACAGTACCCGAGGCAAAAATTTATTCGGTTTTTCTCCTGTGAGTATTTTACATTTTGGCATTTAAATGACTGTAATATTAACATAAAATTAATCATAATGTGAAATTATCTGAAGTTGACTTGACTTCCGCCTACCTTAAAACTGCTACAGAATACCAAGACAATACATTTACATTTTCTCCACATGGTCCACCTTCTTGGTTTTATCTCTGGGATATTATCAGTTTAAGACAGTGAGACTGAAACTCAAAGTCTCTGCTTGTGACTCATCATCGCCAGCTGTACAGTGCTGAATACATTCTGGTTAGATGAAGAATAGTGTTTTCCCTATAGCTTTTCTATATCAAACAAGTTATCTCAGCAGGATTTACTGACTAGTGACTAATATTGTGTTATATTGTCAAAGGAGCTTGCAAAGAAAAGCGTCTGGACTTCTTTAAGTTGCTTGAAGACATTTCACCTCTCATCCGAGAAGCTTCTTCAGTTCTAAGGTCAAATGGTGGAGAGTCCCAGATATAAACCTAGTGGGAGTGACCCCCCACAGAGGGACAAAAGGACCCCCTGATGATCCTCTAATCGCCTGAGCCAAGGTGGGAAACTGGGCGTGGGTCCCAATCAGCCAGAGTTTCGGGTGTGTTCATTGTGAAACCTGGCCCCACCTTATCATGCGAATTCCTGAGGTCAGATGGCCCAGGATGTGAGTGGGCGTTAAGGCGTCTGGGAAGGGATCTCAAAACTGGATTATAGATGGCAGAGAGTTGGTGTCGTAAACCCCCGCCTCTGTTCAAAGATGGTCGCTCACAGTGGACATAGATGGCTTCTTTTGTCCCTCTGTGGGGGGTCACTCCCACTAGGTTTATATCTGGGACTCTCCACCATTTGACCTTAGAACTGAAGAAGCTTCTCGGATGAGAGGTGAAACATCTTCAAGCAACTTAAAGAAGTCCAGACGCTTTTCTTTGCAAGCTCCTTTGACTACGATGACCTGGATGACTGAGAACCTTCACAGACATATTGTGTTATATTGCTACCCTGTGCCGAGAATTGGCTCAAGGTTGGTGAGAAGAAGGGAGTCACTTACTTTGATCCACTAGAAATAATTTACTGCAAATAAACTAACAAAATGCAAACATCAAAGAGGGCTGATGCCAGGTGGAGTGGAGCTAAATGAATTGAAGCTGCTAAAGTTCCAGCAACTAAACAAAAAACTGGAATTGAAGTCTGAGCACGAGCCAAATTAGCATAGCCAAAGGCTCCTCCAAACAAAGGCTCTCTGACAAGCCCAAACTTCCCAAGACACCAACAGTTAACCAAGCAACGAAAAAGCTTAAACCAACTCAAAGCACAATTAGTGGTGTACACCAAAACTACCAGGCCAAGCTTCTAAGTTACAGATATCACAACACCATTTAACATTAAGGTCACTTAATCTTCATAGACTTATTAGTTATACCATACTGAGCCATGTTAACCAAATATCATAAGCATTTTGGATACACAGTGGTCCCTCGCTATAACGCAGTTCTGTGTTCTGCATCCTGATTGGCTGTAAACCACTTTCAATCAATCTCCTCCGTGCCATGTCTCCTGTACAGTACAGAATGTGTTCACCTTGTCAAATATACATAAATCTTTGATTGCTAGCGGTTTGATGCTGAAGTGCTGTACTGTATATTTGTAAGTTTCTCCCCAATAAACACAACAATGTCGATGAAACATTTTGCACCGCCAAAAGCACCCAAAAAGGCAGAGGAAGATGCTAACCATCGCACAAAAAGTTGGACATCTGGACATGCTAAAAGAAGGTAGAAGTTACCGTATTTTTTGGATTATACCCTTATATTATATTATACCCTGAAAACAGGGTTTCATTCTATAATACTGGACTTGTTTTTCTATGAAGGTTTGAACTTTGAAAACGTTCATGCCTGTCTGAAAACAGTGTATAAAGTGTGTAGTGAGGGGTTCTACAGCCTTAAAACATCTATCTAAAAAATAAAGTTTCCCCTATTGTGGGTTATTTGTAGAATGTAACTCCCGCGATAAACAAGGGACCACTTTATTGGCCATATATTTTGTCTTTAAATTATACGGCAAACCCAGAAACACATGTACCAGAACAAATGCAGTGTTGCAGTAACAGCCAGAAATTCCAAGCTCCCTAGTTCTTGCCAGTGCATTCAAAATTAATCTCAACCCTAGTCTTTGGACAGATACGTGTGCTGGGTACTTACGCACTGATTCCACTGGCACCAAAAACTGGGAACCATCTGTAAACCAGGGAAATGCTCCCAAGACATTGTCTTCAGCCACAAACTTGCCTATATATGATCAACCACTAAAGAGATGCATGGCTCATGGAAGTTGAAATATGGCTATATTTAACCCAAAACAACATGTAAAATCTTAAAATTTAATTCTTTGGTTTGAAAGCCAAACAAAATAGCGACTGGTGCTGCCTTCCTCCAACACTAACAAAAATTAACTCAACTAAAGTTATTAAAATACCCAGTACAAACAAAACAACATCTTTTGCAGAGCTCTCAAGCATCTTTGTCACAATGGTGAATTCCAAAATTTAATTCCTTGATTTTTTTTTTTTTTTTTTATATCCTGGATGAGCCCCTATTTGTCACGAACTAGCTCAAAGGTGGAAGTCCACATAAGAAGGTAACTCAAATAAATAGAATTTATTGTAAACTATCAAAATGCAAACATCAAAGAGGGTTGTTGCCAGGAACATTTCTATACTCTGAAATGTTTCTATATATCTACATGGACAGGGCATACTGGTATTCCTCAGACTTCCTCAGATATTTTATGGAAAAATGTGTCATGTCCCTCGATAAGTAAATCTAATAGTTTCTTTGCTTTGTGAGTTGCGTTTGGTTCTCTTTCTCTATAGGGCCTCTGTATAAATGTGAGCCAATGCAGAAAAATTTCCAACAGGTTCACAAACTTTTTCCTGCAACTATACGCTGATTATGCGTTAGTTAATCCTATTAATCCTGGTTACATTAAAAGTTAACCACCTTTGCTTCCAGCTTGAAATTGGAATAATAAACCACTGAAAGGTCCCTTCAAATTATTTGTGGTACACTGAATAAATAATATTAATCCAGTAATACAACTTACCCCTCTGAAACATTCATATATGCCATTGCAACTCGATATGGTTTACCATTATGCATTTAAATTGCACTGGCAAAATTGCCTCAGTCATTACAGCACCTTTGTAGGCAAAACTCGTACCTGTCTTTGTCTTGATGTTGGAACTACTGCTGCTTCGCTGACATGCTGGACTTGCTACACAGAAGTGTTTCAGGGATGTTTTTTAAGTAGTCCGTCTCAGATATTCAATCCAGCTGTCGCAGAGGCTTGCTTTTTACCTGTGATATATGCATGAGTGGAAGCGTAGCCTTTGAATTTCAAGTCTATTTTCCTGCATTTTACACAGTGCACAGTAATTGTGTGCCGGGCTCTGAGTGCTTCCAAAACACAGGTGACCTAAAACTCAATGCACTGCCTGAGCGCCTCTTGTGTAGACCCACATAGAGCACCAAAGCTGCTGCGGTTTTTCTGCTAAGCCCTGAGGGTTAGATTTGGGCATTTAGATTTATTTTTAACCATAAGCATATCTAGTCTTAGAATTGACTCTCCCTTGAATATAATTATTTTGACAGTAGTGGCAGGATCACCTTCTGGTTAAGGAACACCATAAATATTTTTAGAGAATAGGAAGAGAATGCAAGGCAGAGAATGTGGGGTGTGCATGTCAAGGTATCCATACCTCCTGCAGAGATTCTGCAAAAGCTGTCTGACTGCCCCTACTAGAAGGTGACACGGTTAGAGGTGAACAGCACCTACAGTGGGGCAAAAAAGTATTTAGTCAGCCACCGATTGTGCAAGTTCCCCCACTTAAAATGATGACAGAGGTCAGTAATTTGCACCAGAGGTACACTTCAACTGTGAGAGACAGAATGTGAAAAAAAAAAATCCATGAATTCACATGGTAGGATTTGTAAAGAATTTATTCGTAAATTAGGGTGGAAAATAAGTATTTGGTCACCTCAAACAAGGAAAATCTCTGGCTCTCACAGACCTGTAACGTCTTCTGTAAGAAGCTTTTCTGTCCCCCCACTCATTACCTGTATGAATGGCACCTGTTTGAACTCATCATCTGTATAAAAGACACCTGTCCACAGCCTCAAACAGTCAGACTCCAAACTCCGCCATGGCCAAGACCAAAGAGCTTTCGAAGGACACCAGGAAAAGTATTGTAGACCTGCACCAGACTGGGAAGAGTGAATCTACAATAGGCAAGCAGCTTGGTGTGAAAAAATCAACTGTGGGAGCAATCATCAGAAAATGGAAGACATACAAGACCACTGATAATCTCCCTCGATCTGGGGCTCCACGCAAGATCTCATCCCGTGGGGTCAAAATGATCATGAGAACGGTGAGCAAAGATCCCAGAACCACACGGGGGGGACCTGGTGAATGACCTGCAGAGAGCTGGGACCAAAGTAACAAAGGTCACCATCAGTAACACACTACAACGGCAGGGAATCAAATCCCGCAGTGCCAGACGTGTTCCGCTGCTGAAGCCAGTGCATGTCCAGGCCCGTCTGAAGTTTGCCAGAGAGCACATGGATGATACAGCAGAGGATTGGGAGAATGTCATGTGGTCAGATGAAACCAAAGTAGAACTTTTTGGTATAAACTCAACTCGTCGTGTTTGGAGGAAGAAGAATACTGACTTGCATCCCAAGAACACCATACCTACTGTGAAGCATGGGGGTGGAAACATCATGCTATGGGGCTGTTTTTCTGCCAAGGGGACAGGACGACTGATCCGTGTTAAGGACAGAATGAATGGGGCCATGTATCGTGAGATTTTGAGCCAAAACCTCCTTCCATCAGTGAGAACTTTGAAGATGAAACGAGGCTGGGTCTTCCAACATGACAATGATCCACAACACACCGCCCGGGCAACAAAGGAGTGGCTCCGTAAGAAGCATTTGAAAGTCCTGGAGTGGCCTAGCCAGTCTCCAGACCTCAACCCCATAGAAAACCTGTGGCGGGAGTTGAAAGTCCGTGTTGCTCGGCGACAGCCCCAAAACATCACTGCTCTCGAGAAGATCTGCATGGAGGAATGGGCCAAAATACCAGCTACTGTGTGTGCAAACCTGGTAGAGACCTATAGTAAACGTTTGACCTCTGTTATTGCCAACAAAGGTTATGTTACAAAGTATTGAGTTGTATTTTTGTTATTGACCAAATACTTATTTTCCACCCTGATTTACGAATAAATTCTTTACAAATCCTACCATGTGGATTCATGGATTTTTTTTCACATTCTGTCTCTCACAGTTGAAGTGTACCTCTGGTGCAAATTACTGACCTCTGTCATCATTTTAGGTGGGGGAACTTGCACAATCGGTGGCTGACTAAATACTTTTTTTGCCCCACTGTATACACTATGTTGAATAGTTCCTATCTTCCAGCCATCTAACTTAGCAAATATTCCAAGCAATAGCAACTGAAAGAAATGTACTTTTAGCTAACAGTGTTCTTTTACACAGAAAAGTGCACTGATTGAGAGATCTAATATTACACTGAGTTATCATGTTCTAAAGGCAGATTTAATCCTTAGGAGAACATCTGCTATGGTACAAAAAAGCCTTGGGCAGCTGTTGTAAAAACTATAAGCTGTCAATCATGTCTTATGCCCCCCCCTTTACATCCCTGAGGGACACAGAGAAAGGGGGGGAAAGACAGAGTTAATCAAAGGAGTAGTTTTCCAATTAAGTGACAGCGAAAGTTACAGGATTGTATCTTGAATCCATTTGGCTTACTTCATGCCTAAGATGAGAGCTCTAAATAGACTCTGTTGATTCTCAGGTTTAGTGATTAAGCTTGTCATGGCATATAAGAGTTCCACAGAGTGCTGTTTTTACACCGCATTGTCTTGATCCTGTGTGGCTTTATGCCATCCCAGGGAAAGCTTTTAGAAGCACAATCACTGCTGTGTTTGAAAAATGTGTGTGTTGAGATTAAATTCAAATGTTTTCTGATGCTCATCAGCTTACCCTATGAATTATTCCAAGAAGCTCCTTTCCCGCTAAAGCAATTTGTTCTGATGGGACTGTAGGTCATCCACGTGGATCCGGAGTGTGGCCTTAGTGTACGATTACATGTTTAGCTCCAATATTGATGTAATCCACAATGGGTATTACCCTCTAGCAGATATGCATCGGGGGACTTCAAATCTGCACCCAATCTCTCCCTATCTTGCCCCTGCAGCTTTTTCCATCAAACGGCAGCGATTTGGCGCACTTCTCCTGATGGGGTGCTCCTCTATTCTCCTGCGGCTGTTGGACGGCTGACCCTCAATCCAAGGCGCCTCTTCGAACACGTCTGAATGTTTTATTCATGACACCTGTAGAACACAGTAAACTGCTAAACCGCAACCAAAACAAAACGCCTCAGTTACCTCAGGAGAACCACTTCCCCTGTTGAAATAAGACACTTCATGTCTCTGTTGCAGGGGTGTTTAGATGCTCATACTATGAAACAACCACACTGGGACAACTGAATCCATTTCACCGGTTGCAAAAAGATATGCTTATGCACATCAACCCCTCTGTTTGACTAAAAATATATTCTTATTTCTTGGAGGATGTCAAGCAAGGATAATTACACCACTGACACGTCCCCAAAAATAGCCATGCTAGTCTGTTGTTTCTAAGCAACTCATTGTATTTAAATCTATTTCTCTTTTTTTTGTTCATTTGCTGTCTCACCGAGAATAGATATAAATAATCACAGCACTCATATAACTGCACCCACCCAGTACCATTTAGCTCAGCTTAGCATAAAATTAAAAACAAGAGACTACCAGCCAAGAAATTGTCTGCTACGAAACCACTTCTTGTTTTTACAAGGGTTTTTGTATGAATTATGTAAATGTGGCATAACATAAAATATCAAGCATGGTTCTCTTCAGAGGGTGGCAGCTAGGCTAGGAGTTTTTAGTGTACTTTTACATCTCCCCCCAACAAACTTACTGTTTTTCAGCTAGCTGTTAGCATAGAGATTGATTAGCTTAACTTAGCATATCAAACATAGGACATATGAAAACAGAGGCTTGTAGAACATTACACAACCTCGATGTTTTTTCTTAGCTTTTGTTCCCACTTTGGGTTTAAAAAGGAGACCTAATATGCTTTCTTCTTCTTCTTTTTTAACCACTTAAGGATGAGATAACGTTAAATAGGTTATAAAACGGGGTGAGAAATATAAGTCCAGACATGTGTGGTATCCACAGAAACCTCTGAATCTCTGCTAAAATGTCGTATAAACTACGGTGGCCCCTAGAGACAAAGCACGTACAAACTTCAAAACACTTGCAAACTCCAAAACACATGCAAACTCCAAAACACGTACAAACTCCAAAACACTTGCAAACTAAAAAACACTTGCAAACTAAAAAAAACACATGCAAACTCCAAAACACGTACAAACTCCAAAACACTTGCAAAATCCAAAACACTTGCAAACTAAAAAACACATGCAAACTCCAAAACATGTACAAACTCCAAAACACTTGCAAAATCCAAAACACTTGCAAACTAAAAAACACATGCAAACTCCAAAACACATACAAACTCCAAAACACATGCAAACTCCAAAACACTTGCAAACTAAAAAACACATGCAAAATCCAAAACACGTACAAACTAAAAAACACAGGCAAAATCCAAAACACTTGCAAAATCCAAAACACTTGCAAACTCAAAAACACTTGCAAATTCCAAAACACAACGGAAGTGCTCCAGGACGCTAGGGGCAGTGTTGAGCTTTTGTTACCTAGTAACTACATAAGCCAGGAAGTACCAATGACCGGATTTGGGGTTTGCAGCCTTAAAGGCCGCATTTTAAGGCCGATTACGTCACAGCGACAAGAGAAGGCTTTCCCAATTCAAAGGCTGCTCGAAATGCGGCCCTCAAATGCGTCCATAATTTCCCTGAATTTTAAGGATGGGTCGGTGTAGCCTTCATGGCCCAACATATCCCAGACTTCATAGTGCGGTGGTGGTGTGGATAATTTTGCCGAAAAAAAACGGTGGAAGCGGAGCGGAGGAAGAGTAAACTTTCAGAAGTAAGTACTGAATATTATGTCACTTATTTATGTGCAAATATTTTTTTAATGAAGAACCATTAAACCATTATTGTTGGCCACATGTCGGGAAAGTTATGTGACATTAGTGATGTCTGTACTTTCAGAATTAACTTGGTTTTAAAGCCTTTACTTTTAAAAAAATATATATATATAGTCGACCTTAATCTTACAGAGATTGTGATGATTTTGTGGATAATTAAAGTCAGTCATATATCCACAAACACAACAAGCTGAAAGTCAGTGATGCTGCTCGGTTTGCAGTCCTGAATATCACGGCACAAGCAGGATTCACTGCACTTTAATGTTAGCTATGTTATATTGCTGCCTCTGTTCGGTGGTGTCGAGCCAAACGGATTTTAACGTGTGTTTGAACGAGCTGACGGTTCACTCATTAAGCTGAAAGAAAGATGCTTTAATCACAGGAGTCACACATGTGTCCACTGCACCATCTGGGAACTCCTCTTGTTTCGTAATAACACAAACACTAAATCCTCCTTCTTTTGTGCTGTTTTGTAGCAGTGTATATACCTGAGACTTTCACCTATCTGTCTGTCCTGCACTCGCTCTCTGTTTCTTTCTCTCTGATTGTGGAATAAAAGTATGAACATGTGTTTATAAGTCACACTTGTGTTTTAATCCTGCAGCTTATCACACATTTGATTTCCATGTGTGACAACTGCAAGTGTCCAGAGTGAGGACAGGCTGAGGGACACACTGCTGCACATCATCTGTGAGGCTTTGCACCCCTGATGATCCACCAGGACAAACTCAGCAGTGTGTGAGGAAGAGGAGGAGGAAGAGCCAGCAGCAGCTGACAGATGGAGAGAATAGACAGACTGTTCCCTGTTTGTGAAGGACTGCTAGAAAAGTTTAAAATAACTAATTGTCTGTCCTGAATCAGTCTTATTAGGTAATGTTCAAATAATTTTATCATTCCAGTGTTTTCAGTGTGGGAGAAAGTACTCAGGGCCTTCAAGTTACACACTATGAAAGGCAGCAACAAGTGTAATATTCAGAAACCTAAAGTATGTATCAGCAGCAGAATGGAGCTAAAAATAAATGTTTGTTCCAGTTCTATGAAGCTTTGAGTATTTTGGATCAGTAGCACTGCTGTGTTTGTTGCATCATATTGCTGTAATTGTTTATATGCTTTATATATTCTGAGGTAAGTTGATCTATAATGTTACATCATATTCTATAAGGATGTTATGTGTTTGTAGACTTTCTGCCCAGTTTGACCCATTTAGGAGAAGCCAGCCTGTTTAAGGCTCTGATATCTATTCTGTATGACTTAAAGCAGTTATGACATGGTCTGATTTTCTCACCCAATAAAGGAATATTTCATATATCAGTCTACTCTTCATTTTATCAGAAACAGTTATCACAGCTTGTACATTTTATTTTTATAAATATATGTAAGCAATGAGCCAAATTTAGTAATGCCAACATACTGAAGGAACAACATTTGTCTCTTATATATGATACACCTATATATGCACTGTCAAAGATACTTGTCTTTGAGTGAAGATTTAAGGTGATAAGACATATAAATAACTGCAACTTGAATCTGTACTGAAGCTCAGTATTTGACACAGAGTTCATGTTCACTGCTGTAATAGCTAATAATGATTAATATAATAACTATAATATTGGCCATATTATATTTACATTACCAAAGTGATATGACTTTAGTCTCATGAACAACATCAGCTAATTCTTATTTACTAATTAATCTTGAAATAACTGTTCAGTACAGAAATGAAGCCCAAAAATCATGTTTTACTGTCCTGTGGTCTCAGCCTCAGATACTTATCAAATCACACAAAGCTCTTGTAGAAACAAACAAACAAATGAACAAAATATGTTCTCCCTCATTTCTGTCAAACCAAGTTGTATGACACGTTTCCAGCGGTTAGTATCATGGTTGCTAGGCAACCTGGGAAGCGCAACGGAGACTAGACCGTCCCATACAGACAAACTTGCCGTTTATTTTGCAAATCGAGCTCAACACTGCCCCTAGCGTCCTGGAGCACTTCCGTTGTGTTTTGGAATTTGCATGTGTTTTTGAGTTTGCAAGTGTTTTGGATTTTGCAAGTGTTTTGGAATTTGTACGTGTTTTGGATTTTGCAAGTGTTTTGGAATTTGTACGTGTTTTGGAATTTGTACGTGTTTTGGAATTTGCATGTGTTTTTTAGTTTGCAAGTGTTTTGGGTTTTGCAAGTGTTTTGGAGTTTGTACGTGTTTTGGAGTTTGCATGTGTTCTTTAGTTTGCAAGTGTTTTGGAGTTTGCATGTGCTTTGTCTCTAGGGCCCACCGTAATAAACCATTTCTACAACCACCAAACACACAGAAAACAAGCCGTGATTAAACGAGCAGTTACGTAAATGCGCCGAAGACCGCTAAACAAACAAAACCGAACCGGAAATTCACATGCGCATGCATAGAAACAACAGGTGGGATAGTTTGTCAGGTAGGATGGATTCCCAGAACACCTGTTAAAGATAGGCTGGTTAGCTTCCAGAGCTATCACTGACTCCACACACCAAGTTTCACCACAATCAGACCAAAATTCACTGTATGCGCCGCAAAAGAAGATCACAAAAACACATAGCAGCGCAAATGCGCTAAGACAGAGATTGGCTTACTGTCTAGATTTCCTCCGATATTTTCACCGGTAGCTGGTAGCAACTTGGTTATCAGAAGTTACCACGCCTACCTAGCCGCATCAGAACCATTTTCCGTCAACAACGTCCATTTTAGACCCACCTACAGGCACGTGACTGGACAGACGCCACATGCAGAAAATTTGGGCCCACGTGGATTGTGGCATTGCAACGTCTGATTGGTTGAAGTGTCGTGAACGGGCATCGTTACTTTGATTCTATTGGCTAAAACGATTAAAAAGAGGTGTCAATCATGCAAACTGACCAAAAGAAACCAAAGTTACAGCCCCTCGGAGTTTAAAGGGCCCATTACCATGTAAATGTGTGGTTGTTGCATATAATTTAATTTTTGCTTGATGCAAAACTAAGATTAAAACTAATAAAACAAGTTCCAAAAAGAGACTTTTCCATTTGATTACATCTTTTATGATGGATTATGCAGAAAAAGTAGAATTGGGCTGAAATATCTATTGCTTTATTACCTATTCAGGTTTTAAATCGTGTTTTTAAAAAGTAACTAAGTAATTAAGTAATTAATTACTTTTGAAAATAAGTGATCAGTAAAGTACCTTTTGGGGAAGTAATCAGTAATTAGTTACTGATTATTTTTTTCAAGTAACTTGACCAACACTTGTTTTACACATGTTATTTCAGACATTTTTTCCACTTTTGGTAGAGATGTATATGCTGATTCGAGGTACACAGGTCTGGCTGTGAGCACAGAATCCCTACGCACCTTTTGTTCAAGTGTTTTGTTTGCAACAGGCAGCCAATCAGAAGAAAGATGGCTTAAAGTGAGGAACAAGGAAGCTAAAATAGATCAAGGCTCAGTATATGAAAAATAAGCATTATGTTGAACTTGAAATCATGCAAAGCTATGAATATGGAGCGGGGTCTCTTTAAATAAATTTTGTCTACTCTAAGCATGAAACACTGAACATTTTTAATTGATCAGTGCATTTTTTCAGAATGCTTATAAAATGATTTTTGTATAATCCTATCGGTCTTTGTTATTGTGGTTAGTTTTGATAGTTAATTAGAGTCAGTTGTGATGTTATTATCATCGTATTATTTACAGCAGACTTTTCTTTGACTGGTTAATTACTGGAGTTGTAGCTAGGTTGTATTATTTGTATATTTTTATATATGCTTGCGCTTTTAGAGACCAACATTATTTGCAGATTTTCTTAAAAGTCACAATTATACAGGAAATCATGCATAACAAGCATTCACTTTATAGCACATATCATTTATATATTCTTTGTCTATATGGGTGCTAAGCATGCTATCCAACTCATATAGGGTCATCCTCACAGCACCCCACACTTGAAACATGTTGCCATCCACACTCACAAAAGCGACAGTAATTGAACTCCAGTCATTTGCTTTACTACAAATAGACCTCTGATAGGTTAACCTCTTTTATGAGAGCTTTGTATGCACAGAGGAAGAAACAGAGTAATAGATGGATTGGGACAAGAATGGAGAAGCAGGCCTCGGCCAGACATGCAATTAGAGGCATGTGGAGACACTGAGGTGGAGTCAAGGGTGATATTGCTAGTGGACAAATGCTAAGAAAAAACAAAATCCATAAACATGTCCTCTGGATCCCTTCAGTCCATACAGTTTTTTGTTTGTTTGTTTTGTTCTCCATTGCACTATAATTTTGATGCTTTTTTACTTATTTCAATAAGTGTACTCCAGGGGTGTCAAACTTATGGCCCAAGGGCCACATCCAGTCTGGAATGCAATTGTATCTGGCCCATGAGATAATTTCATAGATCAATTATTAATGGCCTGTTGGTATGTGGTAGCCAGATCTTCAACCCTGCTGAGGATCCTTGCAGGCAGGGGTGGGACTTTATTTTGATGGGCACACTATGCAGCCAATCACATGCAAAGACAGACTGGGATCATACCGAAGGATGCTACGCAGATGTTCCTCAGAAAGCAAGTGCAGCGGTACAAGCCAAATACAAAGAGAGAAAGGGAGCTTTGCATTTAAATGCAAAAGTGTCAGGAAAAGTAAAGAAATGAGTGACAACATAAAATAAACAGTATGGCTGCATCTGAATGATATTGGAAACTGCAAAGCTGAGTGCATGTATAAAATTAGCAGCTGGCTAAAGTGATACCCATTTATATTCTCAGGTATTTTCCGTTGTGGAGGACAAAAGGTTTCAAACCTGTCAAGGTCTTAAACCTCATGTGTGTTCTCCATAGTAGTAGTAAATGCATAAAAATAAGACTTTTATGAAAACTTGCTTCCTTGAAAAAGACTAAATTTACAGTTCAGTAATGACTATTACATAAATTGTATACAAAGTGTCTTTGAATGGCAGAGATGCAGAAATATCTGCATGAACCACAAACCCATGGCTCAGTGTCTGAGTGTCTAAATGAGCCTCACAGGCCTGAATGTGCGCTTGAGGCAATTTATAATTCTTAACTTGTTTGATCTGCAGCTCACCACAAACAAGTACAAGGAGAAATTTTGGACTTTTAAATGTAATTTCATAAGTTTTACAGCTTTTCCTGCTGATAAAAACCTCTCATATGGCCATTCATACTGAACAAAGTAACTCAAAGTGACGTTGGATTGATGTCTTTTATGTGTCATTTTTGGATTTTCAGTTTTAGTCCACTCAAGGGGTTGTTTTGTAATGCCAGACAACATCTTTTTTTCGACGTCTACTGAACCTTAGTGTACGAGCTATTTGAAGTTCAAGTGTGGTCGTAATGGACGTCTTTTCGATGTCAAACTTAGACTCATTTTATACTTTTTCTACAGGCTCTGTAATCCCATGTTTCCAGGGGGTGGAGGACATGCTTTCTATAGTCCACCAGTTAATTTTTCTGTAGGTTTATTTACGCTTTCATAAATAAATAAATTGAATAAATAAACCACTTAAAGAAAAAAAAAAACTGCCATTCATAGCATGCTGATAACAGAGAACCAGGGTTACACTAGTAACCAAGCATTTTAATGTACTTCTTTTTTTCTTTTCTTTGCATTTGTGAAACTACGGAATGGCAAAAAAGGAAAAACCCAAAACCTTCCCATATTTTTATCTAATCAAAATGTAAGTAAGTATACAAGACAAACAATCCTAACCTTAACCCTAAACTACCCTACTGTGTTGTTGTTGGCTTGAAAGAGTTATTCAGAGGGTCTGTCTGTTTACAATTACACAGCTCTTTCAAAAATAACTGTTTAGTTTCGGTTCTTTTTGTTAGACATGTGAGATGTTTATCTCCTGGTGTGCTATCTTATACTTGTATCTTACAGAACAAGTGTCTAAAGCTCTACCTAATGAGTTTCAGAAAAGCTAAATGTAACCCGATACACACATATGCCAGTCTTATTGTGGTATCACAAAACTTTGAGCAAAAAAACCCCAACAAACCACTGTGGCTGAAGCTGTTGTGAGTGAGCAAACGAGCATGCCTTTTTCACTTTTCAAACCCTAATCTTCCCGGCAATCAGTGGATTTGAGCCAGTGGCACTTTTGATCAAAAAATGTCTTCTCCCTCATGAAAAATGCAAGAATTTCCCTTATGATCAATAAAAGCCTGTACCACTGGATCCCAGGTGATCAGACACAGTGCATAATACACCCTGTGTGTGACAGCCACGTATTGTAGAATGATTGAAATTGATGCAATGTCAATGTTCAGTAATCACAGAGCTCCCTGTCTCTACTCCTTGATCATTCAGAGTGAATCAGACCCAGTCTTTGATCAGTCTCTGGCGCTGTACCCGGGGACCAAGAAAAAGAGACAGCTAGTACAGAGGAGAGGACAGACACAGCCATGTATTTACCCCTGCATTTCAATTTCACTAATGATTATGCACGTCCAGTCACTGTATAACAGCTTGGAGGAAGCCAAGTGCTGAGCCAAAGCCTTTATTAAAGAAGATCTGAGTGAACATTATTGTTTTGCTGCATGAGACAAACGCTTCAAGCAATTATAATGATTATCATTATCTGCTGAGAGACATGCTCGACGCAAATTGGCTCTATGTCAGTAATTAAGTGATGCACCCCTTTTTTGAGGGAGGTGAGTGAAGTTTTCACAGTGCTTTTAAAATAAAAAGCTTCAGTAATGCTGTGCAGAATTTTAATATCCACTCTACGGGGGATAATTTGACCCATTCTCTCAAAAGGTTCTGCATTTGAGTGTTATCACCTTTCAGAACGGCTAATTACATGTAAGAAAAAGCAAGAGGAAGAAAAAAAGTGTGGCTAATTTGAATATTTCTAATCGAAGTGGCCAACCGACACAATAAATGTAGTGTCCAAGTCAGTTCTGAGTTCTATAATTTTACTTACAGAAGTTCTTTTTTTTCTAATTTCCTAATTCTTTCACTGGAACTTGGCCAAAATTGTGTGTGACAGTGTGTAACAGTCTAATTTCCTCTCCATGTCAGGAAAAGAGAAAGTAGCTGCATTAAAGCAACCTGCAATTGGGGGGACAAATTAAAAGCAAAACCAACATAAAGTCTCCCAGTCACGTTTTAGATCCACTACGTGCCGCCTGAACAGCTTCAGTGCAATTTGGCATTCATTCCCATAATCTTCAATGTCTTATTTGGTGTGACCGCAGATATGCCATAACACATGATTCACAACTTTTATAGTAATTAAACAATTCATTGACTACTCACACTATCTTGAAGGAAACACACACAACAAGATGATATTTGATCATTAGGTAATGGCGATTTGCGAGAACAGTTGATTGATTTGCAGTGACTCTTACATCTGGAAGGGCAAGTAAACACAAATCAAGGCTGCAAAATTTTCCCCACAGCACCCCTCACCCTGTATGGTCCAAGTATCCAGGTGTTTCCTTTAATCCTTCACACACTTAGTCCACAGTTATAGTAGCAGCCTTCCAGCTACAGTAGCCCTACCAGCTAGTCCAGGTGTGAGTTTATGTATACAATAAATTGGATATTAATTCTGATTTTTATCACCTTCCTATGCTTCCACTAGGGTGCTGTTGTGACAGAATGAGGTTAGGCGAAACATGACTAAAAGGGTGACTACAGTAAAACACCAGCGACTGAAAAGCCAAGAACCAGATGCTGTCACAGAAGAGTATTAGTTGTTTACATCTGACAGGCAATTCTTTTTGCACAAAAAAAAAAAAAACCTCTACAAAGTTTTCCTCACTTCACACGTAATGAAAACTTTGGAGAGGATTGTTTCAATTTAGAGTATTTTGGAGTTTTTTGGCAGGCAGAAATGCGAACTGAGTGCAATTTGCTTACAAGGGCAGAATTAGCGTTGAGGATGCCATTCTTTTCATGCTTCAAGTATGAACACTTAAAAAATGCAGATAGCTCTGTCAGGGTGTTGATTTGATTTTTCAAGTGCTTTTAACACAGTCCAGCGCTAGCTTCTCTTCTTCGACCTCAAAGACATGCTGTTTCCATCTTCCATAATAAGCTGTGATTATCAGCCAGCCTAAAATTGTATATGCAGTACTATACTACACACCCCATCATGATTACTATCTCTGTTTCGATTTCCTTTGTGCACCACTAACTTCCTATCCAGCGCCATGTGTCTGATGAGTAGTGCATGAGTAAATCAGTTGCTCATTATATTTATAGTAGTAAATGCCACATTTGACATGTTTTATAACACGTAGAGACAATGAGACAATATGTTTTACACAGCACCAGGCTGCTAACTGAACATAAAAGATACTCAAAGGCACTCATTTTGAAACATTTATTGTTCTCAGATTGACATTTTAAAACTGGGTGTGACTGTATTTGGACACAAAAGTATATTCAGAGCTTTATCAACTAGCACTGGCTAGCTAGCTTAAACAGGTGCTTGTAATTCACTATGATTTTAAAATTGGAAATTTGGTGGCTACCTTTTCATACAACCTGAACAAGACAAAACAACATACACCTTTCACCAAAAGTGGCCACAGCCTTAATAAATTTACAAGTTTAGGCCTTAAAATAATTTTAAAAGTATTTGAGTTTTTTTGTTTAAAGTTCCTTTAAATTACTGCCATCTTGAGGCCACAGTCAGCTGTTGTCTCTGGAAGCAGGCATAACTCTGCTTGACTAAAATCCAATGCAGTCTACTTCCGTCTGTCCAATTTGGAGATGTGTGCGTGTTTCATTGATAAAAGCTTGTCCAGCTGCTGAGGCCAGTACCATTATCTCAAATTCAAATTCAAATTTTATTTGTCACGTACACAGTCATACACAGTACGATATGTAGTGAAATGCTTGGACAACTGCTCGTGACCTAAAGAAAACAAAAAAGGAATAACTGTACAACACAAATTAGAATGAAGGGTAAATTTAACTGGGAAAGAATAAGATAAAATATATAAATTAAAGTTGAAAATAAAATAACTGTACAACAAAATACACAATATAGAACTATATAAGAATGTATGAAGAAATATAAATAAATATATACACAATAACAGCAGCTGTACAAGTATTAACCGGAAATGAAGAATGTAGTGACCAGTGTTGTGCAATCCACATTATGTCTTTTGCAGTGCAAATATGCTTAAAGTGATTTAAGTGATGAAGTGAAAACAATGTCCAGAATGTCCAGTGTGTGTGTAAGAACTGTATGTGTGGGTCAGTACTGTGTGGTGGTGTGATTGAGAGACTGTATCGCCTGCGGGAAGAAGCTCCTCCTCAGTCTCTCTGTGTTGGTCTTCAGGGAGCGGAATTGCTTTCCTGACCTCAGAGAGAACAGTCTGTTGTTGGGATGGCTGAGGTCCTTCACGATCTTCCTGGCCTTGGTCCAGCACCGCCTGCTGTAGATTGAGTGCAGGTCAGGGAGCTCGGAGCGGATGGTGCGCTCAGCTGATCGCACAACCCTCTGTAGAGCTCGTCTGTCCTGCATGGTGCTGTTCCCGAACCAGGTTAAGATGTTTCCCGCCAGGATGCTCTCTATGGTGCACGAGTAAAAGTTCCTGAGCACCTTGGAGGGCAGTTGGAAGTCTCTCAAGCGTCTGAGGTGGTAGAGACGCTGTCGGGCCTTTTTCACCACGGTGTTGATGTGACAGGACCATGACAGGTCCTGCGTGATGTGAACTCCGAGGCATTTGAAGCTGTCCACTCTCTCCACTGGACACTCGTTGATGACGGGGGTCTGGTAGTTCCTCTCCTGCTTAGTGCTGAAGTCCACTATCAGCTCCTTTGTCTTACTGACGTTTAGAAGGAGGTTGTTCCTCTGGCACCAGTTCTCCAGATTCCTAATCTCCTTCAGGTAGGCCGTCTCGTTGTTATCAGAGATCAGGCCCACCACGACGGTGTCGTCAGCAAACTTGATGATGGTGGTGGAGCTGGTAGTGGCCACACAGTCATATGTGTACAAAGAGTACAGCAGGGGGCTCAGAACACACCCCTGGGGGGCTCCAGTGCTGAGAGTGGTGGAGGCTGAGACATGTCCGCCCATCCTTACTGCCTGTGGTCTGCCAGTTAGGAAGTTGGAGATCCACTGACACATAGATGAGCTGAGTCCCAGATGCTCCAGCTTGGTGGTGAGTGTGGAGGGAATTATGGTGTTAAATGCAGAGCTGTAGTCTATGAAGAGCATTTTAACATAATTCCCCCTTCTAGTGTCCAAGTGAGTGAGTGATGTGTGGAGGAGATGAGAGATGGCATCGTCTGTGGAACGATTTGGACGGTAAGCGAACTGTAGTGGGTCCAGTGTGTCTGGTAGTGAAGAAATGATGAAGTCTCTGACCAGGCGTTCAAAGCACTTCATCACTACTGAGGTGAGGGCTACAGGGCGATAGTCATTGAGAGAAGCAGGGTGGGGTTTCTTCGGGACAGGAACAATGATGGACTCCTTGAAGCATGTGGGGATCACCGACTGAGATAAAGAGATGTTGAATATCTCAGTGAACACAGGAGCTAGCTGGTATGCGCAGTCTCTTAGGATCCGACCTGGGATGCCGTCTGGTCCTGCTGCTTTCCTGGTGTTCACTCTTTTGAAGGCTCTCCTTACTTCATGCTCGGAGATGACGAGCACGTTTCCGGTGCTGGCAGTATCTTCCTGTCTGCAGCCGTTAGCGCCACTAGCACTAGCATTGTTGGAGTCCTTAGCTGCAGCCTCGAAGCGAGCATAGAAAGTGTTCAGCTCGTCTGCCAGAGTCACGGCCGCGTTCGTCATACTGGTTGTTGGTGCTTTATAGTCCGTTATTGTCCTTAGTCCCCGCCACAGGCTCCTAGAGTCACTCTGTTGGAGTTGTGACTCTAGTTTCCCCCCTTAGCGCTGCTTCGCCTCTTTCACCGCCCTCCGGACGTTATATGACGCGGCTTTGTACGGGTCCATGTCCCCCGTCGTGAGTCCCGTGTTGTAGGCAGCGGTGCGGGATCTCAGAGCGTCGCGGATGGTTTTATCCACCCACGGCTTCTGGTTGGGAAACGTTGTGATAGTCTTTGTCTCCACGGTATCATCCGCTAGTTTCCCGATGAATCCCACAACCGCTTGCGTAAACACGTTGACATCATCATTGGAGCTGTTTCTGAACATGCCCCAGTCTGCGTCATCGAGTGCGTTCTATATTAAACCTCAGTTTAATATATTTACTACCTGTCATGGCTGTGTGCAGGCAGGCAGGGATGGAGCCAAAAGCAGGACTTGGAGGCAAAAAGTGCACTTCAAACTGCTTTACTGCAGTTTGAAGTGCAGTAAAGCAGTTTGTACTGCAACATATAACAAAACTGAAGCTGAAAATACAAATAAACTAAACAGGCAGGCAGGCCCGCACACAGAGAGTGGTATGATGGTACGACACAACACTGGGCAAGGGACGACAGGGGACTAAAATACATGACGGAGTAATCAGGAAACAGGAGACAGAAGGGAAACACAGCTGGTACTAATTACACAGAGATGGGGAAGAGAGGCTGAACATAGAGCAGGACTGTCAAAATAAAACAGGAAGTACACAACAGACACAGAGACCCATGCTGTGTCCCAATTAAGAGACTGCACGCTTGAAGTACGTGCACTACAGTACCACATAAGTACTATAAGTATGAGAAGTGCGGAAGTGAGAGGCTTGTGAAATGGGACGGTCTAGCCTTCGTGGTGCTGTTCAGGTTGCCTAGCAACCATGATTAAGGTCGACTATATATATATTTTGAAGTAGAGGCTTTAAAACCAAGTTAACGCTGAAAGTACAAAACATCACTAATGTCACATAACTTTGCCGACATGTGGCCAACAGTAATGTTTTAATGTTCTTCATTATTAAACATTCGCACATAAATAAGTGACATCATATTCAGTACTTACTTTTGACAGTTCACTCTTCGGCCGCTCCCGTCTGCCGTATTTTGCGGCAAAATTATCCACACCCACCGCCGCGCTATGGATTGTGGGATATATGTGACCACGAACCGTGCACCGGACCACGCTTGATATTTGGGGAAATCGACGGCGCATTTGGAGTATGCATTTGAAGTATGTATTTGAAGTACACTTCGGGACAGCCGTCGTCGCGTGGCGGTGACGTAATCGCACTCAAAATGCGTACTTCAAGCGTGCAGTCTCTTAATTGGGACACAGCCCCAGACTAGACGCTGAACAGAAGGAACACTGAGTACGGAGACAGGAGCGACATGAGACACCACTGACTGGGGAATGAGAAGACAAACATGAGGACAGAAGTAAACCTACACTGAACATGGGGCACAGGGACCAAAACCGAAGTACCAGAAATCTCAAGCCAAGGAGAACATAAGAGCTAGAAGTACAAACCGAAACTCAAAACACAACCATCCTAAGAGAACAAAAGTACAAACTCAAAACACTAGGTCACCGACCCAGGACCGTCACACTACCTTATTGTAGAGTAAGTCAATCAGTGTTAACCTTTGCTCTCATCAGTAGTTGCTTTAATTTTCCTCTTAGAAGTTGAGAAAAGTTTAATTTGGGACTCACCCATTCTGCATCTCCAGCAGTTAATTCACACTTTGCCACTTTTAGTTTCTAAATTTTACCATGTACCCTTATGCTGGTATGAGACAAAGGCCAGGGTGTTATTGCCAACGTCATAGACATAAAACCAAAATTATGTACAAGATGCTGACTTTAAATTATTTGAATACATGTAAATTTTATTTAGTACAATGGAAAATGTTACATTTAATGGAATCTGGTTAAATGAAATTGACACTGATATAGATTCTGTTTATCCCATGCTTAGTTTTCTTAATGATTAAGTATTTGAATAAATAAAAATGTTATTCTATATATTTTAGTTACATTTTACTCAAAATTATTGCCAGAAACATAAAAATGTAGCAAGAAAAAGTTGGTGGATTACTCTACCTTTGGTAACTAGTCAAGTGTCGGTGCCAAGTTAACACGTAGTGGACCAACAAACTGATATTAACCCTACATCGAATTTCCTGAACTAATAACCCTGTTGTTATATATTATGGTTATAAAGAATGATTGAATGAACGAATCCATGCATAATAATAACAATAATAATAACTAAAAAGAGTCACATTGCTGTAACACAGATGTATTGTGTGAGTGCTAAAAGCTGCAAAACTGCATCTATGCTTCAGATAAGTATAGTTGTTTTTTTTTTAAATCTTTTTTTGAAGCAAAAGCTTTATATGTGACAGAAAATGATGGAAAACAAAGCTCTTCTGATTATTCAGACAAAGTGGAGGTCACAAATGGAAGTGGGTGGGAGACTCATTATGTGATCCTCTGCCAGCAGGTAAGTATTCCTCATGCGTTTAGAGGAGAAAAGGGAACAGCGATGTAGAAATGCAAAAGGGCACAAAACGAAATGCACGACAAACATTTCACAGCAGATTGAGAGAAAGGGTAAAAAGGTGAAAGGATAGACTGAGTATTCTAAGACTGATGTGAGGCTGAAGGAGAGGGAAGACTGAGTGGGTGGGTTGCTGGGTAAGTTTCTCGAGTGCAGGCGACTGGGGAGGGAGCGAAAGTGTGAATCCATGGGATATTGGATGTTCTGACCTGGCCAGTGGAGGGCGTGAGGATGGATTGGCCACCACGGACCATCTGAGAAAGCATGAAGAGAGAGAGAGAGAAAGATGGGGTGATGGAGATGTGGAGAAAAAGAAGGGAGTAAGGAGAATATCAATGGCCAGACGGAGACACGTATGGATTTCTCTTTCGTCTCTTCAGAGCCTAACTTTACAGCAGCACAGGAGCGGATCGAATTGGGAAAGAGAGAAAAAGTGCCTGCTGATCCTCCCCAGAGAAATCAACACTTATGCATGAAAAGCTTCTTTGACTGTTAACTTTGTTTGCCTGCTCGTCGTTCAATAGGATGCACTTGTTTTTTTCATGTCCTTCTGTTTACAAGTCGATACAAGAAAAGCAGCATAAGGTGGCGACAGGAAATAATGAATGCCACATAAATGATGAAAAGTCCATGCCTCAGAGTGAACTAATAATAAAAAAGGAAATTTCTGAATAAGTGTGGTTATTACAGAGTCCTGCCTTGCAACTATTTGCATAATTCCAATTACAGCACAATGACACAGTTCCTTCCTGATGTGATTTGTGCTGACTGTTAATACCATCAGCCTAAACAAAGGAATATTATGTTGATTCTGAAGCTTTGTCTGTCAGTGTATGCATCAACAGTCATATAATGTAGAACGTGAAAAGATGGCCAGAGGTTATCTGCTTTAAAGGAAAAATAGAAATCTGTCACTCGTAACTGTGCCTTTTGTAACACTAGCAGCAATTCAGTCAACAGTGAGAACAGGATAGAGATTTCAGACGGTTAATTATTGTCATTTTACGTCAACGCCACCAGCTGTCCGGTCCTAAAACGCCAGTTTGGCATCAGTAAATGTGGCACATCACGATGTGGGATTGTTGACAAAAAGTACATACTGTGGACACAGCATTTTTCTAGCCATTGTCAAATTTTTTTGAGTGAACTTTTCAGTGGATAACTGCACATACTCAGAGTCTGGACACTCAAAAGGATTAGTGAACAATTTCCAGCCAAGTCAATGTCACCTCATGGTCCATTAGCTGCCTTCCCTGTGCGTTCTCAAAGATCTGAAAAATGTCATTAGGAAGCTTGGTCTTTCAGGTTCATCTGAGTAATCGACAAAGCTCGGCGTCAGCTTTTTCTATTGAGAATATTTCACTGGTGCAAAGTGGTTCTCATTGTTGAATTTCTTTCCCCCTCTTTTTTTTGAGTAAAACCAAAATAGCCTGCATCCCACCGACGCTTGGAATATTCATACTGTTGGTGAACTGACGCTTTAAGCTTTATCTGTTCGGGGAGTGTCGTGATATCACATTCCATTTGCAGCACAATAGAGCTAAATAGAAGCGAGTAGAGTGCTGGCCGTTGATCCCCTACAGGGGGATCGCCTGTGAAGAAGATAATGAGGAAATCAATAAGGCTAGTTGTAAAACTCGGGCTAAAGTCATGCCTGCTCAGCTGGGGGTAAGCTGTGTCTTACCGTCAGCCTTCCAGCATCAGCTGAAACATAATTGCGTTACATGTGCACGTGTGGGAGTCGGCGTCTCAGCTTGTGTCCAAATATATACGTACGTGTTTCCAGATATCACATGTGAAAGGCACGGAGGTTATAGTTATAGATTCATGCAGTTTCACTTGCCACATCTCTGCTTAAATTCATGGCATCTCATCTGACAGGAGCCAAGCCGGAGAGAGGGGGGTTCCAAAATAGCCTCAGTGCTGCACTGCATGCTAAGACAAGCATCCTTTCTCACTGTGGGGAAGTGTGAGTGAAGAGGAATGGTGAATTGTGATACCGGCAATATTTCGACATTCTGGAAAGTGCACGTGTTCCCCTGAAAAGGTCAAAACCGCTCAGATATACTTGGTGGTAAATACGAAGCTACAGCCAAAAGTCAACTAACTCAGGATAAACACTGGAAACAGAGGGAAACACCCAGCCTGCTTGTCTCTATCCAAAGGTGAAAAAAGATCAGTAAAAAGCAACCCAGCTATATCTTGTTGTATAAAAAGCCCTAGAGGTGTCTGAATTGAGTTCTTTACCACATCTTCAATCTTCATACTAAGCTAAGGTAAAACAAAAAGAACAAACAAAACAAAAAGATATACATGTGAAATCCACATAATGTTGAATTTTATCTCTCTTGTTTGTGTGCATTTGATTAGCATTCTGACTTACCCAATAAGACACCGAGAATAACCCTGCTAGAAACACATTTTATCTGTGTCCAGTAACTTTTGTCGTCAAGCCTAAATATTTTCGAAGACAGCATGCTGCAAATTGAACACAATCATTTCCTCACACTTATCAGCGAGAGGTTAGCAGGAGGGAACATGCTGACTCTTTTTATATTGCACAAACAATGCTTTCGTTATAGCTGCTGGACATTAGGCAAATTTACAAGAGAAGGATCTGACATGACTGGTCATGTTCCTTATTACTCATGTATCTGCGTGCTCTACACAGGCAACACATACATTTACTGTATTTAGCCCCTAATTGCCATTAGATAGGAGGACCATGCAGATTGAAATGCATGCCACAGAAATACTTCAGGTGTTTAAGAGACTGATGCTGCCACAGGGAGATGGTATACATTTTATGAAATGAATTTCACACTATGACGGATAACAATAGAACCTAACCTCAGCTTGGGGAGCAATGTGAGGCAGCTACATGAATGATCGCTTGTGCATTTAATATTTGTTGCTGTTTGATCAGTCAGTCCGTTTGATATTTCACTCGTATAAAGTTCAGTTTAGTGAAACAGTGTTGCAGTGTTCCGGGGGGAAATGTACTTTATCGTAGTTTCATACAGAAGAAAATAAATAAATAAATAAAATAAAGGATTTTGTTTTCACGTTATGGTGCACATTTACCTCATTTTCTGCATTTTTATTTGGAGCATTTTATATTGTGTATCAAAACGTGTCTTGACATACACTGCTCTTTCCCATCCATGCTTATAAGCAAGTCATAAAAAATGCATCCCTAACCATGATTTCTACTTTTGACCCATTTTACATCAGGAAAGCGACGTGAGTGAAAGGCACAAGCTTGCGTGCTTGTCATGTGCTATTCTCATTATCTAGTTGACATCAAAAAGGTGTCCAGTAAGAATTTAAAAAAAAAAGAAAAAACGATGTTAATATTTTACAGTCGCACAACTCTGTAATGGCAATTGTGCAGAAGGAGAGGAGAGGAGAGCAGAGGAGACCTTGGGCTGGTTATATATTCAGGAAGGAGCCTCGCTCTAATCCAGATACACTCCTGCTCTGTCCCCCATGTGTGCCCTGCCCTTAAGAAGACAAACAATGGATATCTTTCACTCTTCTCCAAATCACCTCTTTCAACACATTATCCTTCATCTACTCATTCTTGATCCTTTTCATGTACACCTGCATCTGTATATCTGCATGTACAGCAGAACCCGAAAAAGAGCATGCTCACATGAAAAAGATTTTATTTTTTAAAAAGGGTGAAGAAGGAGGAGAAAGGGCCTGGCTCACTTTCTGTTTGTGTAAGAGGGATTTTTAGTTAAGCCCAATTTAACAGTCAGTGAGTTTAAGCAAAGGTGCTCCACACTTTCTATTCTGCAGCATAAACACTCAATATATGCTAAGCCTCATTCTCTTGGTGTGCATAATGCTGCCTGGATCTCACCGAGCTCCTGTGGACCTGCACACATGGCCCCATCCTCCTCACTCCTTCTGCCAATAGCTGCCAAGGAAAATCAATATGTCAATACACATTGCAAATGTTGGGTCTTGACTTTGCAAGGTAATGTCCGCTTGTCTCTTCAATTTTGCTCTGTGCGCAAAAGGTAAAAAAAAATCTTCCTTCACTCTCCCACAGACATCGGGTGATGAAAAACACAAACACTGTGGGTATTCACTGTTGCTTCTTGGCCTCAAATATGACAGCGACCTTCTTTCTGTTCATCCTTCGCATACTCGGAGGTTGCAGTGCACAAAACTTGAGTTTTACTTTGCTTTTTTCTTTTCTTTTCTTTTTCTAAAGCCTGACACCCACAGAGCTGGTGATCAGAAAGAGTGGGGAGCACATATTATCTATGCTTCTAGCTATCCATTAGCAGACTCCTCTCCCCTTCACTGCTCTTAGAAAAAAATATATATAAAAAGACAAAGATTCAGGCTGATTTCAAATGGAAACCATAACCTTGAGCCTACAGTACTGTATCCAGGTTTCATCCCAAGGCCCAACAGTGTTTAAGCATGGTGCTAAAAGGAGTGGGAGGGAAATGCCGAGGAGGAGAACTGGGGCTCAGCACAGAGAGCCCAGAGACCCCCGTGTCTCAGAGAGATCGGTTCTACTCTGAAAACTCTATCTACACTTAATCCTGTCTCAGAGGGACACACACCCACACGGTGCCCATACAAATGTAAGCACAGAAACACACGTGCAGCTGAATAATTCATACACAGTCACACACAATGAGTGCATATTGCACATTATCACAGCTGCAGCTGCACGAGCACCCTATCCTCAGTGGTAGAGCTTGCACTGATGAGTTTAGAACAGCTAAATGAGAAATAATGGTATTTTTTCAGGCTTAAGACTACTTTCTTATTATGCACTAGTTCGAACACGCATATCACAGCCGAGCTGGCTAGGGGGCTGATGGCTTGCCAAAAGCACATGTTGAAAGGAGTCTTTTGCAAAACATACGAACCTTCTCCCAGTAGAGCTTTGCACAGTACAAAGTGTGTGACAGATGAGTAAAGCTGGAACACTTTGAAACATCTTCAAGAGTCAGGCTGCCCTACCTTAACATGTGAATATGCATGAGATTTCAAATTAGCGCCCCCCCCCCTTCTCCATTTCAAATAACATCCATGCTGGCTCTTCAGCTGTCACGTACTGTGCATGTATCTGAGAATAAACAGCAAACTTGTTTTCTTTTTAAATGTTCTATTATCAAGCACACAGAGCACTGATTTTACTTGCTTTTTTGTTTTTTTTAAGGACAGTTTCATGAATAAGGTCACTAGGGAGAGACCAAACAACCCTGTCAGACACAAGCAGTTTCTGAAGCCCATCAAGGTTGTGTTGTCTCCAGGGATGGTAAATCGCACTCATTCTCACTGTCTTGTTGTGTTTTGATCCAGGCTTAGCTTTTTGGACGATCGCTGATTTTTGCTGTTAAAGGTGACTCATGAATAATGATATGTTTTCAAGTGAGGTAAATTAATTCTTTGGCATGATGTCAGTAACAACACTCTGAATAAATACAGCATTGACACGTCTCCAATTTTTTCAGCAAATTGCCAGAAAGGAAACAGCTGTTGCTTTTGAAATGATTTCCAGCCACTCTGGAATGCACACAACAAATTGTAAGCACAGAAAGTATTCACACGGTGTAAGATAACAGCATGTGTAATCATATATTATTAGCCATTGGAGAGCAGAATAGTAGAAAAGAAAGTAGACAGAGCCATAATAAAGTGCAGTGCAAAAGTCTTTAGCCACCTCTCATTTCTTTGTGTTTTTCTTCCAAGGAGCCAGACTTTGATCTTGAGCAATAGTTGTCAAGGATTTCTGAATGTATTTAAAAGTTTGTCTTTGGACACTGGCTGTTTTTCCACTCAGTTTAATTCCAGTCCTTGCGCTTGACCATTTTCTGACGAACATTTTTATATTTTTCTATGACTTATTCCAGTATAAAAAAGGGCACCTAAGTCTACGTCCACACTAATGCATTTTTGTTTGAAAACGCATCGTTTTCTCTCCGTTTTGGCCTCCAGTCCACACTGAGATGGCGTTTTCTCTCGAGGAAAAGGCAGCGTTTTGAAAACGCTCTCGAAAACGCATACATTTGAAAACGGTGCTTTCGCGTCGCAATGTGAACGGCGAAAACTGAGACTTTTTAAAAACGATGACACATTTTAGTCATGTGATGCAGTCAAGTGACCAATTAAACTAAGATAGCGGAGGGCGTTATACAGCAGTTGTTTTGTTTGCTCTCAATTGTGAGATTAAAGATTAATATCAGTCTGTACATGCTCCAAACAGCTGTTCTTCAAATTCTTTAATTCTCACTTGCTTTTGCAACTTTGTACTTTTGTGTTACTCGCAGCAACAACTCCACCTCATTAATAGTCCATTTAAAAAACTCGGTGCGTTTCCTCCACGTTTTGTTGTGACGTTTCAAGAGCTGGAAAATAAATTAACTGCAGACAGAAATGAGGCAGGTTGAATCGTCTTACGTTTCATGCATGCGCAGGACTGGAATGTAAGCGTTTTTGGCCGTTTCAATGTGGACGCACAACTCTGTGAAAACGACTGAAAACGATAGTGTGGACGCAGAGCGTTTTCAGACGAAAATGCCGTTTTCAAATCTATCCGGGCTAGTGTGGATGTAGCCTAGCTCAAGGGATCTACGAGAAATGCCAAGATAACCAACACGTTCTCACTCCCAAAGCGTAACATTTTACGCTAGTTGACAAATCATCTGTATATTACGCTTCCGGGCACCCAACACGTCCCTGTATTACAAGATTGAAAAAATGAGGAAACATGAGAACCATTTGCAATGAATCTACACATGTACATTCATTTACTTAAATTCCTTTGGAAAACAGTAACTCAGGTTAGGGATAAGGTTATGGTTTGGGCTGGAATAAATGGGTGGAAGGTGTATTACTGTGGGAGCGTCATTCTACTGGATTTCATCCATAACCCGGCACGTAGCATAAGATCTATCAGCTGAAAGCTTGGCATAAAGCTTGGTATGTATGCAACGTATTCTTAAAAGAGCTGAGGAAACTGGACAAGTGGAAGACAAAAGAACAAGTGGCACCGTGAAAAATTACCTTTATAGGTGAAGAGTATCCGAAAGTCTTGTTCTTAAGAAAAAATCCAGCAAAGACCTGACGTCTTTTGCTGGGGCAAAGACCTATGTTGGAGATCTTGTCAAACCTTGATGGAATTGTGAATGCAGAAATTTACCATCAGATTTTGATCCACCATGCAATCTAAAAACTGGCTGGTAATGACTTAACTTTTCAGCATGACAATGGTCCCAAACACACTGCCAATGCAGTAAAAGCATACCTAGATAGAAAAACACACAATGCACATACAATAATTTATGGATTGGTTTCACAAACCCTGGGCCACAGTGATAGAGAAGCGGTGTGGGATCATCTTGATAGAGAACAGAACAAAGAGAAGAGCTTCGAACGTCCTTCACGAAGCCAAGAGATCTATTCCTGAAGACTACTTAAAGAAATGACAAGAAAGCTTGTATAAGAGAGTTTAGACAGTGTTGAAGAATAAAGGTAAACAAATATTGACTTTCAAGCTCATTAGAATTGTGTAAACTCTGTTTTTACCTCATATTTACCTTTTTTCTCTCTTCTTGGCTCTCGGCGAAGGCGGTCGCACTTTTCTCTTCTCCTCCTTCCCCTTATCTTTCCTGCTTAGCCTCTTGTGTCCTTGTCTTGTCTCGTGTGTATTACTCTCCCTCGAACAGTCTCTCACTGTCATTCTCTAAAACCTAAAAGAGAATTATGGATTTGATCAACTGGTCTCTGAATGCTATTGACACCCTTTTCTCAACGAGAAGTCTGGGCTCGGGAGAGCCCGAGTGCCCTGGAGGGACTTTCCCTGCCGGATACACGATGGACGGGGGGCAGAACTGGAGGGTCATGTGCCTGGCGGGACTGTCAATCGAGGACGCTGAAGATATCTACCTATTCGGAACCATGATAACAGGGTTCTTGCTGATCGGAGCTGGCTTGGCCCTGGCTTATCGGAGAATTAAGAGAGCTGAACCAGCTGTTCAAACCCCCCCCTCCAAGGCTGCCCGCTGGAATCGAAGCGATGGGACGAGGCGCGACCTCTCACAACGAACGCAGCATGGTTAACACCTTGGAGACGCTTACAGCTGCCACGAATACTCAAAATAACACCATTGAGCGTATGATGGGATACATCAAAGAGAGGCCTGCTCAAAATGAGACCCTTGAGCGAAAGTTGGATCACATCGCAGAAAGGCTCACTGCAGTTGTGGGGTCTCAGAATCAAAAGAATGACAACACCACGGAACAGAAGTTTGATACCATCATGGGGAGGCTCGCGGCTCTCCAACGGGAGATTGAGAGACCAGTGTCGGAGTGTTAAAGAACAGCTTTGAAATTCTCCTGAGCTGCTCGCATAAAAGAAAAATCAACGACATCAACATGTGGACACCACGGCACCAGCTGCACGGGCCCAAGGCTGGAGCCGAACAAAAATGTGGCGAATAAACTTTGAACTTGAACTTGATATTCTGTATTTCCATGTATGTTTGCACACATTTCAGTAAATCATTGCACCTTTTCCTGACTGACTCGAAACTTTTGCACAGCATTGAATTGTCTTGTGGTGTTTTTGTTGTCATTATCAGCGAATGACTGATTTCTGTGACCCTGATTAGTTTTTAGCTCTTGAGTGCAAAATGATTGTCCTAGCTAGCAGCTACATCTTACTGAAAAACAACAGAGAACCGCAAATCAGAAAAGATATATAAGAGTTGATGAAATACCGCCTGACACAAGGCTTGCGGGAGACACTAAAGAATATGGTAATGTGTGTTCATACCACAACAATAACAATATAGAGGCTAAAAACCACTGGCTGAAAATTGGATGAATGCACTGTGGGTTGGGGTTTGACAGCATTTCATAAATTCCAAATTCAGTATCAAATCCACTCATGACATCCAAATTGAATCTCCGAGTTCATCCTTTTTAAATAACTATATAAATATAATAAAAGCTCTCAGGATGTTCCATTGCCCAACATAAGCAATATTTATAATATGCATTTGTCAGAAATATTGAAACAAACTTCAGCTACATTGTAGCATCCCCAGGGGTTGTTCTGGCAGGGGGCATTTTGCCTGCTGACTTTATGTGCTGACTAAGAGTTCAGAAAGTATAGTGTATGGGATTTGTAATGTCGAAAGAGACAAACGCTCATGGCTTGTCCTGGGTGTTTTTTAAATGGCATATCTCTTCCTATAAAGCCATTGATTTGTCAATGACTTGTATTGTGGCAGAGGTACGTGCACTACTTCTACTGCAGTTTCTCAGTAAAAGAAACCTTTATATGGCTTCATTCTTGGTACTGCAGTCACAATCAGGCAGGAGGCAGACTGCATCCAAACATATTGAAAGGATTCTTGTTATGTATGCTACACATTTTCCCGCATTCATGTATTTGGTCAC
Organism: Aulonocara sp. 'chitande type north' Nkhata Bay; assembly: GCF_057382095.1. Lineage (NCBI taxonomy): Eukaryota > Metazoa > Chordata > Actinopteri > Cichliformes > Cichlidae > Aulonocara > Aulonocara sp. 'chitande type north' Nkhata Bay. The sequence continues at coordinate 19,189,652 of NC_141345.1, forward strand.
GAGGGCTTTCTGCCGAGAGGGGTCTAGAGCACATTAAAAGTTGCTGCAGGGTGTGTTTTAATCAAAAGCATTTTCCGCCCAATCAAAATCGAACCATTTTGTTTTGTTGTCTAAATTGACCATAATTAAAAGAAACTTTATATGTTCATAATAATAATAACTTCATAATCACTTCTGAACTAGAATCCATATCTCCTGGGTGTAAATCCTGTGTTTAACCCAGTCATCCTGTGCAGCCTGCTGCCTCTGCGGCCCTTCTGCCTCTGGTACACTTTTTCTACTAGCTCACCTGACTTCCTGAAGGCTTTCTGGCAGGAAGCCTTGAAGACAAGTTTCTCCCACCAGTGGCATATCTCGGAAGAAAAGTTTGTCAGCACAAATGGTATTTTCCTTTCATTTTAAGTCTAATTCATGTTATTAATTCAAATTACGCAGAACTGCTTTCCAAGTCAGACTTCATGATGCACCCCAGTAAGTAAAAATCCACAATTTCCTTTTGGCTCATATTTCTAAAAAGTAATTTTACACTATTTAATCAGAGATGTGTAAAATTGGTCTTTTCTTCGCTGGATTCCACTCACTGCTCTCAGGTAAAGACAAACTAATTAATCTGTAATCCATGACAGGCTGTATTTTATTGAGATGAAGTCACACACAGTGATTCTTCTCCACTCTGCCAATATCCACACCTTGAGTAAAGTATAATCTACAGGGAAACCGTGCTACAACAAAGAAACCAGCAAATATACAGTCGGCTTCCTGCCCTCTTCAGTTAAATGTGCTTGGTAATTCATCTTGTTGAATGTTGCTCATCTTTTATGTATATAGCTTTGCTGCGTTGTGTATATTTTTGCTTTTTCTTCAGTGGCTCAGGGGATATCAGTGTTGCCTCTCAATAACAACACCCCTGTTCTAATTCACATGGTGATTTTTTGTTGTAGTTTTCTCTGAGTTCAGACTTCTATTTGAAGGATTGCTGTGAAATCTGCTACAGATAGGGTTGCCAACTCCCTGAAAAATAAATAAGGGACACCTCGTGGCCAGGGCCGGGCAACCCAGTTGTCTTCACCCTTCCCAGTGTGGTAGCTCTTTTTTTGTGTGTGTGAAATTATTTTTTAACCATTTGACTTGAATTTGATTTAAGCAGATGCATATTCTTTGTGATATGACCATATGGGAAACAAATTATCATTTAGCCATTTATTTTTAGCTCAAAATGACAACATTAACACAGTAAAACAGGTCTCTTTCTTAAACAGAAGCCTGTCATGCTTAACTTTTGAGAATATAAGTAAATCTTTCTTTAAAAGAACTCTGTCCTGCTTAACTTAAAATTATATAAATTAATAGAAAGCAATAGAACGAAAAATATTCTTGTAACAGTGCACATATAGTGCATTTAGTACAATTGGCTTCAGTTGAGGTATTATTTCAGCTTTTCTAATGCTAATCAGCTGCTCCTGTTTGTAAACCCGCTTGTTCCCATGATTACGCACCTTAACTCATCATCATTATTCATCTATGTATTACTTTTATGTATTATTCATCTATTTGTTGTAATCATCTATCCTTGCAGTTGTTTATTACACAAAATAAATGATATTATCACACTTCTGGCCACATAGCGCTGATATTCACCGCACATGCCCATATTAACCTTAACCAGAGGGTTTAAACAACAAACCAGTGTTTACATACCATATCTGCTTCTGCCGTGGCCTGGTGGACAAAAAATAGGTTAAGGGTTCCCCGAGCTTTCACGCCCCTCATGTTCTTCTTGTGCCCACCACTAGAAGCATGCCTATGGAAAAAGTGCGCCGGCACACAGTGCAGTGCGCTTTATAGGTGTTATCGTGCACTTTCCCAGCCAGGTGTTTTCCTTTTCCCAGTCCTCCCTGTACTTTTGCAGCCTTTTTTCTTTTCTTTCTCTGAGGGGAACAAACATTGCTGCTCTAACGCTGGGCTTACACTGTGCGATTTTTGGCCCATTTTGAGCCGATTTTTGAGTCGTGCGACCGATTTGGTGATCGGCCCGATTTTGGCCTTCATCGTGCATCGTGTAGTATACGTGGGGTAACGAGAAGCGATTAACACCTCACGACCAGCTCCCGATCATCAATCGCTCGTGAGGGTGTCACCACAGCCGCTCACACTGCTCATGCGCAAACACGTAAACATCGGTGAAAAAGACGGCGCAGCACGGCTGTGCAGCGTGTGATCTGGACACAAGTGATGGAGGCACTTGTAGAACTTTGGAAAGCTCATCCGAGCCTTTTCGATGTGGCATCACAAAATTATCACGACCACAACAACCGTGAAAATAGTTGGATTTACACTGCTGCTCAATCACAGCTGCCTGATCATGTTTTTCATTAGCAATTTAGCAAAGTTGATGGTGGTGTGTCTGTGTGAGTGAAAGACAGAGAGAGCGAGCGACAGATTTTCTGTTATAACCTTCATGTTATGTTGGCACAGTGTGAGCACTCAGGTCGCATCAGAGCATCGGGCCGTATAGTGTGAGACCTGCATCGTGACCTGCAAACTTCTAATCCCTGCGAGTCAATCGTGCAGTTTGAGCAGGAGCTGAATAACGTGACTGAAAAAAATCGCAGTGTCTGCCCAGCTTTAGGTGTACTGTCATCCGAGACTTGCACCGCAGTGTCGGCGTTTGTTTCCCTGTTGGCCATGCTTCTTGTTGTGGTCATCTGTTGTCTTCCGGTATTTTCTCTGCAAGCGACCTTTCCTCGACCAATGAGATAATCTGAATTGTCATACTCGAATTGTCATAAGTGTGCTGTCAGCTCATTGGTCACAAAGCAGGAGAGGGGCTGGGAATTATGTTTTCAAACAAAGCGTTAATTCCATAAACATTTATAGACTACTTTTGATTCTCACTGTATTACGGGACAAAGTGCGTCCCTTATTAGCTCAATACGGGACGTGTACTTTTGTTTCTAAATACGGGACGATTCCGTTTTTTAAGGGACGGTTGGCAACCCTAGCTACAGATAAATTAGCTAAATTAGCATGCTAGCATGCTAAACTAAAGCTAGTTCCAGGCTCAATCAACAGTATCCTGCATCAATCATGCACTCGTAGTCACTTCAATCTATTTGCTTGAAGTTTGTCTCCATTAGTCATAATTAATCTGTGGCTCCCTCCCAACACCTCCCTGTGGTTAGTGGCTCCACAGGGCGCTAATGCGCTAATGCATCTGCCACAGGCCACCAAATGCTTACCTGCTCCAGGAGGTAAGCATTTGGTGGCCGAGCCCAGTCTCTAATTTTCAGGCAAGGTTACCGAGCCTCAAACTTTTAGCTTTATTGGAAATTACTGAAAAATGTCCAAGCTTCTAAAATTGTGAGACTCTCCTCAGGGACAGTGTTTTGTGGACCAAACAAGACATGAAGCAGCTTCATTGTGGACTGCAATATAAAATCAATTTCATCACATATGAGACTGGCAGAAATTCTCTAAATAATCAGTCAATTAACAGACGTTTCACCCATCAATTGAAAATAGTTATTCATTTTTCACTAGCTACTCAAGGGAAGACGGCATACAGACAATCAATGAATCTTCTGTATTTCACTTAAGTATTTAAATTCTGAACAATCGTCTGATTTAACTTATTTATTCACCCATTATTTATTCAGCGAGTTACTGAACTAGCGGCAGCTCATCACTCACAAGAACACCTGGTTTTCATGAAACACTCGATTCTATCCAACTCACATCCAGCAAATTAAGTTTGTTAGCAGTGTTCAAACAAGGAAAATGAAGTGATGATTTAGGTGTTTCAGTTGCTATTTGTCAGCTGACACGAAACAAAAAAATAAGACCATTAATGCCGCGTCAACAGACAGTGCAGATGGGAAATACATTAGATTGTACTCATGTATATCCAATGGAAACATAAAAGGAACAACTGAGTGCCCTTCATAACAATAGACAGTTTACAATGGCCCAGGGGGATGGTGACACAACAGGGGAGAGAAGACACAAGTGTCTTGATTAGTAATACTAATTATCATCAGACCGTTAGCAAAGACGAGAGAGCATTAAGTTAAATGGCCTGCTCCAAATTCTCTTTGTTTCAGCAACATAAATAGCTCGACGACAAATCAGATCTTCATCTTTTTCTCATTCTCTCTCTCCCACTCCCCACTTTAGCTCCCTTTGAGGAGAACAAAATGAGTCAAAATCTTGTTCGTTACAATCAAATCAGACAACATTAAATTGTTCGCCTATTAAATCAGCCCTTTATCAGACAAGATATTTTCAGTACATAATTCACAAAATGAAAACCAAGTTCACACAAACTCAGGTCTCTGCAGACCAGGGAATGGACTCCAGCTCTGCTGCCACACTTAGATGATAATTATAGTATATATTGTCACAGTGGATGCATCCTGACAAAACACAAACACACCATATGCAGATTGGCCAGTTTAACAGGCTAAGGATAAATCAACATTTAGTGTGCAGCAACGCTGGAGAAATATTTATCCTGGAGGACAAATGATGTGTGTGACAAAGCAGCCATATTGGGCGAAGTAAATAAGGCAGATTAACCGTTCTGTTGTTCTGGTGATGTTGTGTTCCCAGACATGTTCTAGTAGGACAGATGGAGGCAGTGAGACATACAACCCTCATTGTTATCACAGACTGGGCAAAGCTGCATTAGAATTAATTAAACAAAAAGAAACTCAGCATGAGGAGGGCTTCATTACTTATCATGCAAGGACCTAAAATGAGAATTAAAAGATCAAAGTTATTACAGTTAAGATGCAGAGAGAGTAGAGTATTCACAATTAATAGGTTTTTTTTGCTACTGCTGTATATTTGACCTTATGTGTCAATACAAGATAGCCTGTACAGCTGTCACCACCTTGGTATTTTGGAGCCAGAATAAGGGATGTATTTGGATGAGAGGGAGAACTCAGCCATGGAGGGGCCACAAGCCAGTCCTTCTAGTGCCCAAACCACCAGATAAATGGGCAGGGTTGTGTTCAAAAAGCGCATCCGGCATAAAACCTTTGCCAAATCAAACATGCGGATCATCAAGAATGAGATTTCCATACCAGATCGGTTAGGGCCTGAGTTAACAACGACTGCCTCCGGTGCTGTTGGCCAACAGGGTGGCAGTGGAGACTGTTGGCTGAAGACAAAGGAGGAGGACAGGGGGAAGGCATGTCCAGAGGCAGCAAGAAAGAAGGAAAGGAAGAAGTGCTTTGACTAGTAAAGGGAGAGAGCTGCCTGATAAGACAGAGAGAAAGAAGGAAAATAGATATATTGCGTGCTCAGGAGACCTTGTGGAAGGGAAGCAAGGCCAGGAGTACTGGGTGTGGATTCAAGCTGTTCTACCATGGTGTAGCTAGAAGGGGCAATCCTGAAGAAAAAGTATGTAACAGTAACAGTTTTGTGGAGTTTAAGTGAGAATCAGACAGGATCATGAGCTTGAAGTGTTGAGTGTTATCCGTGTGTATGCCCCCACAGGTTGGATGTCAGTTAGAAGAGACAGTGATGATTGGAGTGGACGTCAATGGATGTGTAGGTAAAGGGACCAGAGATGATGAGGTGTTGGGTAGGTGTGGAGTTAAGGAGAAAAATGCAGACGGGCAGGTGATGGTTGATTGTGGATGATAATATCAAAGGGAGACATCACGTTGAGCGTCCAAGACGTGTTCACACCGAACGCGATGGACGCGAATAAAACGCCCCAAACGCCCCTAATTTGACGCGTGTACATTCGCGTCTCAACGCGTGTCCAAGAAAAATCCATCGCGCCTCAAAATATGATATTTTGAGCGCGTGAACCGGAAATGTGGGAGGAATGTGGGAGGGAGTTGTGCCAGACTGGTATCTTTGCAAGATGGCAGCTATCGAGCTAGCGCTTGAAGAGAGAGTCTCCCTTCTCTATGTACTGTGGAGAGCAGAGCAGCGGCGTAAAAGACGTCCTCGCCGTACCTGGGTCCATCAGGTCCTCCAGAGGCATGAGCAGTTTGGTGAGTTTCACCACTTGCTCCAGGAGCTGCGCCTGGATGACAGCCGATTCCAGCGCTATCACCGTCGGCCAGTTTGAGGACCTGCTGTCCCTCGTCGGTCCCAGCATCGCCCGCTTAAACACCAACTACAGACGCTCAATCCCACCTGCAGAGCGCCTGTCCGTCTGCCTGAGGTTAGTAAAACTATTTAATACGGTAGTCCTTTATTGATATCTGTGCTAATATGCTAATCCATCCAGTTATACACTGCTAACATGGATGTGCTATGCTAACAGTGAATGCTGTCGGTGTTTACTGAAAGCAAACTGTGGTACAGAGACGACTCTTTATAATATTTCTAGTGATACTCAGAAGCTCTCATCAAGTCCCGATTTAATTCGATTTATGCTGTTATCAGTGTTTGCATGATAGCATGGCTGTGGTGTCACATCAATGTATGCGCTCGGTGTTTGCTGATATCAAACTGTAGCATTAGGACCACTGAGTTAACCTTTGTAGTGATACTCACTCCTTTTTATTTAGACCTGGTTTAATTCTGGGATAGTTGAATATTTGTATATAATCCCTGCAGCTGTCAGACTCTATAGCAAGGGTCACAGCCTTTATTAAAACAGAGTTAGATAAAACTGTGAACAGTTTGGTTCATCTTTAGTTACATGGTTCTATCTTGATAAGCTGTCTTATCACAGATTAATTTTTCAAAAATATTAATGATTTAAGCAAGGAAAGGGCTACATGTCAACACACAACTCTTTATTTCTATTAATGTCTCACTTCATTCCTACCTGATTGACATGTTTAGGAATTATGAGTGATTGGCTCACTGTAGTTGTGAAAGTTGCTACCAATCAAATTATGATATGTTAAAGTTAAAACAAAACACAACTGTTTTAGATATTATCTAATATACATTTTGTAATTATCCTTATAATTACAAAATGTTTTATGTAAGATTTAAGTTTTGTGATTTATATCTGACATCACAAAAGTATTTTGGAATTTGAATAATGTATTTTGTAACTGCAGTACACATAATACTGATTTTGAACAATTTTGTCCAGGTTCCTTGTCACCGGGGACTCCTTCAGGACCATCGCGTTCAGTTTCAGAGTCGGTGTGTCCACGGTGAGCCAGATCACCCCCCAGGCAGCGACGTCCATCTGGGACTGTCTAGTGGACGACTTCATGGCTGTGCCTTCACCTGGAGACTGGCGCTCCATCACAGAGGGATTCCAGGAGCGCTGGAACTTTCCTCTGTGCTGTGCAGCTCTGGATGGGAAGCACATCCAGACAAAGGCACCCCATATATCATATAGGAGACACACACATTGATATACACTAAATATTCATTTCATTTCTTTTTTGTGGTGCCCAAATTGATGCACCTGCTTGATTTTGTTTAAACAATTATTGCACACTTTCTGTAAATCCAGTAAACTTCTTTTCACTTCTCAAATATCACTGTGTGTGTCTCCTGTATGATATTTAACTGACATTTTTTATTGTAACAACCAACGATTTATACAGGAAAATAATGTCTATTAACAAGGTTGCCCAAACTTCTGCATCCCACTGTATCAGTATATTTTGTCATTAGTATAATATGAAATAAATTCTACATGTGTCAAGTTGTGTGCCAACATTTGCTGTGTAGTAGAACTGAGACATTAGTCATTATAAACATTTATTTGAAATAATATTAAAAGTCTCAAACAGAAAAACATTAAACATAAATATATAAAATATAAGAATTTACAGAGAGACAGGAATAAAAAGGACCAGCTGCTCTCCAGAGCAGGAACAAGGCTGAGGAGGAAATGCTCCATTGGAGACTGGTGTGGCCTCTTCAGGGACTCCAGGATGGCCAGCTCCACCGCCGATGGACCGTCCTGGGACCCGTCCCTCATCTGCCTCGGAGCCGTCCTCCTCTGTGGGCCTGTAAAACAGCACAAAACAAAGAAATGAGAAGGCTGCTACTAGATTTTAATTTCAACATTGAAAAAAAAACAAAAACAATAACAGGATATAATCAGATTGGTTGTAGATATTTAGTAAAGGTGATCACAAGGGAATCCCACCGACTAAAAAGGTATCAGTGCTTGCTGTACATATCTGTGGGTGCAGCAGCAGGAGCACAGGGACTGGGGATGCTCTGCTGCAGAATCAGTTGGTTCTATCAATACAGTATTAAATGTTAACAGGTTCGATATAATAATCGTAGAGTAGACAGTGGTCCCTCATTTATTGCAGGGGTTCTCAGAATAACTAGCCCCTGGTCACAGTTCTCACAATTGATTCTCAAAGTGCAAACCTTTGTAGATTGCAAAACGTAAAAGTATTATTATGCTGCGGTTTGTCTTCATCTGCCCGCCACTTTCGTGCGCCTTTTTCCCTCACGGTGCAGGTGTCTATTTCCGAATGAGGCTCATAGTTATGGGTGTTTTTGTGCTTTTTTTTCTATTGGACGCGATGGTTATCAAAACCAAACGTGATAAATTTGGCAAGCGCAGGAGATTTGTCAATCAGGCTGCAGAATGCAATGCTGTACTGTGCAATAAAAAATCAGCGAAAAAGCAAAGCAGTGACGGATGAACAGCGGGACCACTGTGTGCTGTTTATTAATAAACAATAAAATATATTCCTAAATGACAACATGCATAAAAGCAGAACGGTATTTGTACGTCAGTGGGAAAATAGCGGTGGCTTGCTAGCTTTTGTGCGGCTTCCCCGGGTCAGTGAAAACTTTCAAAAGAGAAATGAATGAACTTACCAGGTTGCCCGATCTCTTCACATATCTTCCTCCAAGCTCGGTCCTTTTTATTCCTGTCTCGGTACTGAAAGCAGCTGGTGTTGTACAGCTCCGAGTTGTTTGCTACCGCATTGATTAGCCTTCCCCTCCATTGAAGTATGAAAGGCTTTGGCTGGATCTGCCCCTTTGACCTAGGTAACAGCCACGTCACCAGGCTCCTGATTGGTTGTCGCGGCGCGATTTGACGCTGGAGTTCAGATTTTTCCAACTCGAGCGGTAGACGCGAAACGCGCGTATGCACAAAATGCAACACAAAAACTCACGCGCGTGGTTATTCGCGAGTCAAACGCGCCAGACGCGCTACACTGACGCGCGTTTCACGCGTTTTGGCGTTTTCGCGACGCAAATCTGCTTCCGAATTTTCGCGGGACCCGCAATCGCGCGTCATCGCGCCTTTCCATTGACTTTACATGTAAACCTGACGCTCTATTCGCGTCCATCGCGTTCGGTGTGAACACACCGTGGCAAAGTGGGGATGGCTCTGACATGGATGTTGATGATAGAGCTGCCAGGAAGACCCCAGGGCAGACACATGGATGTGATGAAGGAGGACATGCATAGGGTTGGTGTGACAGAAGAGGATGCCAGAGATAGGGTGAGATGCCGAAAGAGCCGAAAGAAAAAGGAGATTTGGATGAGAGGGTGGATACAAAGTTGCAGTTAAGCTAGCATGACACATTCACAGACTGCAAGGATGTATCACACAGCAAGAGATCTTCTAATTACCGCTAAATAATATATTATTGAGATACTAGAATTTGACTCATAAACGGTGGAGCAGGCTTATTAGATGGGGTGTTAATTAACCAAACGAGCCATATTACTTGCTTGATTATCGCCTTAAAAATGATGCATCATCACTAGCAACACAAACATGGTGAAGAGGTCCATTTCAGTTCATTCAGTGAGCCTAGATGAAAGCTAGAAAACTGCTACCTGTTTGTCAAAGCAGAGACGCCTGTAATGGTAACATTAAACATTCACAAGATTTAAACAGGTGTGTGTAAAACCATTCAACCCTATAGATTATATAAATCACCCCAGATTATTTAATGCAAGTAATGTTATAAATTAAATTACTAATGACTAATTGACTCTTTCCTCCTTTCTCCTGTTTTTTTTAGAGCTCTGCCACTGTTTGCTTTAATTCCACAATCCTACTGTGTCACAAAAAGGGTGCGAGTTGTTTTTTTCTCTCGCTCTTTTATTTCTGTCAGACAAGTCCGTCTCATATTGATGTCAATCCATTGGTAAGGTCTAGCCAGTCGAATGAAAGGTCAGAAGACAGACTCTGTATTCCTTTTCAGTAGCAACCAAAGCCACCCACATGTAATACTGTGCGCTGCATTATCAATCCTGATGAAAAGACACGAGGCAATCTTTCATCTCACCTGGGAAATGTCATCTCTTTCAGCGGGACCTTGCCTGTGCTGAAGTTTGTTTGTCATTTCTGTTTACTGATCGTCCGCTGAAAAGATATGTGTTTCCTTGAGGGATTATTCAAATTAACAGAGTTGAAAATGATCAAGTGGTATTTGCTTCTTTTTTTAATTCATGCTACATACCTTTGATTGGCTTGGGCTGAGCACACTGTGAGAAGGACTGATTAAAACATAATGCCCTTTCTAAGTGAATATCATATATTACCCATATGAAATAATGCACACGCGAGCTTTAGCAGCATTTACCTTCAAGCAAAGATCAGGCTGAGAGCCTGAGACACAGATCAGTGGAGGAGTCTCTGGGGAAAAGTAAGTCTCCCTCCTGCTCCCAATGATAATAACATCCATGGTTACAGAGTCGAGAATGCAAAGATATCACTTTCTTTCTTCTTTTAGGGTCTCTTACACACACACACACACACACACACACACACACACACACACACGCATGCACGTGTATATCAATATATAGAAACATTGCAATTACCTTCATTATTACCATAAAAACAATCTCTGTGTATATTCACACACCAGAGGGACCTATCTAATCGAATCTATTTCCTTTGCAGATGATGGATTCACCTTCTGTCATGGTGGATGTTGTCACATTTCCATGCTGGTGGAAATATGGTTTTATTTCCCGGCTTATCTCGACTGCCTCTACCTCATCTGCTCCCTGTTCCAACAGCATCTCACACCCGTCTCTGCCTCTCTCTCTCTCTCTCTCTCTCTCTCTCTGAATCTCACTAACATTACCACCAGCAGCAAAAAATGATGGTAATTGGCCATTTTGGACTTGGACAGCTGCTAACATGAAAGCAAAAGTGGCTTCAGTTTGGAGTGCTGGGCTCTATAACCTCTTCAACAGCTTTCCCCTAATAACCAGGATATCTCTTTCCTCTCACATAACCTCAATAGGAATGCATGAAAAGATGAATGTGGAACTCAGGTAATACATACAGGACACACAAACACACATGTGAGAACCATCTCTACTGGTTTTGCTCCGTCTTGGCTGATTGGAACTGAGAGCTGAAACAGAGGTATGTCTCCCCATATACAGATTAAAAAGCCTCTTATCTTGCTTCTTAAAGCCTTTAAGCAAGGACGATGTGCTTCACTGAATTATAAACGAGAAAGTTCCACTTGACTTGTAGTTTTTAATTTAAACCAAGCCATTACCTAACTTGCATCAATTAGGCATCCTTGGATTCTATGGAACTGGCCAGGAAAAAAGTGGCAGATCATGTTACTGTTATTTTTCTCAACATTTTTGCAAATGTGCAAAGCAAATAAAATGATTTCACAGTGTTACATGGGAAAATCATGATATTGAATGGAGGGATTCCGCTGTTTTGAAGAACATCCCGAGGCTCGGTACCTTGTAACAGAGATCCAATCGATGCCTGTGGCTTTAATCACATCTAAGTTTAATGCTAGCCACATCTCCGAGGTCTAATGCTTTACTTTCACACCAAATTACTTTTTAGCCCAGGGCACATTTTCTGAAAAAAAAAATGTATCTGTGGTCACAGCTTGAACAGTACGGCCATGATCCATTGATTGACACACGGCTAAAGGCTGAATCCCACTGGAGAGGATTCCTCGTAAAGCACATGCAGTAGCAGGAATCCTGCCTGTTTCTGTGGAATTACTGCACATGTAACGAGATATTTATTACAGAGTACGGTGCCCAAAGCCTTACGACAACTTTTTTTTCATTTATAGCGAGCCTGGATTCAGGTGCAGACTAGTGCTGAACACAATCACAACCCCTTTATCAGGTTTGGTAGCAGTTTCTTATTGAACCTCCAACAATTGCCAATAATCCGATGAGAGAGTGAAATAAACCTTGGAACTCTGGTAGTTAATTAAAATCCTCATTGGAAATTTGGTTCATTTCATTTCATCATTTTAGATCCATTCCTCCAGTTTCACTTTATCATTCTGATTCCCCTGAAAACTGGATTTGCCTGTGTGAAATAGACAATATTCTCAAATGCATTGTATATCTGATTTTTAATAATAAAGGATTGTCTTGTAATCCAAAGCAACTTGCGAGATGAAGCGGCACGCTTTAAAAGAACCAGAGTGCCATCATGTGGAGGACATATTTAACTGCAGGGTGCTGTGTGGACTGCATTATATAAACTGTTACACTATTAAAAGTATTTACAGGAGTGACAGCATATTTCAGTGACCTAAGTTATTGTTTTTTGAAACTTATTGTGTATTTTCTGTTTAGAGACTTGATTTAGTAGAAGAAAAAAACATCCCTCATGTCCCTGGTGTAAAAAGAGGACAGTTTCAGTTGGTTCCTCCAGATGTCTCTCTTTACCCAATTGTATTTGCATATTTGGGAAATCACACAATCCCAAACAGTGAGGATCTAGGGGGGGACAGTTGTTCAGATGGCACTGAGTGTACACAAGTACATGCAAAGTCCAGAATATACAATGTCTGTCCATTTTCCATATATTGTAAATACTGGTATGTTGGCATTTGCACATTTATGCACTCTTCTCAGCGCCAAGAGCTGAACCATGTTCTGCTATTGTAATCTAAGGGTCTGCTGTGGCTATAGAAATAGCACACAGAGCTGGGTTGGCCCATAGACATAAAAACTGCAACTAAGTGAATAAAAATACAATTTTTAGTTTAAAGAAATGAGGCTTGTGTTAGAATTCCAGACAATACTTAGTAAGTGACTACCAGATAAGCAGCATTTGCTTTTGGATGAGTTTTGTGGGATTATAAAAGAATAATTTTGTTATGCTACTTATAGAGGCATCCTTTTACCACCTTCCTTTATACAGAGTATCTGATGATTGGAAGAGCACTTCCATGTAGTTCCCTTTGCCAGGAGACAGTTCACAGAAAGCTGAGAGGACACAGGGAGAAGAAAGGGAGATAAATGATAGGCCTCATTATAGAGCTATTGTTTCGTATCTGTTAAAAACACAGTTGGTTAAACTTGATTTCAACAGCTAAACCAGCACAGCGGACACTGACCAGAAACAATGACGTGGTCAGAGGTCAACATTCATCACGGAGATAAAACAGACAACTCTAAAAGGACTTTTCCAGTGACGACTCAGTGCGAGGAATGCCGGTTTACTATCAATCATGCTACTGATCGTGTAAGAGATCTCGCCTAAGATCTCAGACCTTGACTCAGCTCAGCTGTACTGACACATTGTGCTGAGAAGATGCAGAATGATCTTCAAAGTTTTTATATCCTTTTGTTCTCCTCAGCCCTCCTCTGCTGACTATAATCCCACCCTTCTTTTCCAAAGTCCCCTGGGTTTTCCCAGTCAGAAACACTGCTCTCTGAAGAATCTGGAAGCACCCAGATGAGTGGAAATGGTGCCAGGGTGCTTTTCTGTCACTTTTACTGACCCAAAAACACAGCCAAGTTCAGTTCACCCCGAGGGCCCGTATAGAAAGATACAAATAAACAACGCACTGATAAAGAACTGGGGTGAATATCTGCATCATCGAAGTTTAGATTTTTGACAGCCACAAAACACAGAGGACATGCAGGAAACTACTGAGCCACATGCGAAACTAGGCCGGACAAATGCTGAATGCTAAAAATGCCGAAAATGCCAAAAAACTAGAACATTTAATGTTTTATGAAGAAAGTCCATCCAGAGTGCACTTATGACTTAAATTCCTAAAAAATCTGCTGTTTCCTCCCTTGCTCTAAAACAGGAAGTAGAACTGTGCTTGCCTTCCGCTCGTCTTGTTTATTGGAACCCGCCTTCCTGTTTTCAGATTCATCCTGATAATGGCTGAAAGTCCCCAGCTGAAAGCCTCTCTCTCTCTCTCTCACACACACACACTGTCAAATCCCCCTCATTCCTTTTTTTTCCTCCCTCCCTTTCTCCCTCTTGCTGTCTCTCAGATCACTGCTAGATAAGTCATTTTGTGAGACCTTCCAATCACCAGCAACATTCAGACCTTTCAGCACATTCCAGCTGTCCGTATGCGTGTGCCGACTGAGGTGGTATTTATGTGTGTGTGTAAGTGTGCAAAAAAAAAAAAAAAGGCTCATGATTGATTAACCCAAGTGATTGGAAGGTTCAAAGAGTCAAATGTCAAAGCGTTAGCTTGTAGGATGAGCTCAGATGTGTGTGTGTGAGTGAGATTTGGGGATTGTGCCATGTGCACCCAAGCCAAGGAAATATGCAGGTCAGTGCAGAGGGAATGTCAGGAATGTCAGTGTAATTCAAACTCTTGTCTGCCACCGGAGGCGAGTGCTACCTGGAAATAGTTTTTACACCAAAAGTGGGCAAATATGGGTGTGTGTGTGTGACTTTACATCAGAGCATGGTCATGCATAAGGAGTCTTATACACGGTCGTGACAGCAATCGGCGCCATCTAGGGACATGTGCTAAAGTTCCACAGTGTTTTCCAAACACCTGCACCGAAAAACAAGATTTCCCCGACTTCCCAGCTGTTCTCACATGACCTACACCTCCCGAATCCAGTTCCCAGGCTTTTAGTAAGCCTTTCATTTGATATCACAACATATCGGCCAACCCCTCCCTCCCGCCTTCCCTTCCCTGTCTGTCTGGCTTTTTCACGGCAGCCTGTTTTCACTCAGCGGCTTTGACAAAGACTGGCGAAATAATTACAGCTGGGCCTAAACTGGGTTTGTCTCCAGTAATCTCCACCAAAAACCAATGAGTGCGGACCGTGTCATAGGAAGAGGAGGAAGAGGCTGATTGTTCTGAAAACGAGAAGCCAGTGACATCATTTCAAAGAGCTCTGTTCCGAGTGTTCAACACTCGGGGTAAATGGGCAACAAAATAAACTCGCTGTAATGCACGCGGCTCGCCAGACACCAACAGAACTTATCATTTCAGGCAGAAGCCCATCTCCATTCATCGCCCATTTCCCCGCTTTCTATTCCCTCATACAAGATGCTGCTTTAATGAGTTTATTTTCCAAAGATCAGAGGCTGCTTTTTCTGTCTGTACAAACCAGATCTGAGCTGAAACATTTGTCCCGTTTCAGCCAGGATGTCTTTTGTGATGGCCCGGGGACAGCAGGAAGACTGCTTGGGGTTCTGAGGAAGTGTGAGTAAGGGAAGGGAGGAAAGGAGTGAGGGACTGGAGGCAAAGGAGAGGAACAAAGACATAAGTTAACTTTATGAGAAAAGATGAACAGAACACATAAGAAATGACAGAAGGCATTAATTTAAATCAGTCAAATGTAGCTTTCTATATGTATAGTATAAAAAAAAGGGGGGGGGGGGGGGGGCAAGCCATTAGCTCGGCAAATGAAGACGTGACCTAAGATGCTCCATCATACGAGGGGGTCATATGAAGATGAGGTGGCTTTAATTCGCAGTGACAGCTGCTTATGAGTTATCTGGGGAAGTGTAGCATGTAAATCACCGTCTTGCTGCTACTACAACCGCTACACCCTGGAGCACTCCAGGGACAGCAGAGGAGAGGAGTACGGCTCCATGGGCAAGCAAGGGAAGCATGGACACGCAGAGATATTTACATACAGTCAGACAGACTTCCTGGCATTGTCAGCCCGAGAGCGTTGATGTCAGATCCACTCCTTCCTGTGCAGAAGGGAGAACGCTATGTGATGACAATGGGCCCAAAAACAGGACAAAGAGGAAATGTTTAAATTTAGGCCCCTTCTTCCACCATCTCCTCTTTCACAGCTATGGAGCTCTGGAGCTGTTTAGTTTTGTGAATTCCTTCAGCCCCCCCACCACCCTGCCTCTCCAGAGCTCCCTCTCCCCATTGTGTCATTTCAATAGAAGGATTTTCACATTCAGAGCAAATCCCAAAGGAGGATCAGCTAGTGAGACCAGAGTTCAGTCAATCACTTGTTTTCACTGATGTTCCTTTAGAAATTATAAGTGCTTTCTCATAAATCCACCCAACAAATAGAAGAGAAGAGAAAAAACCAAAACATACATAAATATGTGCTTAAAAAGCGAGTGGAAAACAGATGAGGGGTTTTTAATGAACTGAAGACTTAAAATGGGATTAAAAATGTGATAAATATTATTTATAAAATGAAATGTTTCCAGCATAATTTAGCTCTAAACACGTTGTTATGAGCCTGTTTAACTCAAATAATTACAGCTGCTCTGCTGGTGTGCAGGCATGTGTGTCTAGGTGTGTGTGTGTGTGTGTGTGTGTAGGGGGTGTTGGTGTGTGTTTCTCTGTCTGCGTGAGAGCTTTATCACAAATCAGAGTGTCGGCGTCTGTAGAAGCTTACAGGGCAAGAGTTCACCGGTTTGTCCAACTCGTTCTCGGAGTCTTGAGGATAGCGGACGGACTTCACAGGCAACAAAAAAGCCCCAAAACACACGTGATCGGCAAAGGAGTCGCTGCAGTCCACGACTTAACTCATGGATAGAAGTTAAGCCCGCAGAGGACGGCGGAAAAGTCTGGCTGACGTTAATAGCGACTGCTGTTATTGACTTTGACGACAGCAGCGACGATGCCTGTTTGACACGGAGGGGGGAAGCTTTCTGCTTTCAGGTAAGTTGTGAGCTCCAACAGCTAACTTCTCTTCAGGAGGACTTGTAAGGGAGAAAAAGACAGTTTGTTTTTCGCGGGTGTTACTTGACAAGCAAGTTTATGAAGTTCGTGAATTTCACAGCGAAGCCCACATCGGCTGACTTTTGCGCTATTTCGACTCCTTGTTTTCACTTTTTAAAACACTTTTGAGGTGGTTAAAAACTTAAAAGACCGTTTTACACTTCAGCCTAGCGTTAGGCAAACGTTAATTTTATTGACGCCATTTTTTTTAAAATGACTTAAACGCCCAGTGCGGCAGCCGTCTGTCGTTCACTGACAGCGGGGTAGAGCGAGCTGCTGGTGCCCTTAAAACTTTTGTGACACAATAAATACTGAAAGCCAAAACTTAGTGAAACTTAGTGTATACCTCATTACAGTATAACTACCAAGCAGGGTGTATAACACTGAGCAAAACTCATAATGCTGCTATCAGAGAATAACAGTCTTTTAAAGCCATTTAAAAAAAGTACATGAACTTTTCTGTTTAAATGCTAAAATAAATACTAGCTAATGTGTGTAATTAGACAGCGCTTGTAAAACTGTCATTTCTTCTTTTTCTAATTATTTTTTTTAAACTTTTTGCGCAGCTACTGTTTATTTAAATAGCCCTCTGAAAGGCTTATCAGTAAATTGAATTGTAAAATTGTGCTGAGAGGCCAGCTTAATTGAAACGCATCTTTCGTTGTGATCTGAGGGAACAACAAAGATTTGTGCTGGGGGGCCTCCAATTACACAAAATGCTTCCATACATTTAAAGGGATTACAGTAGAAGGGGGTGCTATTAGCATGTGGTGGGTTCGCTGTGTCACCGAGCATCTTCTTCCTCAGAGGGAGCTTATCTGAGCTCTGATGATGTCACAGCTGGAGCGGTCCTGAAATAACCACACATCTCTGTAGTGGGTGTTTCCATGACAACACATCCTCTCGGTTTAAATGGTGGATGGCAACTGTGTCGTAAATAATTACTTTGAATAATATGGGCAAAATACTGGGAAAGTGGGGAGCTGGGTGTTGACTTGTTGCACAGACGTCTGCCTCTCGCAATCACAGAATGAGACTTTGAATACTGTCATGGCGTTTCAGTATTTAAGCTCATTGTATTGGTTATTCTTGAATGTTTGACCTGCGAATAAAATTCAGTTTATTTAATATCCTCCGCTGATATTTCCCAATTTGTGGTGCCCATCTACAGGCAGGCATTCTGAGCGAGTTACATTGGAGTAAGGATGATATAAAATGACAAGGCAGTCAGTTTAATGTCAAACTCCTGAATAAAAATGTGGTTTTGTTCCTCTAGGTGATTGAGAAAGGGAAGGGCCTGAAACATGATGTCCATTGGAACTGATAGCTGACACCGTAGAATGAGAGAGGATGGAGCAGACAGGCAACCCTGCCCTTGAGAGCAACAACCCTAATGGGTTTGTCAACCGAGTGTTTAATGTTTCTCTGGATGTGGAGAATGAGACCAGCAGTATTTATATTCAGGAGACTGGAACAGGGCCTGCAGAGGGGCAGGGAGAGACCCAGGCTGCCTCTTCTCAGACCCCTGTCAAGGACAGACAGGAGGTCAACAGGAGGCCTCGTGCCACAGGGGGCATCTGGAGGATCCTGAACCGAAAGCGAGCTGTCTCAGAGCTGGAGAGGAGACCCCACTCCATGATTTTGCCTGGGGAGGCTTCCATCCCGAAACTCTCATTCGCTGACAAAGTTCGATCCTTCAAGAAGCTTAAATCCCCGGCTGTATTCAGAGGGAAGGCAGGGAAATTGTCCACTGCAAAGTTTACCAGCTCTTTGGTGGATGAGGAGTCTTTCTGCCGCGATATTGGCACACCTCAGCAGCCCAGTGGTGGCACGCTTAGACAGCGTGGCCAGAGGCATTCATATGCTGGCTATACAGCACAGTTTGACTGTTTGTTTGAAGACATTGACCTCTCAACTTCTATGGATGGCCATCAATCCACTATAACGGGCGAGGCTGTGACTCAGAATGGCTGCAAACCATCTGAAAAAGTTTCTTATACTAAAAGAAGCCACAACAATTCAGCCAACTGCAACAAAACTGCTGCAGCTTGTGAAGAACTAAGCACTAGAGATAGCCCGAGGACCCACCGGAGTGGAGGAAGGAGGCACAAAGATGTGTGGAGTTACCTGAGGAGGATTTCCCTTTTGGGGAAGACCAATCCTGTGTATTCAGAGAGGAGCTTTGACTCTGAGCTTCCCTCACTGGACAAAACAATAGACTCAGACTATGGCTCTGTGGACTTTGAGAGTGTCAGAGACTTTCAGCCACCTCCCCCAAAACAGTCGGACACCAAGGGGCACTTTGGTGGTCTCTTCAAATTTTTCAACAACTTTGCAGAGACAGCTAGACGATGGCGAACAACATCACGCTCCTTCTCTCCTCCGGAGGGGGAGAAGACTCCGATGAGCTCCCCACGGGCCCCACAGCGCGCAGTGGACAATGTTCACAGTGTGTCTCTGACACTTCACAATGAAGGACTTCCAACATCCCAGCCTACCCCTTCATCACCAGTGACTAGTAAATTCTTACACTCCAATAGCTTTAATGGTGACACTCCAGCACCTGTGACAGGTGGACGATCACCTCCAGTGGTCCTTAAAGCCTTTAGGCCCTGCTCAGGACCTCAGGCTGTCAATGGCCTTCAGAGTTTTGAAGTTACAGACAAACCTGCTGACAGAGAGACAAACCTCCGGTCCAAGGCCATAGTAGAAAATCATGTCCCTCATTTAGGCTTAAACACGGAGGCTGAAAGTGAAGCAGAAGTTGAAAGGGACCAATCAGATTCTCTCTGTCAAGAGGAAAATGTAGCGGGACAGACAGGAAATGAGCAGGATTCCCAAGATGCTCCGCTTGACTCCCACCAGATACAGGAAGTGAATGTCCAATCACAACAAGGTGATAAAGAGAGCACAACCAATAGCGTACCAGCATCAGATTCCACAGAGGAAATATTTAAGGTAGGTAACTTTAAATAGCTAATGAGCCACCGAATTCAAATGAATGCATTCAGTAAACAAGTGTATACTTTGTGTTGTTAAACCACCTTTGGTTTTCTGTTATTTTTTAGACAAAGGCATTTTCATGTGTAAAGGGTCACATTTTTATGCCATAACTACATTCCATTGCAGGCTTTTATTCACAATATTAACACTGCCAGAAGCATGCGTCATGTCATTACTTCATAAATGCTGGAAATATCATTTATGTAACTGCTTTAATCATGGTCATTCTTTTGCTTCTGAAAAAACAACAAACATAGAAGCTAAAAGGGACCAGGGGTGATTTGGTTGCATGCAGGTAGCATACGTGTCAGGAAAAAACAAAAATCATTCAAAGAGCTAGACTATGACATGATTTGGGCACCTGCTTTGCAGTTGTCCTTTTGCCCCATCTGTTGGAGAAAAGAGGAAATAGTAACTGTAAAGGTGCACAACATCATAGTGGAGGAATTTGGCCTTTTCTTGCTTAGTCGGCCTTTTGTAGCCTGCAACAAAACCCCACGTTTCCCACAGAGCCAGGCGTGTGTGTGTGGGACTGCGGCAGCCCAGAGTTCTGTGACATCCGCGCATCATGACAGCACCCTTCCCTTCTCACTCCAGTGGCAGAATTAGTCATCTCCCTTCTAGTCACAGCAACGAGTCAGGACATGTTGGCCCCAGCTCCTAATGACAAAATCAGATATGACATCTCAGTACTCAGCACACTTTCATAGGGGCTTATTATGCAAAGGCAAGGGCTTTGGGAGCATGTGTTTTGGGAAGGGTGCTAATGTTTGGTCCCACTGTAAATTAGCAGGGTTCTACGCTGATACCACTCTTAAATGGAAAAGATAATAGGGGCAGAAGGAGGAATTAGCAGATAAAAATAATTCATGTTTAACAGTATTACAAGATGTAACTTAACTTGAAGCCTACTGAAGAATTTCAAGATGGAAAATGTTTTGAGCCTTAAGAAGGGCAGAATTTCACTTATTTAACCCAAATCTTTTTAAAGGGCTTAGTAAACCTGCGTGTGTTGAGAGTTCTGCTTTTTGAAGTCAGTGAAAAACTAAACAAGTAAGCCTTAAAAGAGCTAGCTGAAATCTGTAGGGTGATAAATGTCAGCCTAATTAAGGTTCACAAGCCAAGTAGCTGTGGCATGAAAATGGAATAAAACACAACTTCATTTTTTTGCAGAACTGTTTGTGCCAAATGTGTACACAGATCAGCAGTAGAAGAGAAACTGCAAACACTGATTATGTATTCACACACTGACTTAACTGCAACCCACTGGCTTTGGGGGAACTTGTTTCCCTACTAATACAAGTACCATAATACTTAAAGCCTTGCTTCAAGTATTGTGGTACCTCATTAAGTGAAATTGATCTATTTAATTCAGCCGTGCACTCATGATTTTGAACGTGAGAGGCTGGTAGTTACAAAGTTTTTGCTGCTATCAGGTTTGTATCACCTGCTGTCAAGGTGATACAAACCTGACAGCAGCACAAATGTGTTTTGGCCTGTCATCAAGATAAGTTATTGAATTAACACAAGTTTGGCAAGAGCATTGCACATGGACAGCAAAAACTGTGAAGCTGTGTACACCGAGCTTTGCTAAAAAGAGCGTTACAGCTCAAAGTTGTGCCAAAATAATTTGTCACATTTACACTGCAAAGCCCTGTTTAGGGGACGTGATGGCGTGTGACAAGAAAATCCTTCTCAGTAATCACAAATTATTTAAAAATGAAATCCACATGTCTGTTGTGCTGATGTTTCCCCTGATTTGCCAACAGTCTTGTCATTCAGTTACCTACTGATCCACTGCAATTAAGCTACTGGGTAGAAACTTTTAAAATAAAAAAAATTTGAGGTATATTTTGTTGAACCTGCAGAGACATTTTTCTCAATTCCCTACACAAGAAATGTATTGTTGCACCTTTATCTGGGCCAAACTGCTGAGTATCTGTGCCAATCGCAGCTGTGTGAGCAGATTGCCAGCCAGACAGGCTGCAGTGTAAGACAGCCTGGCCCGGCCTTGCCCCACTCGAGCACAGAGAAGACCTCTGTACCTCAGAAGCGCTTGCGCCCTCGTCCTCGCCCGGCATCAGCTGTCCTGGACCTTTGGAGACCCAACCCGGACCGAGATCTCGACAGCCATTACAGTGAGGTCGGCTCACTTTCCCGAAGGAGACGCAGGCCTGCTACCACAGTGCAACACTCTCTGGGGCAGAGAGGGATGACTTCCCGCGCCAGGCCTTGCTCTGTCATAGAAACCAGTGTTACTAGGGAGACGCAGTCCACGGAACTGCATCACAGAGTAAGATGTTAAACTCACTAAAAGCAAACATATAAATATGAACATAGACACGACAAGTAGTCCCATATATATACCAACACATGCAGCTATATAAAGTCTATGTAGGTGTGTCTATTACACATAAATATATCTCATTCTTACACTGAAAAAGGGAAAATAGGTAGGCCAAGTCTCACTAGTAGTCTCCACCAACTCACTGACAAATATAGCACAAGCCCATAATGAATCAAAGACACACCACAGACTATGAAGGGCATCCCAGTACTAACCCAGTATTTATATACCACTCACTGTTTAGCTGCAACAATGCTCAGCCTCTGCCTGCATTTTTGGATGCAGCTTTTATCCCTAGCTCTCATACTCCCTTTCTGCCTTTCTCTCTCTCTTTCTTTCTTTTTACTTTCTTCTGTCCTCCCTTGTGGTTCCCCTTTCTCTCTCCTTCACTCTCATTCTTTTTCTGTGGCCAATTTTCTGCCTCATCGCTTCCATAAGCTCTACCTCTCATTGCCCTAACTCAGAGTCAGTTCATTTTAACCTGAGAGACTGCCTGGTTGGCATGATGTATAGTCTCTCATGGTTTGCTGCAGGGCATGCACACTGACCAATGCACCAGAATAGACTTGCTGGATGTGAAATACTTTAATTCTCTGCACAAAAAAAGAAAAAAAAGGGGGACAAGGCAGTAATGTGAAGGGCAGGAGAGAGTGTGCATTCAGCCTTGTGTGTGTGTGCGTGCATCTGAGTAACCGTGTATGGAATATTTGAGGTGTCCTGACTAGTCAGTGTTCTCCAGGCCTTGTCTCGCCCCCCGGGTGTGTCACCGTTAGAGCCCCCACACAGGGCGTCTCTCCAGCGGTGTCGCTCCCTGCCTCTCCCCCCCAGCACTCTCACTGCATTGGCCCTGCTCCTGCCACAGTCAGGTATTGTTCCATATTTTTATTCGTTTAAATATGCAGATTGTTAATTGATGTATGCTCAGTTCTGCATGTCTTCTTGTCTCTATCCAGCGGACATGGGGCAGTCCTCATCTTCAGTGCGCCTGCGGTCTGGAGGTTCTGGTAGCTGCAGGAGGAGGAGGCTGTTAAGACCTGGGTCAGAACCGCTACAGGTCAACATAGTGAGTATAATATACACACGCTTGCAAATAATGGCATTGCGTAATTTTATTTCTTTTATTTCCTTTTAGACTTTTCAGGCCTTTGGACAGATTTATTTAAAAAAAAAAACACTGCACACAGTGGACGGTATGATGACTGATAGCTTCTCTCTGATACCGTTAATATTGGAGTTTACAAGGCGTTGCTCAGTGTTTCATCAGATAATGAAGGGACTGATCCGTGAAGATGGTGGCCACGTGGATTAATGTCACGCAGTACTCTTTGGCCATTACTCATCCTGAGTTGCACACCCAACATTTCAGATGTGTTGTTTAATGTGTCGAGTGCAATTCACTCAGACCAAATTGTTAATTTTCACAGCAGATAGAGAAATAGCAGTAAATTCTAAATAATACTCTTTGCATGCTGGATTCTCTTAAAACTGTCTAGAGTGTCAGTTGTGTAAAATTGGCTGTAGAGTATGCTGGAATAACGCTGCTCGGGAGGTGAAACCAGGCATTTCGGAATCGATGCTTTGAAGTGGAAGTGGCCTCTAGAGGATTCTAGTGAAAGGAGATACAGAGTCTTCTGATACATCCTGACAGGGTAGTGGCACACATTTCTAGTGCTGGGTCCAGCAGCTCTACTTACAGAACTATAATGCACAAGACAAACACTGTTTTTTGTTTTGAAAAATATTAAGACTAAAAATAAAGTGTCAGGAAACCACTCCTCTTTTTGATACACGTGACCCAATATAGCAAACAGTGCCCAAAAAGGGTCTGCAAACCTTTTCATACGTTGTCTGGTTGTCTTCTTTATGTTATTCTTTCTACCCCCAAACTTGCCATGATTTGTCTAACTTTGAGCAACATTTTAGGGTTTTTTCTACCACTAAAATTATGCTTTTAGCTTTTTGACACAAAAAAGGAAAAAATTAGGTTCACTGATGTTTGTTCCTTTTTTAATATAACTGTGCTTTTGTGGGTACAATCCAAGTAGAAATGACTTTGGGTCTAATGAAACTTTTAATAATTTGCTCACATTACTTTTTCCAGAATGTTTTAATCTCTCTGCACTCCCAAACTCACTGTTCCTTTCACCTCTGTGCATCATTCATTTATTGTAATAATTAAAGTGCTTTAATCTGAAGCGCATCTGAGTAGCTAATTTCCAATCCTCCGCTGAGATTTCAGGTTCCAAGTCTTTGTTCCATGTGTGTTCAGTTTTTCTAGGTCTCTAAAGGACTCGATATAAACTCGTAAAAGATATTTTTTCCCCAGAAACAGTCTTTTGTCATCATTATTTCGACAAGTGTAGTGAGTGAATTATGTTTGTGTTTTTAAAAAGCTCAAAATAAAAAAAAGGCTTCTTTTCAGATCAGATGTATCCTTCAGTTCTTTAACATCACAGTTTGGATGAGGCAGCTCTTAAGCCTTTTCATTGCTTTAGAGGGCCAAAATTTGAATGTAGAATCTGCATTTCCTGCGGTGTAAAACCGGTTAGACCACACTGTGACAGTCTCTTTGTTTTAAAGATTTTTCTTACATTATATCAGAATGGAGCTACATGTTTAAAAGTCAGCTTACCAGCCTGCTTTGGGGTAAATATGGAAACTTCAACGAATATTATTTATTTGTAGTATCAGAAAAGTATTTTTTTATTTTACTCAGAAATCACATAATTCAATGCTTTTAGTTGCAAAGGTATATTGCTACAAGTTGCATTTTCCACATCAGTCTCAAATTTCCAGTTATTTACAAGCAGTCAATGAGGACTGACTACAATATATGAATTACATTAAGGAGTCTCTTCTCATAGCAGTAATGCTGTCTGCTCAGCTGCTGAATTATGATCCCCGGGCTTTCGGTCCTGGCATGTCTTCCCATTGAAATTTTGTAAGCTGTGCCTTTGAAGAAGTGACACTACTGCATTTATAGGCTTTGATTATAACTTTTTTCTCCTGCTGATCTAAATAGTGTTTGTGAAACACTGCGCACTGTTGCCATGACACTCACTGGCTCCAGTTCATCTTCTTGCTTCTATCTTTAGGCAGCCTTTTTAAGCGTGAGCTAAATAGAGAAAGTGTGTGGGTGAGAGAGAGAGAGGCAGAGAAAAAGGGGTGGGAGAGAAAAGAAGAGAGATGCTCCCTTTGTCGTGGTCCTCCCCTGGGGTAGGGAACATGGACACATAACACTGGCAGTGTCTTATGTGTGCGGTTGAGTGGTGAGAAAAGTTTATTTGGAGCAGGCTCAAACGCTGGGATCCAAATAAAATCAGTAACGATAGCTTTATTGTCATTATAGTTACTGTTTAACAAAATTTCATATGACTCCTTAAAAAGCAAAGGGGCGCATGGTGACTTAACCTGATAGTATATAGATGATTGATGGATGGATCTCTCCAGGTCTTCATTGTTAAAAAGCTCTTGTTTGTGATACAGCGTAGTGTATATTATAGTCTTCCTGTTTGGATGACTGGTAGAGGCCGGAGGCCGCAGGCACAGAGAAAGCATTCTCACTGCAGTGGATTAACTGCTAATGCTGACGCCTCTCTTCTCCCTTTCATTTAAATGGATTTCTCCCCCAGTCAACCTCCTCTCCTCGTCTCTCCTCTCTTCTCCTCTCCTTTCCTCTCCTCTGACAAACTCTGGCAATAGGCGTCTTTAATTCCTATGCAGATGAGAGGACAGTTTCCTGTGTGTTACTAATGCTGTGCCTGAAGCTCTGCTGTCAGCTTGTCAGTGAAGGGGACTGTCTTATTAACAGCTTCATGCAGATTAAGAGTTTCAACAGAAATCTTCTATGATTAAGTTTGGGCGAACCTAGGTCTGTCTGGACATAATCATATTATGCAATGCTATCTATTTATTATGAACGCATGACTCAGCAGGCAGTGGTTAGCTGGGCAAGAAATGGAGCAATGATAAAAAAGGACAACGTCCTTATGCACACACTTAAACACACGCGGGGAGTAACAGTGCACAAAATTTCTGTTCACTAATTTAATCGGACACACTCGCAGATTTCGTTTGTATTTGCATCCTGGGTCTTTGGCCCCCATGTGATACACCCTCTTTGCAACCCTCTGATGCACACACACACTTCACATGCTCTTCTGATGTATTCAGTATTCATCTGTCAGGATGTATGAGTCATTGCATTGACAACTTAATTATTTGGTGTGGAATGATCAGCACCAGCTAGTGATATTTCTGTCAACCACACTATGAATGTGTAGCGTTTGTTTCACCCTGGGCTTTCTTTTAGAGTCCCGAGAGAGAAACCATGGGAATAGCTCCACCTCAAAATAACTGCACGTTTGTACAGTTTGCACTCAGAGCCAGTGGCGACCTAGAATCCTTTATCAGTGTTCATTCAGCATTGTTCCTCAGTCAAGGTGCTGTAACTTACCGCAGCCACCAGCTAATGCTGTTTTGTAGGACGCTGTAGAATCTGATAAATAGCAGTGCCACTGACTAAACCCGAGTAGATGGTTGTGTTAGAGCCTCCCCAGGCTGTTTCTTCTTAAGAATGATTTTCTGCCTGTCAGGTGTGTGCATGTTGTTGTTAATGGCGCATAAATGCCCATGTGACTGTGCTTACATGTATGGGTGTGTGTTTCTGCGTGTCAGCGAGTGAGGCAGAGAGGCTAAGGGCCTTTCTCTTATATAACTGAGGAGAGCGTTGCCTTCACTGTCTACAAAACCCATTTCCACTTTTCAGATGGCTGCACGTTCCCTGGGACTGGAAGAACAGTGCCTGCGTATTAATTCTCTGAGTCACTGGTGTATCCTGTTTTACAGTAGCTCCGCATTACACTCTGTATTTTGTCAGAGCATGCATGCCTGTGCAAGTACTGATTTGCGTTCATGCTTTCTTGAAAAACACTCCACCGTTCTATCTCTCAAACTGTGATATGTTGTTGACAGTGTGGGACAATGGAGAAATACTGGTGGATGATTTCAGCAATATCACAACATGCAGTCATTTCACCTATGAGACCGTTTCAGACCTAAAGGACTTAGGGCTTGTTATCCAGCACCAGTTGTAGTTCCATGTGTACAAGTCTTCCCTGGCTGATTTTACCCACAGCCATCACTATCCACTGCTAGTGCTACTGTAGCACCTTGAAGGTGCACTGCATTGTCCTGTATAATATATAAAACCAATTAAACTAAGTTTGTGAGAGAGACTTGTAATGATGCCAGGTTTAGCAGAGAAAGCTGTAATTTGAATCGCCTATACAGAAATAGGTTAGAAAATACAAATGTCAATAAATAAAAAGTAGCTAACTTTCAATATGACGCATATTCATAAGGAATATGTGTAAAATATATTTATTATATTTAACAATTTATTAAAAGAGCTAACCCTGGATGTATTCAGTTAATATTGATGGTCAGCTCTTTGAAACCCCTATGTTATCTGTGATTCTTTACTCTCTCTGTGCACATTTAGAGACAGTCTCTCTGATTTGAATTACTATAACTAACTTACTCTGCTGAGTGTTTGGAGTCTGAATAAAGAAATAGCTCCGGCCCTGGTCACTTTATCCTGCATTAAAATAATGAGACAGAAGCTAACTGTCTGTACAGTGTTCTCCTAGTTAGAATGTATCCTGCAGGCCTCTGTGAAAGATGGGGTGTATTTTTCTGGCAGCTGCCACTTCTTGTGTACATTATTTAGCTTAACTTTCTGCCTTTGACCTCCCTGACTCCCAGCTACGCCACATGCGGCATCAGAGAAAACCCTCCATCACATCCACGTATTATGCAATCTCCTTGCTCCTTGTAGTTCTTCTTCTTCACCCCCCCCCCCCGTCTCGATCCGCCTCCCTTTCTTCATGACCTCAGCGCTCGTCATCCCTTCCTCCATCATGTCCATCTCTGTTTTCTCCTCTGTTCACATCAAGTTTTCTTCCCCCCCACTTCTTTCTGTGCTTGCTTACCTTCTCCCCCCTCTTCCTCTATTCCTCCCTCCAGGCATGTGAAAACACCTGCTTCCTGTGGCCTGTTGTGTGGATGTGAAAGCTTGTGTGTGAGCACAAGAGCACAAAGTTTTAGTGCGCATCCATGGCTGTGTGCAGTCGTATATTTTAGCTTTTCAATGGAAGATGGTTATCAGACAGCCTATTAAGTCTTTGATGGCAAGAGCTACCCTAACAAAACAAAAAAAAGAAATAAGGTGCTCAGCAACAGAAAACAAGCCAAACAAGCTTTCACCCAAATATGGTTTCACTGCAGAGTTTTGCATTTCAATCTGCTGTTCTGCTTTTGAACTCTTGTGGCGTGGAAGCAGTGAGAATGTAAAATCGTTTTCGCTCAGAGGACAGGTAGAGGTTTCTAACCATCCCTGCAGTTTGTAGCTAGTCGCACATCTATGGCATGCACTGTGTGATAGTAGATTAGAGTGAAAGCATGGACTCATCACTGCTAACTGCTGTCCCACAGACTATGTGAGAAATGTTTTACAGGAAAAATCTAAACATGGACGTTTTTTTTACTCCTGAAAAGCCGTGCCCAACAAGCATCGCATGCAAATCATCCTGAGTTGGAAAAGTCAGGAAGAACAGGAAGGCACTTCTCTCTACATGCTTCCGGGGGGGTCTGGGCTGCAGGTGGCACCCAGTGGCTCTGATGAATGGTGACAATAACACATGCTTACTACACACACAGCCAGCACAGTTGAGTGTAGTGAAGCAATGCCAGTTTTTACAACCAACCTAGCAAATGCCACTTGACTTTATCCCTCACACCTTAGCTGGGGTCTCTCCAGCGACGAGTCTGTGGGCTTCATGAAACCACACACTGACTCTCACGCTGAACAGAACCATAACTAAGAAACTGCAGTTACAACAGTGCTTCGTATTGGTTGCAATGTCTCAAAAGCTGCCTCACCATTACATACTTTGTTATGTTAAGTAAATATTTTAACAGAAACAGAGTTCTCCCCTATATTAGAAGACATTTGAAAGCGGTCATTTAAATGCATGTTTTATCACTGAGATGATTCAGGGAGGCAGCTTAATGAGTGAAAGGGATATCAAGATGATAATTTAATGGCATCATTTAATGAAATAGTCACTTCTGTTATCTTCGTTAATCGTCTTTAAAGAAACATTTTTTCTGTTTGGGAAATTACACGTATTTCTCAAAGAAGAGAGATGAAACTATCGTTACAACTCACATAAATGTGAAGCTACAGCCAGCAGCTGTGTGGCTTACAGCAAACAGTGACAGCTTGAACAAGTGCTTTCAATCTCATTAGGATTTTTTCTTAATAGAGGTGCGGGAGGATAATGCTGAGATTCATTTGTTTATTGCATTTTTGAAGCTATCAGTGCACAATTAAATTACTCTGTGTTATACGGTTATGACAGTAGCGTGGTAAGCTTCTGTCACAGAAGTGCGGAAAACAGGTGAGGCGTGCATCAAATGAGTTTCTAATTTTATATGTTTCAAAAATCTTCAAAGGCTTGCTTTCATTCCACAGAGAGACTTGATGTGGCATTCCCTAAGTTCAGCCTGTGTTTATTCAAAGACTTTCCGTCTTTAGTTCTGCTAGCGCTGCACAATGCTATGCAGTCTCACCAGGGACTGACCCAAAGACCACAGTCGCTGGACAGATTCAGTTTGTTTTGCAGTCTCAAGAACACACAGATACTGTATTGATTTGTCATTAAATAGCAATTCATTCTCGTGACTGTATCATGCATGAGTAGGACTATTTCTCTTGAAGCTATTAGGCCCTGGAGTGTTTTGATATCACTTTTGAAATATGTATCCGTGATTTTGTCTGCCCTACTTGGCATCTATCTTACTCTATTTCTCAAATCTCCGTGCGCTGACCCACTGACTCGACTTTACACTAAAAGCCAAATTGAGCTGAACGAATAAACAGCTGATGCCTGAACAATGGTGACAAAACTGCGTTCAGGAAAAGTCCAGCACTTTATTTTTAGGGCGCTTTTGTGGCTGAAAGGCCTGGGAGGAAGCAGGAAGTCAGGGTGGTTGCCGTGGGGATGGGAGGAGAAGAAAAGAATTGGAGCAGACAGAAGGGAAATGGGTGTGGTGGGCTTTGCCTCCTATTAACTAAATACCTACTGACCACAAACAGATTCATTTGCTAGCACTGAAACTTAGCAGTCTTTTTCAGAGAGAGGTCATAAGATAGTGGCGGCTTTTAACTAATCCAAAAATGAAAAGTAAGAATTAAAGTAAGTCTCAAAAGAGCTGATCCCAGACCAGCAAATGAGCAGCACTTGTCTTAAACTGATATCATGTAGAATCCAGCTTTTACTCTGGGGCATAAATTACTGGTTAATGTTCTGTCATATGCAGGGTGTTTTTTCCACATTGTGCAAGCCTTGTTCAAGGACGGCAGTTTTTACTTAGCTTTATTCTAATATTATTTAACCACCAAGTTGATATATAAACACGCACTGCATTAGCTGCTGTTCATTGGACCGACGCGTTTACACAGCTACCATATTGTTCAGGGGCATCAGTATCCCCTAATGTATTCAGACCTGTAGGAAAAAAGTCTGTCTACCTATTTTAAGCAGTTTATCTCAAACAGCACATGTTTAGTATTAGATTTAATAAGCATTACACGTGTTAGCAATTTACACTGTGACAGAAGAACAGCAGCAAAAGTGAAAGGGATGATTTACAAGATGGTATTGAGACCTGCTGTGATGTATGGTTTGGAGATGGTTGCACTGATAAAAAGAGAGGTGGCAGATCTGAATATGTTAAGATTTTCATTAGGAGTAAACGGACAAGAATATTAGAGAGACGGCTAAGGTTGAGTGGCTTTGAGACAAAGTTAAAGAGAAAAGGCTGAGATGGTTTAGACATGTGCAGAGGAGGGATAGTGGATATACTGCACAAAGGATGTTAAAGATGGAGTTGGCAGGCAGAAGGAAAAGAGGAAGACCTCAAAGAAGATTTGTGGATGTAGTTGAAGAATGACCTGCAGAGGGTTGGTGTGACAGAGGAGGACGGTAGGGTTAGGGTTAGATGAAGGCAGATGATCTGCTGCGGGAATCCCTAAAGGGATCAGCCGAAGGAAGAAGAAGCAATTCACAGGAAATTTGTAAAGATGCTTAGGAAATGTAAAAATGCTCCTTAATTGCATTGAGTTGTTTGTCAAGTCTTTGGGTGTGTAATGACAGCAACAGTTGACTGAAAAGTCATGTGACTCACTGTGTTTTTATCAAGGCTGCTGTCTACTAACTTCTGGGAACTTACACAGTAAATGAGTCTGTGTGAATGACGCTTTCTACATGCTGTTACAACTTGATCACTTGCATGCAAAT
Source organism: Aulonocara sp. 'chitande type north' Nkhata Bay (assembly GCF_057382095.1). Lineage (NCBI taxonomy): Eukaryota > Metazoa > Chordata > Actinopteri > Cichliformes > Cichlidae > Aulonocara > Aulonocara sp. 'chitande type north' Nkhata Bay. The sequence goes on from NC_141345.1 coordinate 19,221,205, forward strand.
GGATTGTCAACAGTGTGTCATGGACATAGTTTGAGACTCGTTAGCAACATAACACAATATTTTACAAAAACTTGTCACCATTGGAATCTTCTTCCTTTGGTGCTTAGTTTTGACTTTTAATTTTTTTTTTTTTATTAAAACACAGTAAGCAGAAAAAACATTTTACAGTAATAATATCTTCAGAGAGTACAAAGTCACTGTGAACATGAACATCATGTTATAAGGTTGTATTGAACTCATTTTTTTTTTTTTTTTTTTTTTGCCTGTCCCGTTTGGATCTTTAGCCATCAGAATTGTTGTCTGAAGGCCAAGAAAGATGCCAAGTGGATTTACTTTACCAAGTGGATCATCATGGCCTTGCCATATTGGTCCATTTGATTGACCTTAATTATAATAATAAAACAAAGCAGGACATGTAACATTTGATATTAATTGCAACCCATTCAAACTTCATTTTAATCAATTTGTAATATAAAACCAGAAACATTTTAGCAACATTTTACAACTTCAACCTAAAGCGCTCTATCTATGCAAGATAGCATGGGTGCTGTGTAGTTTCAGTCCACAAAGTCAGTTTCAGTCCACTTCTGTCAGGCCACAGGGTCTTCTGAACTCTTGACCTCGCTCATGAATCCACTTATTTGAGACTGGTAGACGAGTACAGCGCAGCAACAAGGCCTGACTATATTTCCTGGGGCACGCAAGAACAGTGAACAGACTTTGTCTTTTATACTTTATTTTATTTTCGTTTTTTAAAGACAGGACAGACATGACTGGGGGATAGGACAGGGAGAAAGAATGAAAGAAAGAGAGGGAGAGAAAGAAAAATAGAGGGGAGAAGAGACGGTGAGAAAGGGGGGAAGAAAAAAAAAAGAAAAAAACAAACAAAACACCTGGATCAACCGTATGGAGATAAAAAACCAGAAGGAAAACAAAAACAAACAACAAAGAGCAACATAATAAAAACAACACCATCACAATAAACTAGCTAACAATAGATAACAGTAGATACTTTTTTAATTTCACCTGTTGAGAATGAAAAAAGAAAACAAGCAGAAGAAAACGAGAGCAATAGAGTAAACAACATCACGATGATATATGGGAATATAACTGTAAATACTAAATATTAAACATTATTATTGATCTCATATTAAGATCTGCTGAGGTCTAGACAATGGTTTTTTTTTCTTGTCAATAAACCCATAGAATAGAAAAAGGGTGCACTTTCTTTTTCACAACTCGATATACAAATGAATCAGTAGTTATATTCAGACCTACTGAGGCTGGATTTCACCCATTAAAAAAAAGAATTCCCACAATTTACCTTTTATAAATTTCACTCATCTCTCCTTCAAGGTCATCTTCTGATTGCCCTTTGGACTGCTTTCCACATAGATGCTATTTTTAGATCACTCTGCTCTGTCCCCTTGCACTTGTGTCATTGGTATGCACAGTGGATCTTCCCGAGTATGTGAAAACAGCAACATTTCAACTTGAATTTGAACCCTGAATTGTGTTAGTGTGGCTTAAGTAACCTATGTTTTCAGTGCACAGAAAGACTATTGTCTCCCTCAGATGCTGCAGTCTGACCCTCTAGAACGAATTAATACTGTACAACCCTGTGAATACTTCATAAAAACTATAACCATGGTCCTGGTTTTGCTTCTAACCTTAGATGCAAATTTGAGGTTCACTGTAAAATTGCAAACCGTGCAGTGCAGGTAGTCGTGATGGGATCTAAATATAGCAGCAGTCCTGGAGAAAGTCCAGAGGTGCACGATAAGATCACCTTCGGAGTAGGATCGGATAAATACTGATCTGGTTTGGTTTTTAATGTCTGTAGGCAGAATCCCAGAACTTCCTAATCGTTACTCGGGTAAATATGAAAGGCAGTTATTTGTAGATTAGTAAAATAATAAAATAACATAGGAGAATCACTTCAGTGATTCTCCTATGTTATAAATAAAATAGACCTTTGTTTGTGTGAGCTGTTCTCTCATGGGTAAAACATGTCCCAGTGAAGTGGGGAGCCAGCAGCTGCTTCTGTGAAAGCGGTTCAGGGTCATTTTCACATGAGAGGATGAAGAGTGATGTCACTAAATTGACTGTCAGTTTGGTTTAGTGGTTGACAGTCCTGAAATTGGTGCAAGTCATACGACTGAGCTGCGTCTGTGCTCGTTCCCTAAGTAATGCACATTCACTAAGTGTAATTTCAGACTCATTTAACGTAATTCTCTGCCAGTGGGAAATATTCTGCCATTTATACCATCTTTTTTTTTCTTCTGTATATGTATGAGTATATTAGCATTGGTGTCTGTGCAGATTTAGACTTTCAGATGTGACCTTTGTTGTCTAAATGTCAGGGAGATTGGAGAGGGAGCCCACAGAGGTAGGGTAGGCTTATGTAATCTCCTCACTCTGTGTTGCACACACACAAGCAGAGAGAAGGGGGGGAAAAAGCTTGTTTGAGGATGGTTGTCATATCTCAGCTGTGATGCCTTGTATGGCTCTCTGTTCTCTGAAAGCCAAGCTTTCAGGAGCCATTGCTTTTATCAGCATGTATGTGCAGAAAGTGCCCTGGAAATTATTTATGGCTTTAAAAATACTGATATATTGCACTCCTTTGGTGTTATTCTCTTAAAATTATTCTGAGGTCTTTTGATTCATTCCAAAGCTCACAGCTCAATGTGAAGTTAGAGTGTAGTTTGGAAAGGGAGTGTGTATCCGTGTGTAGGATGGTTGACTAGGGAGATGGAACTGAAGTGATTCTCCTATGTTAATTGTTACACCCCGGCCTAGGCAACCGGGGTGCAACGTAGAAAAATAAAGATAAGGAAGATAAAACCACGAAGGCTCTCCACCAAAATCCCAAAACGAAAATATCCCATGACGAAAATATTAACAAACCCATTCACAACTATTTACAACAAACTATTTATTTACAACAAAACACCAAACTATTTACAACACGGGGGAGATCGCAACCATGACACACTGAAACACAGGGTTTAAATACCTAGAGGGAGCAATCAGGAAAATGGACAACAAGAGGGAAACACAGCTGGGGCAAATTAGAACTGACGAGACAGGGAAAATGTAAACTGAAAACACACTAAGATAACACAGACTTTCAAAGTAAAGCAGGAAATACATAAGTCATGCAAAAACAAAACACTGACACACCGAAACGTAACATAATTTATTCACAATCACGTTGTGCTCCACTCATAATCTGCCAACAATCCCGCAGGCTGGGATGTGCTCATGTTCATCTAAGGTATCACTGTGAACATGAAGGCCAAAATTATGTGCATGCCAATGGCAAACACGTGCATCAGATCGGAGCTTGGGCCATTTTGTCCTGTCACTTTCGATAAACTTAAAACAACTCAACACTGAAAAACATTGCACTGCACACCAGACACTAGTCTCCTTTAGGTCTGAAAGGCTGCTCTGTAGTTGTAGTAGTTGTTCCTCTCTCTTTTTCAGAGGACTTCACTTGTTTCCTGCACAAACTTCTAGCAGTTAGAGTTGATTTTGATCCGCAGAAACTTAACAGAACAACCCCACAAGCACAGCCTCCTTTTCAACCATTCAATCAATATGCTCAAAATGCTCCAGTCACACTAAAAGATATCAAACCACAGCTGCACTTGTTTATGTTGGCCATGGGTGTAAAACGCTAACTAAGCTAGCAGTAACAGCAGTCTGTGTTTCACATATTTCTGTTGCAAATGTGACAGTTTAGAATATATTGCTACTGACTTTTAAATACTTTATTTCTACAGTGGGCTGCTGTTGAAATCCTCCTCATTTCCCAGTGACCGTAGAGTCAGAAAGTTGTTCTTGAGTTTTGTAACTTATGCTTCACCGAATCACAACAGTAATCATCTCAAGGTACTTTACAGTGTAAGCTACAAAAATGACAGAAACGAGAAATGAGCAGGCATTTGGCAACAGTGGAGAGAAATAACTCCAGCAGAACCAGGATCAGGGAGGGAGGCCATCTGCCACGAGCGGTTGGGGGGGCAAAAAGAAAAGCACAGAGATCACAAGTAACAAACAGGACAACACGCAAACAAGAGGAGAGAGAAGACAGAGAAACGACATGCAGTTGTGGCATCTAAGCACATTTGGTGTCGAGGGGAGGGGATCGAAGGAGAAGTGATTTACAGGGAGCCGCTGAGCCAGTGTGGGCGGGAGATTTGTGATCTCCCTTTCTAGTGCCTGCACCTTCAGTTATTACTACTACAGAAACATAATTTAAGACTATGATGATGTCACATGGCCCATTATGGCCTTTAAAATACACTTTGGGGTATAATTACAGTTGTTGTTTTTTAAAATATCCTTTATTTTTGGGAAACAGTTACTATGATCTGGTTCTTTTACAAGTGATGTATATTGTTTAGTTTTTCGCAACTCTAGCTGGGGGTCTGAGGTCTACCAGCACTGTCAGGTTTGACATATCATGTCCATAAATCCATGTTTGCATAGATCATTGTCAAACAAAGCACATCAAATACCCAATCATTTGATGTCTAAGATATTAAAATGTAAAAACGTCCAATGGGTGATTTCTTTTAATTAGGCACCGCTTGGAACTGACATTTCCTCCGTGAGATCAGTTTCAGCCTTTTTATTGCAGCAGGCAACTGAAATAATTTTTCAAAAGTGGATACCAGTGCTGAAATTTACACGTTTGTCCCTCTGGAGCCATTAGTTTTATAAATCCCATTAGCTGCTTGAAGTTTCAAAGTTTTCCAACTGACCCATCACTTCTATCTAAGGAAACTGATTTATTACACAATTTCAACCACTGGATACATTTCACAGGTATTTCTCTTGATTTAAAATTTCTATGAAGTCAAATTTATAACTTAGAAACCTAAGCACCTAAGAGCTTCTTCTTTTCAAGTAAAATAAAATGATGGCAATGACACATACAGCATGTTCATTAACGTTCATGTAGTACCAGTTTTCCCCTTTTTTCCCCTCAAAGCACTTTTTACACTGCAGGCTGCATCCACAGATACATTTTCAATGCCAACACACATCAGGGGATTCTTGGGGTTCGGTTTCTTGCCCACGGTCACTTCAGCATATAGATCCAGGAGCTGGGGATTGACTCACCAATCTTCTGAAAACTATGCAACCCACTCTAAATCCTGGGCCCCCATGAACAGATATCCTGTTCATGGGGGCAGATATCCTGTGAGAAATTTGCCACCAGTGAGGAGTGCAAGGGTCCACCCAAGAGACGTGACAAACCCCATAGAAATAGTGAGACTACTGAAGACTTGTACATGGTTAAACGTGTATGATGTAACAATAAAGTCATTCAGAAAAAATCTAGTTTAGTGGAAAAAAATTTACTTTGTTGCAACTTAATTGATTAATACTACATTTGTGGAGGCATCTTCCATTTTAAAAAAGCAACAACAGCAACAGGTAATATTAAAACTGTACAGCAATTGAAAAAAAAAATAATTGCAAGGAAATGGTGGTCTTAATTTTATCTCTGCCCTCTATAGAGAGTAGTGTCAGTGTCCTTTTATGTAAGGAACTCTTTCTTTATGGATGCACTTCCTTTGTTTTTGGAGCACTTTATTAGATACTAGAGCAAAGGTAAGTCTGCATCAGGCAGAATTATTGTAGCATAGATGTGGCTTGGACTTTGAACTGCATATGCAAAAAAGGTTGCACTGCAAATGAAAGAAATAACTTTTAAGGTTAGCTCCACAGAGTACATCTAGTCCAAGTTCTCCAGTTAAGTGCACGCTGGACCGGTCTTCACACGAACTTAGAACTTAAAACTTGAGGTTCATCTCTTGAGGTTCATCCACTCCAGCAGGACTGAATTGGACACCTTTGATCCCCGAGAAACCGTTGCATGTCCGAGAGATGGCACCTTTAAACGGTCTTCTTGCATCAGTGAGGTGCGCCCGGTGCACCAGTGGTAATGCAGAAAGTGCATGTATTTGAATATCAAACCAGCTCCTGTCGATGAATCTGCTGCCACTGATAAATTGGCAGACATTATGCCAATAAAATTATAAGATGGTGATCACTTTGAGGAACATGCATCCATTACTCTGACATTTATTCTCCTTCATGCCGGGGTTGTTAATGGTAAATGATAAATCACCACGGCACCACCACGATATTTTTAGATGGGGTGGGAGATGAATGAGGTTATGATTCTGGTCTCAGTGGTCGATGTAGTCAGCGAGGGGCTGGCTGTGCCCCTCCCCCGGCTGTAGGTGATGGCTGACGCCGGTAGTCTAGCGGCAGAGAGCTGATCACTATTAACACAGGACCGCCTCTCAGGCTCACAGCCGTTCTCCCTGGTCCCCCACTCACCGGAAGGCAGCTCAGCAGCTGCGAACAGCCTGCGCACAGCCTCCCTCTTGTGTGCTCTGAGAATCTATTGGCCTGAGAGACGGTCGGGTTGAGGGAAGAGGCGAAACACCGGCAGGTGTTGACTAGCGGGGAGAAATCGCGGTGCAGACTGATGACGATGATGATGGTGAGGATGATGCATCTCTTCCCGTTATCTTTATGAATCGCATCGCGCTGTGTGGAGAGAAGTAGGGGCATCTTTTCGTCATTTCTTGCCTAACTGTAATGGAGGATTTCTGGTTGCTTTGAGGCTGCGTGTCTAAGTGTGGAGAGCTGAATACCGCCCGTAACTGAGAGCACAGCTCAGCATCGGCCCGCAGCGCTGCGCCATGGCCTTGGACGTCCAGACTTGCGCGGTGTTTACGGTGATCGCGGTTCTGGTGCTTGTGAACGTGCTGTTGATGTTCATCCTCGGTACTCGTTAAATGGATCTGCGCTTGGGGCCCGGTTCGCAGCGCAGCGCACTTTCACACAGGAGAGGAGAGAACAGCAGTGCGCGTTGGTCGAGAGCGGGGACACCCGGCGCTCCATCACGGCTACGCGTTGAAATGAATGACGTTGGTACAACATAATGTATTTCTGTTTCTTCCCACCACCCTACCACCACCCCCCACCCTCTCCCTCCTTCCAATCCTTCGTTATGTTTTGTGTCCTCCTCCCCCCCCGTTTGTGATAGCTAGTGTTGTCTGGTGGTGGTCGTAGTTGTGCGGATACAGATCTGTGATGCGCTTACCTTTTTCTGTGGTGACTGGAAATTCATTTTCCCCGCATAATAGTATAAACATCTCCTCTCCAACCCACCTTCCCCAACCCCACGTCGATCTTCCCCTCTCCTCCATGTTGAATATTGTGGATTATGCGCATTGATGAATTTTATTCTATAATAATATGACTTTTAGATGGGAAATGAATGTGACGGTGTTTTTTAAAAATTATTCTAACAACGTCCTACTGCTGCATAAGGACTTGTTTTTTTTCCTCCCTTTTGTGATCCACTGTAGCCTCATCCACAATATGGCAGCTAATAGCTGTGCTGTGATATCTCCCCACAAGTCAGTGTGATATTTGTAGCAAATAGCGGTGCAAGTGAGAGGTTTGTGCTGCTGATCACACACTAGAGCATCATTGTAGTCTCAGCTGAACAGTAACCAACAGCATGGCAGGGTAGGCCTAATAAAGCAGGGCCTCATCACTCCAGGTTTCCCCCATTTTAGATTCAGCTAAACTGAGCTCCCATTTCACAGCCCCCCCCCCCCCCCCCCCCCCCCAATATTGTGCCCTGTTTTCTCTCTTGCACTTGTAGCACCTGTTTCTGAAGCCCACACGTTATGTCACCCAGGCACTAAATGGTGACTAATAAAAAATGCATCATTATATATTTCTTTCAGATGCAATGCAGTCCAAGTGAAAAGGCTTGTCAGCTGGAGATGACAAAAAAAAAAGTCTTTTTCCTTCCATTCCCTTCCAAGTGCATCGCCATAGTCTAATAAAGGATTGGAGGCAGGTGTCATGAATGTTGAATGAACGTCTGAAATAGATATTCTGAAAGCCCTATCCCAGAGCTGTCCATGACAGTCCTATTAATAGGGATGTTAGACTCACCAGGTTTTCTGAAGATACTGTATGTGCTTCCTCACACTCACTGCTAAGTGCTGTGTGTTTTCTGTGTGTGTGCAGTTAAGTGATAAATGTTGGACTGCAGGTGCTGTGAGATGTGTATTATGAACACAGATACCTCCATCACATGCTGTTGCATGAGGGCTGGTGTTTTCATCTCTGTGGCTGGTACAAACGCATAAACAGCATCCCCCTTTCGGAGACCCTCGCAGGACTGTAAGCATGCAAATCGTCGCAACGTCACAAGATCGTAACGTGCACCGCAGTGGTTATGGGTCACATGGCCAACAAACGGAGTGCTAATTACAGATGTGTTGCTCACATGTAAGTATGCGAGCATGTTAAGTGATGTGGGTGAGAGGTAGTCTCGAGTGGGTGTTATGTGCTGTGCCTTTTCAGTCTGCATCCTGCGCACATCCCGAGCATTCACACGTTTGTAATTCCACCAGGGCAGGTGCCTTCTAATAGAGTTCTGTTAAATGCTGTGCAGTCAGAAGTGTCAATGTGCAGATGGTGTGCGCGAGTGGGACAGCGGCGTGTGTGAGGATGTGTGTGCATTTCTCACCGGTTTTAAGCAGAGCATCTTTGATTGGCTCCCAGACTCGGGGTATAAGTGTATTACATAACAGGGTTGGCAGACACAGGGAGGACGGACCGCGAGACTCACTCGGTGCATTGGAATACACTACCTTGTTACTTTACGGCTCAGGCTCTCGCGGAGGACCGTCACCTATTCCAAAACAGGAGTTCGATTATCATGATCGTATGAACCGGACTTCTCCATGCATACACTCTCCGAACAGTTACATGCCACAAACATGGTAAGGTTGGCTAAAGGCGTATGTGTGTGTGTGTATGCGTGCTTGTTCAGGGATGCTATTGGTACTTTGGTGCAGCTGTGCTAAGGTTGGATACAGAGGAGGATGTTGGAATGCAGTGGCTTTGCCAGTGCAGTGAATGCTGATGTGTTGCGCTGCAAAGATGATATAAGCAAGTGAATCTGCTTTCTATTCATACACATTTCCGTGTCAGGCTCCATGTCTGTGCTCTGACATGTAACAGAAAGCACTGTCACAAATGCCTATATAAAGGGAAAGATTCCTCTGCATTCATTTGCATTGACCCAAATACGGGTTTTGCAGTTCAGAGATATCTGCTTAGCCCTCTGATCTTTCATGTAGGAACTGCAGTGTGCCCATAATGATGACATAGGTCATGACAGCTGATAGACACACATGTAATGATGAGTATGATGAGCAAGCCCTCTCTGTGCTTGGCTCTGTGTGTTTACTGTATTATCCAGCTAGGTATGGGGCCGTGCTTAGGCGGGAACGGGGGAAGATTGATTATGTAATGCTTTTAATTTATTCAGACATGTAGAGGGAAAAAAGGATGCAATATATTGGAGAGGGCAGTACTGATCTCATTAGAGAGATGGAGGGATAAACGGAAAGAACTGAGGAGGGAGGAACACTGTGAATGGATCTCCATCCCTCTTTCCTTTGCTCTTTCTGTCTGTTGCCCGTATTACAGCAGATTGATGGGGACAAGAGAGATTGCACTTGTAGTGAATGGGGCTGAAAATGGAGTGGTGCTGGAGGGACGACGAGGGGGTGGGAGGGCAAGAAGCAAGGCTGACCTCAGTGCCAAGGCTCATCTCTTCTATGGGCTTCTTTTTATGGTGTAAGTCAAGTGGAGCTGATTTGGCTTCCACTAGTTATTCCTTCAGGTGTTTTTTCCCTAATAGATCATTTAAATTCCCTTTCCTGAACCAGCAATGATTTTTTAATGTTTTTGAGCACTACTTATTGATCCTGTTTCCATGGCAGCGTGACACATGTTTTTGCGGTAACCCTCCTCTCTTCCTGAAGTGGAGCGCTTTGAGATATAGGCTACAGCTATTGTTACCCCAGCTACCTGTCCAAAGTGATGCCTGGCTAAACATCTTTGATCTCCGAACTGTCTGCAGAGGCCCGTGCTGTTTTCCTTTGCATTTTTAGATTTAATTTGAAATTGCAGTTTGTGATTGATTTTAATATTTAATAGCTGAGTGACACTGCAGTTATTCGGTGGTCACTCTTTGTGTGTGACTACTCTCTCACACACGCACACGCGCCTAAATGTGGAAATATTGTGGTGCACCCTGAAATGTCCTTGCCTCATCCCATCATCTTGTCAATATCAGTGAAGCATCCTCATCTGTCACCATGACGACGGCTGTTCTTTCACTTCCAGGCATGGAAGTCCGTCCCTCCCTGTATTCACTTCTCTGCCCTGATTGGCTTATAGCCCCTGTAGCTGTCTCAGTAATCCATCAGGGTGGTGGTCTTGTCTACAGGTTGGAGGGCCCATGTAGCTTCTGAGTTTGACACATGCACACACTGTGTTGTTTCTTATAGACACACTGCAAACTCACTGCATCGGCAGGAAGGTAGAAAAGCAATTTTGTGCTAGACTGAGGTAGAGGTAGGAGGGTCATTTTTGTCTTTTACAATAGACAAAATAATCTTAGATAATTAAAGAGAAAAAAAACAATTAGCTAAACGTATAAAATGAAAGTAGCTCAATAGGATTATGCAAAGGCCTTAAGAGAAGTAAGGAACTAATTTTGTAGCCATCCCTGTGACAGCTATTTCTGCAGGCCTTTGATAAGTCCTTACCTAGAGCCACAGCATCCCTTGTCAGGGTTGGTTAGCGCTGGCTGCTCTGCCCACAGCCCCAGGGACTGGATGCGTGGTTAAGCTCCGGACTGGAGAATGCTGATGAACACTACTGTGGAGAGAACAATTGGGACAAACAGTTGGATTTGTTCCACGGATGCATACACAGGTTTCATGCATACAGAGTAAAAACGTGGGGCTGCACGCATGCATGGGGTTGTGCTTCACAAGGTAACAGAGCTAAGTGATCAGTGTGACAGATGGTGACGCTTTAGATTGATGATTTCAGGCACTAAAGAACATGTCTTTTAATGAGAACAACCTTTAGCTTCTCCGGTTCCCCTTAAAGACTACTGATCACCTTACAATCTCTAATTGATGCACATCAAATAACTTTGCTCATGTACGTTGCACAAATTCAATCTTTATTTTTAGTGTCGCATAATGTCCACATTATTTATTCATGATTTTAAAGTCAATAGAAAAGATTTGATGAGTCATCCTTTCATGTTTGGTAGAAGACTGCTGCAGATAAAATAACAAGCCCCAGTGACAGCATGAAGGAAAGGAGATTATCCCTTCACATTTGTTTGCTCCTTAGCATTTATATTACATTAACACATGTAATTATTCTAATGTCATAATGGGCCAATTACCGTCCCTGTGTGGAGACTGGTGCTGTGCCACTGAACACAGAATGTTTTCCCCACTAACGGCTCTGCCTTTTTTGTATCGTTGTTTTATTGTTGTGTTGTTCTATGATCTGTGTTGGCTATTGTGCCGTTCTATTTGCTGTGCAGTCCCCGAGCTGCTAGCGGGCCCTGGCTTTGAGGGCCTATGTTTAACTCCATTAGAAATCTGAGTGGGTTTAACAACAAGGACTCACACATACTGGAGCCAAAATCTGGCATATTACTGTACTGCATTCAGTTTCAGATTTGATTCATTTACCGTTTTGGATCACGTTGGATTGTGTTCTGTTGATCAGTGTTTAGTGTTTACTCCTGCTTCACAGCTTCACGTGATCAGAATAATACATAAGGTATTTCTTGTCTCTCCTTCCAATTCCTACAGTTGATAAGTGGAGGTTCAATCGTCAACGCTGAGGCGGTATGGGACCATGTGACCATGGCGGACCGGGAGTTGGCGTTTAAGGCCGGTGACGTCATCAAGGTGCTGGACGCCTCCAACAAGGACTGGTGGTGGGGCCAGATTGATGAGGAGGAAGGATGGTTCCCTGCCAGCTTTGTACGGGTGAGTTAGCTGCAGCCATGGCTGGCCAGCGACCACAGACACAACAGACACCCACACACGTACACAAATGGAGGCACATGAACATATGCACCCGAGCTGATAAATAAACATACTGGAAGGTACACATGCACAATTATTCCGCCTTACACAAACACACTTTCACAAAGCACACACATTAATATGCTTCTTCCACAGTTCCACTGTTAAGTGCTGCTTTATTTTAATAATACATAACACTGAAGAGAGGAGAAAACAGCTAGCTAGGTGCCTTTATCGGATGTTCAGGGACAAGAAAACAAAGATGCTGATGAGCCCCCTTTTCTTTTTTTTTTAGCGTAGCATCACCTTCAACTTCTATCCTTGAAATCCAATTAAATTTACAACATCCTCGCATTACATCATGATTATGTAATAGCACCCATGTCTTAGTTCAGCTGAATCCAAAAACTGCACGCTGCCGCTGAATGCCTTTCCCTACTACTTTTACTTCTGCTTTCTGTAATTGCACTTCTCTTGGAATGGTGAAGCGTGACTGTACAGGAAGATGTATATTCATAGTTTAACTCTGCGATATGTTTTTGAAATTTCTTTGGATGAAAGCAGAAGGCTTCTCGCCTAAAGTCTTAGTCCAAGGCATATAATAATAAAAAATATTTTAATTAGACACAATTTATGATGCAAAGTAGAATATATCGTTGAACATTCCTGATATGGTTTAGTGTCTTTATGAAGGAAGGAAGAATTAGCATCTTTGCTGTAGTTGAAGGGATCCCACAGCAGAGCACCCACCCAGACACTTTCCATGGTCATTCCCACCTGTCCACCCTTCCATATTCACTCCTGAGAGGGCAGGGCAGACAGGCTGACTGACTGTCAACCAAAAAGTATCTTTCTGTTCTGTCATTCTCTCTTTCCAAGGTGGAACCCCACCCTCCTCAGCCCCAAACAAAACAGGTTTTCTATATCAACCCCATAGCAACTCCACGGTTCCAAAACACCACGTCAAAGGTGCGTTTTTTTTCCCAGCTTCATCTACCCATCCAGCCTGCCCGCCCACCCGCCCGCTCCAGTCTGTCCACGCAACGTGCCCTCGACATTACCAAACATTAACGTTATCACATCATTCCTCAACGGGCTCGATAGAGAGGCAGAACTGATGAGTCAAAAGTAAAGCTAATGTGAAATGTCTCCTTAAAGGGCCATTCTAAAAAAAATTGTACAGATGTATTCACGTAGAATTAGATGGATTTGGGAAAAATTACTCATGTTTTTTTTTTTATAGTTCAATTATGGATCATTCTCTTCAGTACTCTATTTACTATTGACTCTGACTATTTCTCAGTCTTAATGCTGTGCTACTAGTTCTCGTCTGCAGTCAGTGCTCTACCACCCGTCACTCTGCTTGTCTGTGGCGCTACATTCCTCATCTTGTGTTTGACATTCTACCCGTCGGTTCTTTGATGTTCTCTTGGCAAACTGTGTGTCATCAGGTGTTGGCTGCTGGGCATCTGAAAACACGCTCACTTGGCCCTTTCTACGAGCGAGAGTGGAATACACGATGTATGTGGATCTCTATGTGTGTGCGTGAGTGTCGGTGAAATCACGAGGTGGTATTTGAGCGCATGCATGCATATGTGTAGGGGGCAGATTTTGAGTCACATATTAAATGCCCTCAGAATATGTGCTCGGTCTCTGAGAGAGGCTTTTTTATACTCTGGAGTGTTTGGCAGTGTGTTTTTTGACATGCTGGAGAGCGACTCACTGTCTAAACTACCAGAGGACCTCTTAATGAAGCGCTGTGTTTATGTGTGGGATGTTTGGGTGTGTATGCTTTCATGTGTGACTGGTAACACATTAGGAGAGCTAATATTACTTGTTAATACTAACAATAATCATTATATATAAATATGTTGTCTAATCCTTTTTTTCCCCACCCAACCTTTAAGAAAGCTCTTTACTCATTCGAATGCATGTGGCTCTTGTGTGTGCATGAATGTATTTGTCCTCAGCTGTGGGTGAACCAGGAAGACGGTGGAGCAGAGCCAGCTGAAGGAACCAGCGAGGTACAGAACGGGCACCTGGATCCAACCAATGACTGCTTATGTCTGGGCTCACCCCTCCAAAACCGAGACCAGATGAGGGCTAACGTTATAAATGAGATTATGAGCACAGAGAGACATTATATCAAACACCTCAAGGACATCTGTGAGGTACTAAACACCGGCACACATTCATAAATCACACATCTATATACACTGCTGTTCCCGGCTTTGCTTTAATATGTCAAGTAAGAGCAGGGCAGGTTATAAACTATATGGTATGAAGCTGAATTAATTAAAAAGCAGCAGTCTTTTTGATGCTACGCATCTAGTATCTTGCATAAATTCGTAACACTCCCACATTCACACTTTTATTCCAGGTTTTTTTTCTTTCTCGTTTGCTAAACAGGCCAAAAATAATGCTTCTTTAGCTAAATGCAAAACCGCAATATGTCAGCTGTACACAGTGGTCCCAGCAGTCCAGACCAAATTTGTCATTATATTATGAATCATCCTGAAGTGACAAGCTAAAATTCACACCTAATAAAAATAAACAAAACCCTGGCCATTTTTATATTATTAGAATTGCAGCTCTTTAAAAATGCTCCCAAGCCAGGAATCTCAGTCTAATAAATAATAAACAGGCATGTATCCTCTATAAAGTGCACACATTGTAACATTTGAATATATTAATAACTTAATTTCTAAAATATTTGGAGCTAGTACAATTTTGCCTCTATATGCTGCATCATTTGATTTAAATGTCTTTACAACATACACTACATACAGCCTGCTTTTCCCTGGCATGTGTCTGGTCTTTAAACAGTGGTATCTAACTCACTAATCTAAGTGACAATCACTGTTATTTACTGGCCACCACACTAATGATAAAAGGCACTTGACTGATTAATCATCAGCAAGTGTGAGCACCTAAAGGAAGACGTTTTGGCACTTTGCTGTTCAGGTGTGTGCTCACACAATCCCACAATCTTCCCAGGAGTACACGTCCCAGCATATTCACTCCATCATCAGACTGCGTGATGCTCGTAAAAACCCCAACGCTACATCTCAGACTCTGCAGCCATCAGTTAGCATGTTTAAAGTTCATGACAGTGCAATCAAAGAAAGACTGAACAGGTATGGCTTGTTTGCAACCTTTGCCAGGAGAAAGCCTCTTCTCTTTAAAAAGAACATGCTTATGTTTTGATAAGCATCTGAAAAAACAACAAGACCTCTGCAACAATGTCCTTTGAACAGACAAGACCAAAGTGGAGATGTTTGGCCGTAATGCACAGCACACAGCAGTGCTCTATGCTAGAATAAACAGTTTTGAACTTAGACGATTTCCATCACATATTTTCCAATCATCTTTCCCTAAACTGCTCTATACATGTTTGTATTCCAGATCATATCTAGGTAAGCATCTTGTTTAAGAATAGTTGCAATAAAGCGTGGATTTTACCTCTGCACGTCTTGCTAATGTAAGCAACTTTGATCTTCCAAATATTCAAGGACATGCACGGGCAAAGGATTTTCTGAGCTGAGGAACAGATTTGAACAAGCTCACTTTTAAATAATAAAAACTGAAGTTGAAGAGCTAAAAACCAGACCAAGCAATCAAAAATACAGATGTAGAATATTCTGGATTTAAAAAGCCGGTCAGTTCATTAAAGTAAGTTGCTTCAGTGTTTTAGAAAAGTTACAAAGAAGAAGAAATTTTGCACTGCTGAATTCAAAATGATGCTAAGATATTTTTTTTTTGTTATTTAAAAAATTATTTATTAGATGCCTGTAATGTTTTTTATGTTTCTCAGATGTTTTAATTCATCACCAGTAAATGACTTGATCGTTGAAATGTCACATTTCTCAGATACAATAATGTGAAGTCCCTGTTGTGATTATGCATATTTGAACTGAGCCTGACTTTAAGAAACAAAACAAAAAGGATTAGCATGCATATTTCACAATGACAGCAGGGAGAAGTCTGGCTATCTTATATCAGATCTGTTCCCAAAGTGCCAAAGCTTCAGGGCATTTAATTAACTACAAGCAGCCATGGCACAGTTCGAGACCTGATACTCATTTTGAAAAATGTTTGTGCTCATCTGAACAGGATCTTCTGTCAAAGCCTCACTGTAGCTGTAACCGGTGTTGTTTGCAGGGCTACTTGCGCCAGTGCAGGAAGCGCGTGGACATGTTTAACGACGACCAGTTGAAGGTCATCTTTGGAAACATCGAGGACATCTACCGCTTTCAGATGGGTTTTGTCAGAGATTTGGAGAAACAGTACAACACAGAGGAGCCGCACCTCTCTGAAATCGGGCCGTGCTTTTTAGAACACGTGAGTATATTTTAGACAAACTTCGACCAAAAATGAAAGAAGAAGAAGAAGAAAATAGATTTTTCTTTTATCTCGTCTCGTTATCTTGAGATAATATTTAAATTGTGGAGCTAATTAACCAGCTAACAGCATCCTAAGATAAGAAGAAATTAATGTTTTAGAAACCATAATCACTCCCCTATTTATATGATTTTTCTTTTTAATTATCCTGACGATGTCCATCTCTACTCCTTTGCACTACAGCAAGACGGTTTCTGGATTTATTCAGAATACTGTAACAACCACTTGGATGCCTGTATGGAGCTGAGCAAACTGATGAGGGATGGCAGGTACCAGCACTTCTTCGAAGCCTGCCGCCTCCTCCAGCAAATGATTGACATCGCCATAGATGGCTTCTTGCTCACGCCCGTCCAGAAAATCTGCAAATATCCACTCCAGTTGGCCGAGCTTCTTAAATACACCGCACAGGAGCACAGGTACAGTACGCCGAGGCCACGAATAACTTTTCAGCTGTTTCATTTGTTGCCCTTTCATAGAAATGCATTTGCTTCTAAAAGTGAAGTCATTACTGATGCATCATTTTGTTCCAGATGCATTGTGTTGCAATGCAGCTGTTGCAGGTGTTGGGTTTAAACCACTGAAGCGGTAATTATCCATGCATGAACTGGAGCAAATGTTGTTTTGTACTCTTTTTTTTTTTTTTTCCTTTTTTTTTTTTGAAGAAAACATCTCATTACGAACTCTAAGTTGTCTTGAAAATACTAAATTCCACTGTTCATATATACAGTATTCCATTCCACACACACACATATATATATATATATATACACACATATATATATGTGTGTGTGTGTATATATATACATCAAATAACTTTGCTATATATATGTGTATATATATATATATATGTAGAGAGAGAGATAACAGGTTAAATATGAATTGAGGATTATTTTCTTCGGGTGTTGGCACACACACAACAATCTATGTTTTTGCAGCACAGAAGCAGAGTATGTAATCTAAACATTTGCTGATGAGCTTTCATGCATTAAACGCATATGTGCGCATCCAGATGTGCAAACTCATGCGTGCAAACCCACGGAAACATGGTGTAAGTGATTCAGCATGTCTCAGCCAGCTCCAGGTCATTCACAAACCACGCGTTCTCAGCCAGAGAGGGACAGGTGCCAGCTCTGCCAGCGAGGCCTGCCAGATCGCAGTGTTTGACTGTTAGGAGCAGTGGAGAATCTGCCAGATATAGGACTCTCTCTGTCACACAAGCACACACACACATATTATCTTCCAAAGTGAGGATTGGATCTGCAGCACATCTAAGCCAGAGGGATAAATCCAGCTCAGTTAGCAAAGACGCAGCCGGAGTTAACTGTGAATAGAGAAAGTGGCTGATTAAAATTAAATAGCAGTGTCTTTTTTCCCTTTTTTTGAGTGTGTTCCAGCAGATTTACTACTGTTACTTGAGTTTATAACCCCGCTCTTTAATAGGCTACTCTGTATCATTAACTACTACAACATTACATGCCTTTGAGTGGCCAACCACCAAGAGCTACAACCCTCTTAAACACCCAAGAGTAATTATGTGTGCACTGTGTCTGTAGTGACTATCGATACGTGGCAGCAGCGCTGGCAGTAATGCGGAACGTCACCCAGCAAATCAACGAGAGGAAGAGACGGCTGGAGAATATTGACAAGATCGCCCAGTGGCAAGCCTCGGTTCTGGACTGGGAGGTATGTGTATGAATGTACCGTACTGTACTGAACAAAAGCTTAATGTTTATGTTTTTATGTTTTCCCAAATGGTGCCATTAATTCCTAAAATGTGGGGCGTAGACAGCATTTACACCCAAAGCATCTCAGACTAAAGAAAAGGGTCCATCAGCAACACCTATGCCTTTGTTTTCATTTTACCACCAGAAAGGGTCTTTGCACAAATGGCAATAAAAGAAATCCAGCCATGGCCAGCAGCCCGTAG
The DNA here is from genome assembly GCF_057382095.1 of Aulonocara sp. 'chitande type north' Nkhata Bay. NCBI lineage: Eukaryota > Metazoa > Chordata > Actinopteri > Cichliformes > Cichlidae > Aulonocara > Aulonocara sp. 'chitande type north' Nkhata Bay. The sequence continues at coordinate 19,239,505 of NC_141345.1, forward strand.
TAGCAATGTAAATTACATTGAATGGTTGTGATATGCTACAGTAAGCTCCCCCGCCACTGCTTTTCCCTGTGGGCTTTTCTCTAATTTTTTCATGGCAGATTCGGGTCGAGTGAGTTTAAAATACTGAGATATTTTGGCGGCATTTTCAGACGTTTAGTGTTAACTATGAGGTGTCAAACTGGAGAAAAAATGTTAAGAACAGCGATACAGAGAGATTAAAGCGGTTAAATTGCCCGTTAACGTGCTCGAGACTGACGTGTGTGAGAAAGTGTTTGTTTGAGAAAGGGAAACAAATGAATGCAGATGATTTGATCTGCAGACTCTTTTCAAGAAACTCTGTGAATCAAGCACAGGCCTTCCTGGGGGCAACAGTGCTGCTCGTTGATAATAATTAATTTACTCTGATGGTAGAAATTCACACTGCGACACACACTTACTCAGAGCATACTTTTTATTTTACCACCAACAAAAACAGTAACATACAATAATAACAATAAGAATATATCATAATATATTTATGCTCTCTCTTTCATAAACAAGCAGAAGAAAATGAGCAAAAACGCAAAAAATAAAATCCAAAGGTTACGTTATAGTCTCCTGCTGCATTTCAGATGTGTCCTTTGTATTTAATCTTAAATTTAAACATTTACTTGTGCCGGTAATTTTTTAAATAATAAAGAAATAATAAACAAAATAATGTCTTTATAACTACTTCAAGGCATCCTGGTGCATTTTAGTCGACAGATGATCTCCTGTTGGGAAGTTTTAGTTGTACTTACAGTAACGTAGTGGCTTGACTTGAAGTTGAGTAACATCTTTCCTCTGCTCCTTTTTCATTGTTACACACATAGTCGAGACACGGTGAAACACAAAGCAGAGGAGACTAATAAGGCAGAGACTCTCACGCTGGCCTTCAAAGTAATGACTGCAGTAATGTAAATAACATAAATAAGGTAGTTTGTTTTGACTTGCTTTGCCAGCTGAACACTCTGGACCGCCATCTTATGTTTAAATGATGTGACTGTCTTAGTCTCTTTTTAAATGCCTGTAGGCCAACGAGTGCTTTTTTACTAACATACCAAAAAACAGATGAGCTAGGATTGAAACACACACAGCAGGAAAGCGAGTGTTTAAAAACTGAAAAAGACACCTTGATTTTCAGAGCAGGACGTAACTGTGTGTTGACTGATTTCCAAAGGATTAATCCAGCAGTTTACTACTGCACTTTGCAAAGTTGGGCAGCTTGTAATAAGATTTTATTTTATTTACTAGTTGGTTTCAAGATTGGTTGGTTTCAAGCACTCCCCCTTCCTAACCTGGAGAGACATTTAGATGTTTCAGCCTGTAAAAAACGTTCCATAATTCCGATTTATCCCTGATGACATGATTATGACATTATCAGGTTTAATTTCCAAGACTTCTTTGTGAACCACAAAATATATTATGTAACTGTTTCCACAGGCTGAGTGCGACTAACGGTGATGAGTAAATAAATTTTTGCTGTAGCAGAAGTATTCTTTTCATTCGTTAACTCTTTAACTGTTGTGTTTATGTCTAGGGGGATGATATATTGGACAGGAGCTCAGAGCTCATCTACACTGGGGAGTTGTCATGGATCTATCAGCCGTATGGACGCAGCCAGCAGCGAGTCTTCTTCCTCTTTGATCACCAGCTGGTCCTCTGTAAGAAGGTAAGGCTGTGTCTCTCTTCAACGTCTTCCCTTTATTTAAAGACTTTATTGAGTGAAAACATGCTTGGAAGCTAAAATGTAGCCTCCACTCGTGTTCTTGGAAGTTGCAAGATCACATGGCTGGTGACAGAGACGCTTGAAGACAATGTGAATTCTTACAACCTGAAAACAGATTATATAATGCTGCATGAGACGCACCAGCCCTCGCTGAAGATGCGTTCAAATCCTCAGTGCCTTTCACAAAATGGAGCTTTGGTAGTTTAGGCTCTAATGCACCAAGGATGTGCTCGCCTGTCAGACGAATGTTCACGCCTGGATTGACTCAATACACGCACAGAGATACAGACACAAATGCAGGCAGACACTTAGACACAAACACACACAGAGGCTGAAAAACTACATCACGAACACACACGTGTGGAAGCAGAGGAACAATAGTTTTATCACTACACAGACAAACACACACACAAAACAAAAAACAAAGACTTGGAGTTATATTGTCTTTCCACGCACACACACGCCCTCCCCTGACTTGTCACATTTGAACATCTATGGCACCAGAAATGAACTCAGGTGTGTCCTCAGACCTCTCTGTGTGCCTGCTGTTCTGGTCCACTAACAAAAATCTACATTATAAATTCCAGTCTTTGTTTTTATTCTTGCTTATCCAGCATCCTCAGTGCTACATATGTATCGGCTCCTAAGAGCCCTCGAGATGCGTGAGGAGCACATTACATGTTGCCTGCCTTCTTTTCCTCTCATCTCTTCCTTATCAGCACAAAGATGCACATTTGCCTCTGCATGCTTATTAAAAGACGCCCCGATCCTTTCTTTGTACCTTCGTCGACCTCGCAGCGTAACGGGATGTTCATTTCCTCCTGAGGGAGGGGTCGCGGCGAAGAATTTTTCACGTGGCCATCTTGTTCCTGCAAATGATGAAAGTTAGAAGGGTTACAGTTATTGTGCTGTGTGCGCGCGTGGAGAGCTGAAATGCAAAGCAATAACAATGTCAGTCAATACTCATTCATTAGTTGTGTTTGTGTCTTTTGCAGTATGTGTTTTATAGCTGCTGGTGTGTTGGGCTCAGGTACTCAAAAATCATGTTGCTCAGAAATTAATAGATAGAAAGTTGAAATTTCAGAACATAAATTTTGAACCTTTAACTGAAATTTCTTCTTACTAAAAAGGACATATTCCATGACCTGACATACACCAAAAAAAGCCCTTTTCACAATTTACAACAGAATTTTCAGTTTTACACAGTAAAAAAAAATATGATATTTTCTATGAATTCACATGAGATGTATTTTTTAAATTTCAGGTTCTTTTATTTCTTTATTTCCTTTACAGTGTAAACCCAATGGGCCGTCCTGAAACATTTCTGATTTAATAAAATTTTCTTTTCATGCGAAAAAACAAAGATATTGCTAAAATTAAGCTTTTTCATCTTAAGATAGCTCAGGAATTACATTTATAGTTGAACGTCTTCATGTGCTTAGTAAATGGACATTTTTTAAAAAGTTACTAGGCACTGTTATCAGGCGTTATTAGGCACCTTCACTGATGTGGCCCATTTAATATGAAATTACACTGGATGCACCCTGTGATGTTAGATGAGTTTGAGACCCCTGCTATACAAATATTCGATTCATGGCGGTGTCATTTTACAGTCATTCGTCTGGTTTTAGTGTGTATCTGATAATCTAGTGCCATGCGTCCTTTTTTGTGATATTAGGCAAAGAACTGAAAAATAGGGCTGTTTTCTGCAGCGTGTGAGTGAAAGGTGTCACGTAAGGCAGACTCTCGAGATACCGTGTTTGTCGGCTCCTCTAAGATTCAGCACACACACAATGACAAAAATCTATCTGCTCTTCACCAGGATCTGATACGCCGGGACATCCTGTACTATAAGGGCCGCATTGACATGGATCGCTACGAGGTGCGGGACACTATAGACGGGCGTGACGAAGACTTCAACGTTAGTGTGAAGAATGCCTTTAAATTGTGCAACAAAGACAGCGAGGAGATCCACATCTTCCTGGCCAAGAAGCCAGAGGAGAAGATCCGCTGGCTCAGGGCCTTCGCCGAGGAGAGGAAGATGGTGCAGGAGGATGAGAAAATTGGTTAGTCACACACCGCTCTACACCTCCCTGTTTGAAAACTATTAGTTTTGTTCACAAAATGCTGGAACTTCAGTTTATTCTTTTGTATATTTATCACATTTACATAGATGAGATCGTCAAGCACATTTTAATATTTTACTAAGAAAACCTGAGTAAATCCCGAGTTTTTAAATGGTGATTTCATTCATTAAGGGAAAAAAGCTATGCCAGTCTACCTGGCCCTGTGTGAAAAAGTAATTACAAAGCCATTTCTAAGGCTTTGGGACTCCAGCGAACCATGGTGAGAACTAATATTCAGAAAGCGGTGACAGTGGTGAACCTTCCCAGGAGTGACTGCCCTACCAAAATTACTCCAAGGATGGATGCATTAGCGGCTCATCCAGGAGGTCACAACAGAACCCAGAACAACATCAAAAAGAACTGCAGGCCTCACTCGTCTCATTCATGATTCAACAATAAGAAAGAGGCTCGGCAAAATGTTCAAGGCGAAAACCACTGCTGACCAAAAAGATCACAAAATCTTCTGTTGCATTTGCCAGAAACCATCTTGATGATCCATAAAACTGGGAAATATCTTCAAAAGCGGAACTTTTTGGAAAGTTTGAGCCCCATTGCATCTGGCAAGGAGCTAACAAGGACATCGTACCAACAGTCAAACATGGTGGTGGTAGTGTGATGGTCTGGAGCTGCTTTGCGATCGTGGCTCAAGAGTTGGGAGTTCACCTTGTAATCGGAAGGTTGCCGGTTCGACCCCCGGCTCGGACAGTCTAAGTTGTTGTGTCCTTGGGCAAGACACTTCACCCGTTGCCTACTGGTGATGGTCAGAGGGCCCGGTGGCGCCAGTGTCCGGCAGCCTCGCCTCTGTCAGTGCGCCCCAGGGTGGCTGTGGCTACAATGTAGCTGCCATCACCTGTGTGTGAATGTGTGTGTGGATGACTGGATGTGTAAAGCGCTTTGGGGTCCTTAGGGACTAGTAAAGCACTATACAAATACAGGCCATTTACCTTTACTGCTTCAGGACCTGAATGACCTGCCGTAATTGATGAAACCATAAATTCTTCTCTCTACCAGAAAATCCTGAAGGAGAATGTCTGGCCATCAGTTCATGCCTTGAAGCTCAATAGCACTTAAGCTATGCACCAGGACAATGATCCAAAAACACACCAGCAGGTCCACTTCTGAAAACACAAAAATTAAGGTTGTGGAGTGGCCTAATCACTTCAGCCTGATTGAGATGCTTTGGCATGACCATTCATGCTTGAAACCCTCCCCTGTGGCTGGATTAAAACAATTTTGCAAAGAAGAATGGGCCAAAATTCCTCCACAGTGATGTGAAAGAGTCATTACCAGTTATTGCAAGCACGTTATTACAGTTCTTGCTGCCAAGGGTCACACGGTCAATTATTAGGTTTAGGGGGAACTACTTTTTCACACAGGGCCAAGTAGGCTTTCGATACTTTTTTCCCTTAATAGATGAAATGCTCATTTAAACACTGCATTTGGTATTTACTCTGGTTATTTTTGTCTAATATTAAAATTTCCCTGATTATCTGAAAGATGAAAGTGTGACAAATATGCAAAAAAATAAGAAAGAAAATAAGAAAGGGGCAAATACTTTGCTGGAATTCACTGCAAAAAACATGAGCTAAAAAAAGTTACATTTTTTCTTCCTCGGCCATTTAACCATTTAGATCGTTTCAGTGCAAGTTGTCTAGTTTTAAAAATACAAGTTTTAGAACTATCTGCCTTCACTTGAATTGAATGGAGATGCAGGTAATCAAACAATTTTTGAAAACATTGCAGCAGCGCCCCTTCCTAGAAATCATGACCTGCATAGCCCACAATGTCTACAAACCTTGTTGTCAGCAGTTTCATGTGCGACCTGTTCTTTCCAACCAAAAGGAGCGTGGTTGTAGGTAACGTTACAGTTCAGCAGATGCAGACATCAGTGTTGTTTTCTTGTCACAAGCATGAGCCTCTTGTGATGGTTACAGGGCCATTGCTGTCTGCAGGGTGATGCACCTTTTTTTTATCTCTGAGGTTTATAGATTTTGAATCTGAAAGACCAAAGTGATAATTGGGCTTTTTCTCCGGCTGGCTGGGCTGTGATCAAAATGTAGCAGAAGGTGATAAACTACAAAGTGTTTTTCAGACTGGACAGGATTTTGTTTATTGCTGGGACTGAATGATGCTTCCTCTAGTTTCCACATACAGTAAAATTAGCTCTCAGGAGCTCTGTGAATTCCAAATTAAAGAAGTTTTACTGTATTTTAAAGTTATTTAAATAAAACTTTTTTAATCTGCAGACCCTGTGTGAAACTTCTCTCCAGCACATAACGCTGTTGTCTTTTAGGTTTTGAGATCTCTGAGTACCAGAAGCGACAGGCAGCCATGACAGTGAGAAAAGTGACCAAACAGAAAGGTGAGGCAACAAGAAGATATCAGGTGATTTCCCTTTTTTTTTTTTCTTCGCTGGTGTGCTCTGTCTTCTCATCGCTGTTTACTCTTCCCTTTACCTGCTCTGTTTTTTTGCTTTCTACACCTTTTTTGACACATACTTTGTTTATGGATGGACCTAGACTAGCCTTGTAAGTCTAAGTAAGCTAGAAAAGTCACGAGCATTCACGCGTTCTCGCTATATTACTTCAGATGTATCTCCTTTTAAGTTAAATGTCTGTCAGCCTATACATGAGACTACGTTGAAGATATGACCTGATATGAGTTGTAAAGCAGCTGTTAAGCATCAATGAAAAGACAGAGGGCTGTTTGCATGAAGTATTGAGTTTAAAGGAGGATGCCGGTGTTCATGACATGTGGGTCCTGTGTCACGCTTGCCTTGAAAGTGATTTAAAATATCGCACAGAGCTTGAATTTTTCTTCTCTTACTGAGGAAAGGCCTCTTCCCACTGCACATGTTTCGCAGAAGGTGCCGAAAAACGTTTTATCACTTGTAATTCTAATGCTGAAACACTCAAAACCCTGTTTTAGATTTAAACAAACTGCTTGGTTTCTGAGCCAACTACTGTTTTGTCTATTTTTATTCAATGCAGACCTTTTATTTATTTGTTTATTCGAATAGGGACTACATAGCATGAACCATGTCGCACAGCACAGCATGGGCTAATAAGTTAATTTGCATTGCTAAGTATAGAATATAAGAACTTCAGGACTCATAACATAGCAAAGCACACACTGTAGTATAGTGAATTATTATCCAATTATTCGGGAACAGCAGGATTGATCCCTCTTTGAAGGAAAAGTGATCCTAATCCGGATCCAGTTTGAGTCCCCCTATACAAAAAATCCTGAAACCTGTTTTTTACAATTGAGGATATAGACTATATTGCCAAAAGTATTCACTCGTCTGTCTTCACACGCATATGAACATGAGTGACATCCCATTCTTAATCCGTGGAGTTTAATGCCGGTCCAACGTTAGCAGCTTTAACAGCTGGGAGGGCTTTCCACAAGGTTTAGAAGTGTTTATAGGAACTTTTGACCATTTTTCCAGGAGCTCATTTGTGTGGTTGGATAAAAAGGCCTCCACCCTAATTCATCCCAAAGATGTTCTTTCAAGTTGAGATCGGGACTCTGTGCAGGCCAGTCAAGTTCTTCCACACCAAACTCGCTCATGCCTGTTCACTGGTGCACAGTCATGTTGGACTACGTTAAGAGTTCCTACGGGTTCAAGCCCAACTCCTGAAAAACAACCCCACACCACAATATCACGCCCACCAAACTTTATACATGGCACAATGCAGTCAGACATGCACTGTTCTCCTGGCAACCACCAAACCCAGACTCGTCCATCGGATTGCCAGACCAAGAAGCGTGATTTGTCTCTCCAGAGAACTGATCGAGCTCTCTAGAGTCCAGTGGTGGTGTGCTTTACACCACTGCATGTGACGCATCAGCTGCTCGACCATGGAAACCCATTCCATGAAGCAATCTACGCACTGATCTTGATCTGAAGGCTACATGAACTTTGGAGGTCTGTAGCGATTGACTCTGCAGAAAGTTGGCGACTTCTACCCACATCAACATCAAGTGACCCCGCTCTGTGATCTTACGTGGCCTACTACTTCGCTTCCACTTTGTCATAATAACACAAACAGTTAACTGTGGAATATTTAGAAGTGGGGAAATTTCACGATTGGACTTGTTGCACAGGTGGCATCCTATCATGGTACCACGGTGGAATTCACCAAGCTCCTGAGAGCGACACATTCTTTCACAAATATTTGTAGAAGCAGTCTGCATGCTTAGGTGCTGGATTTTATACACCCGTGACCATTAACGTGATTGGAACACCTTAGTTCAATGATCTGGATGGGTGAGTGAATACTTTTGGCAATATAGTGTATATAACAGTGCCTCACCAATCCTACTAGATGCTTCACATGTTGCTGATCCCAAAGCTCATACTGGAACTACAAGGGCAACCTGATTACGTAATTTTTATGTATGAGTAAAAGTATTATTAGAAAATCTAATAAAATGATCAAAACTTAGCTTATTTGATTTCTTTTGTTTGATAGGGTGAGCTTCCCTACTTCCTATCCACACTTTTATATCATCACAGAGGGACTTGATTGCAGTAGATGCTGCATGTGACCGAGAGGTTATACAATAGCTTAAATATGCAAAGCCTGCAGAGTGTAGCATTGGAATAACAGACTGGGTATTCACAGTATTCACAAAATGTAATGAGAAGAATCATCAGAATTCTTTTTTTAAGGAATGGACACACAAGCTTGCAGTGATTTTTAAAATACATGGCTTGATTTAAAGTTTTTGCATACAAAACGTGTTTTGTTCCCCAGACACAATACATATGTGTGTAAATTAGTCAAACTTATCCCATTCTTTACATACTAGCATGTGTGGAGTCACTGCAGCCTCTACTGACAACCATGTGAGACTCACGAATCTCCTCCTTCTAAAAGTACGTGTTTTGATAGTGAACGACTAAAGCATTTTGAAATCATATGATTTTTTTTGATTCATCCTATATTTACCGAAAGGATTGTTGAAATGCAAACAGTGACATCCAATTGATTTTAATGATCAGACATTATTGTCTGTCTCATGCAATTTTATAAGACAAATGCTGCATTCAGTGGGAATTGGCCATGAGAGTGGTTGTTGGTGCTTTTGGTGCAAACAGAAACAAAACAATAGCTGTTTTGGTGAACACTGAACGCTGTGATATCTCGTAACATGTTCCACAGTTGGTCATGATTTATAATAAAATAGGGAGATTATGCCTTTTCTTCTAATTTACAGATTGAAAGTGTTCTGTTTTAATGCTACATATGTGACATTAAAAATCTATGACACATGTGTGGTATCAAAAACTGCATAGAGACCTACACTTGCCACTTATCTCGGTAAAAGAAGGAAGACGTTGAACAAGTTATTCAGAATGATAATTCTCGACGAAGCATCGGCGACAAAGCACCCACATGTCCAAACTGCCGGTATCATCCTTTACTATTTAGCCATTTTAGTGCTAGGCTAGATGTTTGTACATTTACCATTACTGATGTTCTTGCCAGTTTCACAATAAGCATGACCATCCATTAAGGTATTAATGAACTAATGACCACTGCTGGAATGTTCTCTCTGACATTAGGAACCCAGTAGATGTCTGTCAGAAGTAAATGTTGTCTGTTTCTAAGTGCTATATGTGTACATTGGCTGGCACAAGGTGAAGTACTCTCTTGAATTTCAGATTCATTTATAGATTTCATCTTGAGAAAGAGGGCCATGTTGTATGGACATGGTTTGAAAATGATAAAGGTATATGCATTAGAGTTCTCCTTAGAGCTAGCACAATAAGATGCCATGGCAACTGCTAAGCAGCATTGGGAGGTGTTGTGTCTAACGTTGGCATTGGAGCATGCGGTCACTGTCCAATCTGTTTACAAGCATTATGCTGTCTATAAACAGATAAACAGGTTCCACTAACACAAAGAGATCGAACCCTTCTAACTGCTAAAACAGTGTCTGGCCAAAAACAAAAGACACTGTTTCTCATCTTCTCATATTCTTTTCCTAAGATGCCATGGCAACTTTTGAATATTTCATCTCCAAATATTGATTGTATTTAATAATGACAGTAGCATAGTTGTGATGCTTGTAGACTGTAGCTCGACGACATTGTAGACTGTAGTTAAATGCATATTAACAGCTTTCTGTTGGCTCTATTTTCGCCACTCTTGTGTTCTCAAGTGTCGAGGGTGCTATTCAAACAAACGTGCTGTTAACAAACATGGTGGAACAGCGCCCCTTTGTCCAAATGCTCGATTTCATCGGCGTATCAGTTGTAATCTGCTGCTTCTCTTGTTTGCCCGCCACAGAGTTTGATTGAATAGCATCCTTAGTCTCCCTTGTGTCATTGCTAGAGCTGAATCTCCCAATTCAGCTTTCATCATATATTCATCATATTTTCGGGATTAATATGCAGGAATGTTAACAGTGAAGACCCATTTTGTATGTCTATGTGCCTGTTTTTGTGGAAGCATGACTTGATGTTGTGTTGTTGTGCCTGTTCCAGATGCAGTACTGATAACGTTTCCTCTTTGCTATCTGCCTCCCTCCTTCTTCTTTTTTTCTCTTTTGCTTTGTGCCCTGCACTGCCTCCTTGTCCCCTCTCCCTCCCCCACAAAACCTTCTTGCTCTTTTTCTTGTTTTGTTTTTTTGGCGCCTGCCTTCCCAGGTGTAAACAGGTGCACGCCCCCTTCATACCCGCCCCCACAGGACCCCCTCAGTGTGGGGCAGTATGAGGTAACGGAGGACATGGCACAAGGAGAGGTTTTTGAATTCAGTCAATCCAAAAGAGGCCAGGCTCCTTTCTGGCAGAATTTTAGTAGATTAGCTCCATTTAAGAAATAGAGATACACAGACTCTTCCGATGGACCAGCTATTTTTCTTAGAAGCACTAAACACTGGATGATCATGTCCCCCCTCCCCCCCCATGATGAAGAAAAAACAAAACAAAAAAACACACAAACACGAGACTTTGAAGTTAAGGACCAATGTTAATATAGAGTGTGATTGGAAGCTGCGAGAGGACTGAAGACTTGGATTTAAAACAAAGAAAAAACATATAAAAAAAATAAACACAACTTTACAGTTCATATATGTTAGTAACATTCTTAGTTATCATGCTTCTCCGGCTGAGTCAACTGTCACAAACTCTTCCCCCCTTTCTGGATAATCACGCCATCTGAATGTCCTGAAGTCATCGAGATTGTTACATGAGATCATTTTCAATCCATCTTCTGGATAGAAACACGAGGCCAAGCCAAGTCATTCCCAGTAGTATGATTGTGACCAAAACAAAAAAACTACAAAAAAAGCTGAGATCTTGCTGTGCTGCTATGAGAGATTGTTTGATGCATTCTTCTGAATGCGAGACGACGACCTCAGCCAATCGCCGCGGCCTGTGAAGGACTTGCCAAGCTCGGCTGTCAACCTCACCTCTGAGTTAGCTCCATCCTGCCACTGATCATGCACCCATCCAGCCATCTCTGCGCTGCTGATGTCTGCGTCTGGACCTCCTCCTCGCACTCAGAGCTTCATTCTCTTCTCTGTAGCAGCTTGCATATAATAGCCCCCTCCTCTCTCTTTCTTTTCACAGTCTGACATTAGGTGTTCCCTTCCTTCTCCACATCCCACTCGTCCTCTCTATCTCTCCATCCACCTGCTCTGCCTCTGTGAGTCAGTGGCTCTCAGAGGAAGAGTTTCACTCTTTTGTAAACCTGCCATTGGCCGTGATGTGATGATGGGTCAGGGAACAAATCAATAGGCGGAACATCAATAGTATATTTACATCCGTTCACCAACCACTCGTGACAGGGTATTCATGTCCGATCGCGCTGAGGGGGTGTGTGCGCGCGCTGGATTTGGCAGTGAGCTTAGATGAAGCAGCTGGGAGCAGGAGATAGGCCGGCAACGGTCCGCCTGCCTTGTGCCACAGCCCCTCTCCCATCCCGCCCTCCCTAGAGACCACCCCTGTAGCACTGTGCTGGCACCTGGGTGGAAAAGAGAGAAAAAAGCACAGCCTACCTCCAGAAAACGAGCGGTAAAAGTGAAGTTGTGATGCATTGGCCAAAAGAATAACATGTCAGCTGTCAAAGAAAAGACTTCGGTTGATTATTTTGTGTCACTCCCACTGTAAAAAAGCACAGCACGTACTCCCGTTTTGAGTATGAGCGATACAAATATCAACACGTCAGTGTGACCAATAAGTAAGAAGCCCATCCAGTATTCAAGGGGGTGGGGGGTGTCTAAAAAAGTGATAATGATTTGTGAAGTGGACCAAAACTAACTGGGGAAACAAAAAAGTCCACCGCAGCAGCGCAAGTCGATACCGTATACGGAGGTAGAAAGGCGAATTTAATCTGTAGCATGCAGGTTTCCTCTGACACATTCATACATCTCTATAGACTCCAGCTCCAAACCTCTGCTTTCTGCCTCACCCCTCCTCACGTTGCCCCACTCCCCCCAGATCTGGCAGTTAGCTCCAGCTCTGCTTAAGTGATTTCCAAAGGACTGTGGCGTGATCAGATTGGTTTTGTTTAATCAACAAAAACGTGTGTGAAGCCGTGGTCTGCGAGAGATCCTAGCATTATAGAGTCCTTCAGCAGTAAAAGAGAAGATCTGAGGAAGTGAAGAGGAAAATCTTACATGCATCGTGAAGACGTATTCTTTTTTTCCCACACTTGGAATGTAAGTGAAACATCTGTCCACGGTTTGTGACCACGTTTTGACCTCAGACACAGGAGTACATTTTGTGTTGAATTATATCACCAGATGGACAGTACATATACAGTTTGACAATTTGTGCAATGTGATATATCATTCTATATCTATCACTATTCACTACAGCGTGATATGAAAGAGTTATATTGTTCTATGTCATTTGTTTGCCTTCTTATAGGCCTTATAACCTGTTGGAGAAAAAACAGACCTTACAATTGCTTTGTATGTTGTAATTTATGTTTTGTTTCAGTAAAGGAAGTTGAGAAATTGGGTGAGTTGGCTGCTGGTGTCTGTAGAGATGGCTCCCAGTGAGATTGTTTTGGAAGATAGTTCTCCTGGCTGGGACGGCAAAAAAAGATATGGTTCCTAGGCTATCGTAACCTCAGGTCCCTTGTTATGGCCCGCTCTGCCTACCTTCCCTGCTCCCTCCAACTCTCCCTCACCCCTGCTTAACACTACCACCAGTACCAACATACAGATACAAGCATGCAGGCAAACGCACACACTAATAATCATGCTTACTTGCTGGCCCGTTCTGCTGCGGAGAGGAGAGATGCTATCTAACAGTGCCTTCCAGCATTCCACTAGTGATTATCTATTCAGTTTCACAGGCAGATTTGAATTAGTCATGTATTTTCCCTTCAGTGCATCTCTCACTCTCTCTTCCGTTCTGTTCCCACAACCCCCGCCCCTTCCCTCATGCACACTGGGAATTCCTCGTTCCCCAGTGCACGAGAGCCGCTCGGACAGAAACTTAGGCTACGTTCACACTGCAGGTCTTGATGCTCAATTCCGATTTTTTGATCAAATCCGATTTTTTTTGTCTGCTCGTTCACACTACAAATAAAATGCGACAGCAAACGCGCTCTAGTGTGAACCCTCAAAGCGGCCGCATGCACAAAAGAAGACGTCACACACAACGCGCTCTGTTTAGACCCAGAGCAAACAGTATTGTTTGACTGTTTCAGACTTTACGTTTCCCATTTTTGCTTTAAGTTATAAAGTTATTTTGTTATTTACATTTGGCCTAATAATTATCCTTATTGCTGTTTTAGAGAGGAGCGGTGCTTCAAAGGATAGTTAAAGACTTCTGTCAGAATCTGCAGATTATACAGTACTAATAAAATGTTCACATTTCTCCAACGTTGTCTTCCCAACAGTTTCACTGACATCTACACTGGATGGCCAGGAAGCGTTCGCGATGTCTTCTCGGGCGCTGATAATTGGTGTCTGTCTTGTGTCAGTGACATAAAAGACAGATTTAATGCGACATGACCATTTAATTAATGACCATTCAGCAGTCGCTTTCTAAAACATCGGATATGTATCGGATTCAGTACCACATACGAAAGTGACCCAGATCGGATTTGAAAATATCGGATTTGTGCCGTTCACACTGTCATACCATGATCGGATATGGGTCGCATAGGGTCAAAAAAGTCGGATTTGATGTGCTTTAGCCTGCAGTGTGAACGTAGCCTTAGAGGTCAGGCCACTTTTTCCATATAAGTAGATACTGTGCTGTTTGACTGCGACCCATTTAAAAATTGAAAGACGACTCATTTTCATATATTATCGCACATTTACATAGGAGCAGTTTTATTGCACATTAGAAATGTATTCCAATTTCAGATGTTTAGAAACATCGACTTCTTTTATTGTGTATTTAACACGCTGAAAAACAGTTTAATTTGAATATATAGTAGGAAGCAGATTTCCATTGGTCAACTTAGGTTCGCGTGTCGATCTATATTATTAAAAGTGAGTTATGAATCAAGAGTCATCTATTTTACCTTTATCAGCTACACACTGTAAATACTGTAAAAAGAACAGATCATATATTTGGATATCGGTATTTTGCGTTGGAGACGAATGTTGTTCCAGTTCTAGCGTGCGGTAGATCTCAGTACCAGGTAATTGCATGCTTGTGGCATCCAATATTTTGCATGAGACTTAAGGCAACACTTAACGAGATCATTTAGTTTTGTTTAACTTCCAATTGAATCTTCTTTTCTTTTTTTTCCCCCCGGCAACACAGAACCATTCATTTGTGTGTACCCATACCATCTCACTAAAGGGAGTTCTTTTCTCTGTCCACCTGTCTCCTGCTCACTTGGCATTACAGGTTGTAGCTTCTGTTTTTTGTATTACTATTATTACTATTATTATTATTTATTGACACATAAGAGGGGAACATCTTTTCCTGAATAAAACACTGAACTGCTGATAGGGAAAATCAAAGGCACTGATGTTCTCTTAGCCCAGATATGATGGGTACTATAAACTCTAGCATCGTTTTAAACCCACACTGCTATGCTACAGACTGCTGGTTAATATTTTTTTCCTAAATATATGACTTTTTTTGGTTTGTTTTATTTTTTTGTGGAGTGCCATTATGTGCAGAGGCAAAACGGGTAATCATTTTTCTACGACAACAGTGAACCAAATATGAGTTAGCACTGATCTTGGGTGTTTGTGTATAGATTTAGAGCTGAATAAATTCGAAACCTCTTGGGACGGGCTAAAAATAAACATAATCCTGAAGAGACACACACACAGTATTTCACAGCTGTTCATATCACACTCTTGTTCCTTTTAAGTACAATGACTTGACATTACAAAGCAGTTCCTCGCTTGTATTTATTGACAGCAGTATTAAACAGTACCATTTTGGCCACATGGTTTCAATGATGTATATACGCTGGTTTGAGTTTTCTTATAAAGCTATCAATCTGACCTTGTGCTCCGAGCTGAGAGGATAGCCTTCTGTGCAAATTTATTTCTGTTTTTTCGCTTTCTCTTTCCAGTCATATAACTAAGGCCAAGTTAGTTGAATGCATCAGAAGTTGCACAGATTTATGTAATTCCTTCTAGTCCAGGGTGAGCCAGTAGACGCGTTCACTCACAGTTAGCATAGCAACATCTTCAGTAGGAACTCCTTGGAGTCGGTTATGCAGTCCTGTGCTGTTCCAGAATAGTCAGGGTAAAAGTCTTCAATGAGCCATATGCCGATGTTGGTGTTCAATGGCAACAAACAGAAGACTGACATCCCACATTTGGACACTATTCATTGTATATTACCATCTGGTTTCAGGGTTTGGTTTGGGAGGGGGGGGGTGTCTGGATTTTTTTTTTTTCTCAAGTGAAAAATGTACTCACAGAATCCATATCCTTTGTCATCATATGCAAACATTTGTCATTTTCTTTCTTGCTGGCTTTTGAGTTTGATTATTTGTTGTAGAGATGAAAAACCTGAAAAATAATGCCTATTCAATCCAGAAACTGTGAATGGGAGAGTGGAAATGTCAACTGTATGTACATTATATGTTTTGATGTAATCAGAAGCACTGGGAATATGTTGTACTTTGCTGTAAAAAAAAATCAATCCATATCTGATATAGCTGTACTTTTTGTTGAAAATAAAACTACAGAACTGCGGGGGGGAGGGTTCGAGGCATCAGTCTGTGAGTGAGAGCATTGTGCTGGCCTTCCTGTCGTGTGACATCATCTCCTGTTTGTTTGTAGGGCCCATTCCTAACAGTTGACACATTAACTCCAGGATATATTATGTACGATAAATAATATTACAGTGGTAATCACTAATCACACACACACACAAAAGAAAACTTTTTTTTTTAAATCAACAAACTTCTAAACACTAAAATTGAATCCTGAAAATAATTATGCTCTAATCAATAAGTAATGAGCGTTATGGAAATATATTCTCCCAGCTGGAGGCACTGAAGTGGAGGCTTTTCATTCTGCTTCCTGGTGTTTTGAAGTCCAAAGACACAAGAATGTTTTTCAGGCAAGATCTAAGACATCCTGTTGTGGTGCAGACAGTGTGTGTGTGTGTGTGTGTGTCTGGATGTCTAAATAAGTAAGGTGACTACATGTGTCTGTGTAATGTTACCCGAGTGAAGGAGTGAGCCAAAGTGGATTTAGTGAGGTAATATCAGAATAACAATAGTGCCTGTGAGGAGCCTCAGATTTTGACATCCACAACGTATGGTGTTACTGTGGTCTCTAGTGGCCACTGATGTTGTTACACTTCCCAAAGATACAGTGGATTTTCCAACATGGAGCCCTCCTTTTGCTTCTAAAAGCTTCATAGACATGAAAGAAAATCATCTGACTTCACAGCTATAAACAATTCGGATGTAAAACAGTCCTTTAGCTTGTTCTGGTAAAAATTTAAAAAATGTATAAAAGAAAGAAAATTTTTAAAAAAGAAGAAAAGCATCACATGGCGTCTGAGGTTTCATGTTTCAAGTAATTTCTCAGGATCAGAGGAATGTCCAAGCTGTCAATTGCAGGCTCCTTGTTAGCAAAAGGGAGGTATCCTCTGATTGCCAGTCGAGCCTGTGACATCAGAGATTTGGGGCAAACTGTTGAAGAAACAGAAAACAACATTTGTATGCTGAGGTATTATAGCACCAACTCATAACAAAAGGCACTTTATGACAATTTAGGTAAAGACCCCACAGAGTATTAAAGGGAAAACCACAACCATCAGATGATCCCCTATGAGCGAGCGCATGGTGACTGTAGGAAGAAAAAACTTCCTTTGAACAGGAAGAAACCTCTGGCAGAACCGGGCTCAGGGAGGGGCAGCACTTCTGCCATGACTGGTTCGTGTAAAGAAGAAAGACGAGAGAATATAAAATTGAATGGCATGCAGCAGTGGTGTATAAACACATGTGAAATGTAAAGAGTAAAGAAGAAATCCTCATTGCATCACGGGACAGCCCCCTGCAGCCTGAGCCTATTACAGCATAACTACGTGATGGTTGAAAGTCACCTGATCCATCCTTACTATAACCTTTATTAAAAAAAACCCAAAAGGAAAGTTTTGAGTCTAATCTCAAAAGCACAGAGGATGTTTGTCCCCTGAATTCAAACTGGGAGCTGGTTCCAGAGGCGAGGGGTCTGAAGGCTCTGTCTCCCATTCTACTTCAGAAACTCTAAGAACAATAAGTTAGGCTGCAGCGTGAAAGCAAAGCTCTATCATCATGGGGTCTGATCATTCAAGATTTTGTATGTGAGGAGAAGGATTTTAAATTAAATTCGGGTGTGACTCGCTCTCACCTCTCTCCTTGAGGAGAAGAAGCAGAGCTTCGTTCTGCTTAGTGGTTTTGTCAATGATGAGTGTCGGCAGATAGACGTCTGCTCCAAAGTCTATAAGAAGCTGAATGTACTCCACCCCACAGCCGTAGCGGAGACACACCTCCAAAACTGTCTTCGGCTGTTTGATCCTGGCCAACATTTTCTCATCTGTGCAGTTGTAGTTGGAATTTGCACCGTGAAGAAGGAGCAGTTTAAAGCAGTCCAAGTGTCCATACACAGCTGAGATGTAGAGGGGCCCTCTGCACGCTGTGGCGTTGGAGGCCCATTCGGGGACTTTGGGCTTCACATCTACCTCAGCTCCAAACCGAAGCAGCTCTCTGAGTATGTCGACGTCACCCTCTCGGGCAGCGGTCAGCACCGGGGAGCAGTTGTTGTACTGGCTGCCATTGGGATCTGCTCCAGCATTCAGCAGTGAAACTACACAGTCCAGATGTTTCCCACTGACAGCTGTGAACAGAGGCGTCTGGGCCTTCACGTCCAAGCTGTCAACCTGGATTCAGACATAAGAAACCAACAGGCTTTTTTAAAAGTAGAAACAAAGTTTGTTGATACAAGAAATTACGCCACTGATTTATCACCGCAAGTACTTTTCCCCTGAGTAAGTATCAAATACCGTCCTGTGTGCATGCGAGTAAGTGACTGGATCACAGTTTAACACCCTTCTAAGTGAAGGTATCATTTGCACAACCCAACATCCACATGTGTGCCACCGCAAGCTGTCACCTTTACTTCAGTACGATATGGTTAGCAGCTCTGTAGCTCACTGTAAGTGAAATGCTGAACTGACAATGTTGACTCTGCTCTGCTGCTGTGGGAAATCTAACCCCCCAAGGCTACTGATTAGGCTTTGACTGAAGATAATCAATTCGTTCTGCAAATCTGTTGATAGACATCTGCTGGCTTGTGCACTGAATGCACTGGAAACAAAGAGAAACATTGTTAATAGCTTGAAAAACCCAAAGAAGCATCTAATAGATGCTCTGCAGAACTGAGACGTGCTGCGAAGTTGGACTGTGTTGGTCTTGTGACTCCTAGTAACTGCTTCCACACTGCACTTAAAAATTTGATCTATTGTTCGAATTTAAAAAATCATTACGCCAGCTTTAATGCCCAAATTGTAAAATGTAATGATGCAATATATTGTAATATCACACCTTGTTTTATTACTCTTCCCTTTGAACAAAATAAAAAGAAAGAAAATCCATGATGTCCAAGTCCAAAATGTCATTTTTGTTAATAAAAAAATGAAGGCAACTTGTTACACCCTCAACATTTCATCATCCTCTCTACAAAGTCTCACCTCTGCTCCGTGCCCCAGTAGCAGCTCCAGGCACCTCAGATGTCCCAGTGCAGCAGCAGTGCGCAAGGGAGTTACGGGGACCCCCCACCCACTTCGAGCATTGATAGACTTTCTGTAATCCTCCTGAGACAGAAGCTCTGAGAGCAGAGCTACATCGTCGCTGCTCACGGCGTTGTTCAGAGCCTGACTCTGCTCGCCGTCCTCATCCTCCTCCTTGGGCTGGAGCAGGGAGAAGATCTTAGAAATGTCCATCAAACTCATGTTGGCAGCTCGGCCCAGAACCATACTGGGACTCCAGGCTAGTTCAAGTTAAAACCCTTTCATCTGCAACAGCAGAGAAAGACCATAACACCATAACTTGTCTATCGGCTTATGTTTTGTTAAGACTCATTTTTTAACATCAGAATAGCAGAAACATGAAAGAATAAGGCTCACAAGCATACACCGCAATCACGAGATAAATCAGTTTGTGCCAACTGCAACTGCAGCAGTGTGGGATTTACACTGGGAAGACACCTACCTCACCTTGTTGCTTGTTGATGGTGTTTCCAACGGGATAAGTCGAAACCCTTTCAGAGCTCCAATAAAACACAAGTCACGTGAAGTAAAGGTCCTTGAGGAATGCCCAATGCTTCCACTGGTGCAACGAGTTGAGAAAAGTGCAGTGTGTGTATGTGTGTGCTTAAACTGACAAAGGTGCCAGAGCTCCTTTCTGGGGTGGGGCGGGGGGTGTTTGGGGGCTAATTTTAGGCCACAGATGGGCCTGACTAAACTTCCATTCTTGGAGACTTGAGTCTCATGTTTATAATTAGAAAGGTGATAGAGTTGTGACACTTAGCGATTGCCCAGTGTGACTTATCTCTGGGACATTGCTGTCTCTTTGCCACAGGTCAGCGTGTGTGGCATGTTAAGCTGGAAGGTGCTGTGCTTCTATATTTCTTTTCTAAGAAGAGTGGTTATTCTGCTGCATGTGTCCTGTCATCACCCCGCTTTGCCTGGTTCACACTGAGGGAGCCATTTTGGTGAGTGTCAGCTGTGTGACTGTCAGGGTCTTCAGAGAGGAAGCCAGTCAACTGTTACCCTGCCAAACCCACCCATGTCTTCATGCTGTCCCACGTTCAGAAGGGAGGCTCTGACACACAGCACTCTTTCAGCAGATGGCACAAGACACCAGATTCCTAGCATTGTTCAAACCCCACGAAGAGGTTTTAATTTATTTGAGCACAAAGAGCAATTAAATACAGACATGGAGAATTGGCTTTTAATGCAAACTTCAAGAACACGGACTGAAAAATGGCGCAATCTCTAAGCTGGAATAAAAATGCAATAAGAAATACAGTGGACTTTTTTTTTACCACAGCCAAACTAATAACATCAGTGAGACAGTTTGAAAATAAACTATGCAGACCATGAAAGCAATGCGGTTGCTGGAAATGTTTAGTCCTTCACGTCACATTCCCTGCTGTGACATATCACATCAAAAAAGTATTGTGTCACTAAACTTGACTGTACTACTTTTATAATTTTTTACAATTAATACATTGCACACAAAATAGCACCAAATTTTAAACACAACAGTCCCATTTTTAAATTTCTTTTAAATAAACATATGTGTAACTAACTGCACAACATCGCTCTCTTTTTTAAAGTAAGAAGTTTCTTAATTTAAGTCTGTGAAGGTTCTCAGTCATCCAGGTCATCGTAGTCAAAGGAGCTTGCAAAGAAATTTAAGAAACTTCACCTAGCCCTTAATAAAACAATAATGTAATAATAATAACATCAAGAACAATAATGTTCTGTTTTATTAAAGTCTAGAAATAGTTTCTTAATTTAATTGAATTGAAAGAAAAGAAAAAAACTAAATATGCTTTATTGGTACCCTTTAAATTCCCCCGTCGACCGCCAGATGGAGGTAGTGGCGCAGTGATGGCAGGAAGTGCAGCTGTAGTAAAAACTAAAGAAGCGAGTGACGTGTTGGGAAAGCCACTTTCTTAATGAGCCGTGTGCCACGTTTTCAATTGTTTTACTAGGGCCTGGTTTAGCTAAACAACAACGATTGGTTTCGATACTCTGTTATCCCTCCCAAAAAATAAACACTTGGTGCCAACACTTAATTTAGCGCCATAAGCTAAACTTAGTCGAGGTTAATCGGTTGCGGTATTCATTTTCTTGAATGCCACTTTATCGTTTAAATAGATAGCAGTGAAGCTCTGCGTCTGTTTGGCACAGAATGGAAGAGGAGGAAGCGCTGAGAAACTACTGCAGAACAATGATTTCTCGTGTCCGGAACAAGCGCCAGTGCCCCCGGGAGCACAAACATGGAGGAGCCAAAGGGAGCAACTGGTCCGAAACTGAGAGACAAGTTGCATCAGCGCACAGAGGGAGTAACCTCCATGTTCTTGAACGCAACATAGACCCAGCCTCCCCTCATGTGGGTCAAGGTCCCGCTGTCCCACACGCCCCCTTTCAACTAGTTACGATGCTGAGGATCAAAACCTTGAAGGAGGAGATGAGACGGGTTATGAAACATCCTTGTGTGACTCTGTTTCGCCCTGTCTGGATGTCATAACGGCTGTTTCAGCCTTCATGTGCTCTTATTTGTTGACAGGTTGCAGAGGTGGAGCTGCACGGTCCCGCTGTGTGCAGCGTGTGCGCGCAGGAACAGGCTTCTCTGGCCTTGAAAACTTTTATCAGGAGGAAAAAGACACAACTGCAGATCCAAGCCCTAAAGTCCAGACTAAACACACGTTTGGGTAAGTGACTGTTAAGAGGTGATCATCTTAAGCTAACCCGCCAGCTTACATGCATGTCAGAGTAACTGATCACATCTGTTATCTGATTCTGGGTTTTTTTCTCTTATAGGATTGGACACTTTAGGGGGAGTTGGCACAGAATCTCTCAAAGCCCTCCAATGCCCCTCTCTGGATCTGAGAGGAACTACTTGGCAAAGATATGCAGGTCACAGCAACCTGGGTTTCCTTAGCAACCGCTAAGGAACGTGGAGTTGCCCTGGCAACACATGAAATGAGGGGTTACCCTGACAAAAAAGCTACAGGAACTCATTTAGGAGACCTCGCTGTCCTTTTTCAGACAGATAGCTGCAGACATGACAGCTGCGGTATTAATGGAGCGAGGGACAGTGGCGTAAGTGCAGTCGAACATATTCTTGCCTCTTTATTTTCAAACACAGGCTAAACCCACCAACTTGCACTGCTCGGCAGCAGCTGTTTACATTCACACCCCTAAATAACACAAATGTCCAGCCTTTGTTTTGAGTGTAATAGTGGTGGTGGGGGGGGGAATGCACACTAACAGGGTTAGTACAAAACAGCAGTTTATTTTCTTATCATTGTATTAAACACACAAAACTATTCAAAGCAAATGAGTCTGGCCTTTTTTCCCCTCCAGTTTTGGTGGTTACTGAAACACTGTAAACATTAAAACAACACTGTGTTGCATTTCACTTTTAAACCTATTCGATTTTATCTTGGCACAAAAAAACAAAACAAAAACACAACAGACAGCCGTGGCAGCAGGCATGCACTGCAAAAGAAACGAGAAAATACAGTAAAATATCCAAGGCAATAACCAATAGCAACACGGGCAACATTATTCAGACAAGTTCAAATTTTCTGCATTATTACAATTACAATTGTCAGGTGCTAATAAACTACCATGGAAGTCGTACATTACATATAAACACATCCAAAGCACTGGAAAAACTACAAAATAACATTACTAGATGCTCAACCAAATCTTGACAGGTTAGGAGCAAGTTACTAAGACAGTTTGTTAAACTGGGGGGACTGTGTGGAAACTGGAAACACAGACCTGTCAGACCAGTCGTGGACTGTACACGGCTGATTCAAGGTCAGTGTCTTGGACCAGTTGTCTTTATACTCCTCTGAAGCTAAAGGTGGGAGTCTACTCATCTGGCTTCCTCTTGGGCTTCTTTGGGTTGCGGGAGCGGCTTTTAGCCTTACATAATGGACAGATGGGAGCGTTACGATGAATCTGCTGGTGGCAGGACAGGCAAGCCTGGAGAAAGGTGGAGGTGGTTAGTGCGAGAACTTAATTTGAGGACTTTCTTGTGTTGTACAGATAAGAAGCACCACAGGTTTCATGCAGCTACGTAATCCATCGGATAGTGTCTGTTGACTGAAGCACCACTAAAGAAAGACACGAGTGAAACTCATCAACTTGTACAGAAATAGCCACAAGCAATGAAAAGTGGGCAGGTCACAAATTAAATTTATCTTTTGTCCTTATTTTGTCCCCAAAGCTGATTTTAGAAGCAGGAAACAGGGTCATAGACGGTCAAGGATCACTGACGCATGTGAGGAGTGAAGTCTGGCTTGTCTAGTCTGATCCAAGAGACGAGGTCCCGTGGCTCAAACTGCTGAAAAAGTTAACGCTGGTTCTGACAGAAAGGTGTCAGAATACACAGAGCATCACAGTTTGTTGTTTACAGGGCTGCAGACCAATCAGGCTGCCCATGCTGACCCATGTCCACCACCGAAAGACCCAAGATTGGCATTAGAACTGGACCACGGAGTAATGGAAGACAGTGGCCTGGTCTGATGAATCAGGTGTATGTCCGTTACTTACCCAAGGACTACATGACACTAGGATGCCCTATGGGAAGAAGGCAAGCCAGCAGAAGCAGCGCAATGCTTTGGATATTGTTCTGCCAGGTTGACCCGTACCACCTACCACTGTTGCAGACCATTAACGTGTTCTGCCACAAAGCAGAAATAGTTCAGGAATGGTTTGAGAAGCACAACAACGAGTTTGAGGTGTTGACTTGGCCTCCAAAGTCGAGCATCTGTGGAACGTGCTGGACAAACAAGTCTGATACATGGAGATCCCACCTCTCAACTACAGGAGTGAAAGTATCTGTTGCTATGATACCACAGCACACCTTCAGGGGTCTAGTGGAGGGTCTGCGGATCGGGTCTGAGGGTCGGAGCCGTTTTGGCAGTAAAAGGGGGACCGACCCAATATTAGACGGGTGGTGAGAACGTTATGCCTGATTGGTGTATAAATAGCTGAAGTTTATGTCAGTTAAATTCACAGTGCTTTGGCATCATTATCTGTGTGTAGGTAATACCTTCATAGGTGGAGGTTGCTGTCTGAAGGTGGCTGTCTGACGGGCATCTTGCTTCCTGGACACCTGAAGCTGCTGTGCTGCGGCTGCGGCGGCAGCAAGGGATTCTGGAATGGCAGGCTCATGCGTCTCCTTCTGCCACTCTGCCTTCTGCTTCTCAAAGTAACTGTTCAAAAGGAAAAGCGAAACCTGGCTAGCAGTGAGTCCTATTTAATGCTTATGAATCATATTCCAGTTGAGATTACCCCATCTACACCGTGCACCACGAGACGAGGGGCGGCAAAAACTGAACAAAAGGAAGACTTAAATTGAACATTATAGTGGAACTCACATGTTCTCTTTTTATGCACAACTTTGAGCAAAAGCACAGTCATGTGAGACTGTCTGCATGCATACAAACGTGTGTGTGTGTGTGGGCAGGGGAGGGCTGGAAAAAGAAATGTGGCCTTGGACTTTATGCTTGACTGGCTCGTTTTCAAAAAAAAAAAAAAGTGATATCCTATTTCATTACGCTCTGATTTTTCTCAAAATAAGTCTGCGATAGAGCAGAACTTTGAGCATTCACAAACCAAACTCGATGATCCACCAATGCTCCGAACAATAAAGATCATTTGCAAGCACCACATTAACACACACATCGATTCATGCGCTAAAAGTTTATGTGCCATTTTTGTTTTCATTCAAGTTAATACCTCAGTGTGAGGTTTTCTTGCTCTTATGGAGGTGTAGCGTGCTCATTTGTGTGCTGAGACATCACTCTTATACGGTCTCTTTAAAAAAAAATACCCAGCAGCACCCCACAGGCCTGTGAGGTGTGATTTAATTTTCTCAGAAACCGCTCCAACACAACTTGTGATACAACTACAGTGGCTACTATTACTACTAAGTACGGTTACTCAACGAAACTCGAGCAAATGGTGCTTCAAACGTCTCCTCCGACATCTCATGAATCTTTTTCTCACTGTGGTGACTTGTGTGTATGAAAAGCACTTAAGAACAACAGCGGTATAAGCCAGAACTTGCATTTACCAAGTACTAAAGTTGGTATTCAAGTATCTCATACATTCAGGATGAACATGAAGGAGCATGCCACTAAGAAAAAAGGAAGATTACCACCTGGCCAAAAATGAATTAATCAGCTAAGCTTCCTCATAGCACGCAGCCAAATTAAGAATCCAAACTGCCAACAATGTCAGCCTGCCGAATTTCCCCAACAGCAAATATATTGACACCCCTTTCTTTCTTTTTTTCCCCCAATGTGCTTTCAAGTTAGAAAGTTTTTCCTTGCATAGGGAGGAATGTCACATACTGCGAGAGAAATACCAGGGCCCGTATCCCTAAAGATTCTGAGAATCCTCTCAGAGAGCTCCTAACTTAACCTAAAAATTCCTTGCCAGGAGTTTTAGCTTAGAAGTGATTCCAGAACATTTTCAGTGAACTCTGAGCAAGGAATGGATGGAAAATCCTATCTTAGTGAGGAGGTGTGGTTGACCCCGTTGCTAGGTATGAGTCATCATTTCAAAAGCCGTGATTGGTTGATCCTACAAGTTTGATGGAAATGAGCTTTTGGTGATAATGAGCAAAGGATGTACCCTCAAATCAATAAACATAATTATACACTCTAATCTTATGCTGACTGTAATTGTAAATAATATTTCACATTCAAGAAAATATCTGGAAAATGAATAGAAAGCTGTAGGGGTTATAGCCATTAGAATCTAAAATATGTGAAAACTTAAACTCATTACACCCTGTTAAAATAATGATTTGTGTCTTATTTGCTCATATTAATATCCTAGCTGACATATTTTGTACTTTCACTCCCATATGGACCCTGTTGAAAACAAGATGGCCTATCTCAAGGGGCTGTCCTTAATGAAGTAGAAATCACAACGTTACAAGTCCAGTGTGGTCTTAACGAGGGTAACACGGCTCAGCTTTTAGCAATGTCTGTGATTGCAGACCCAAGTCATCACTGCTGCATTGTTGCATTTTCCCGGTTGCCAAATACCTCAGGGTTGTGATTACTTTCGTCTCCGGTGTAATAGTGTTGTGGCGTCGAGTTGGTGAAGTAATTGCATCTCTAAGGAGAGCCACCACAAACATGATTCCTGCACGATCCAATCTGTAGCGTCTCAATAATTCTCTGTCATCCAGTGTTTGCAGGACATCTCTCCTGCCTCTTCTGTTGGCCATTTTGTGCAGCTGCTTAGGGGAACTCCTAAGCCACTAAAAGTCCTCTTCCCTGCTCTTAGCAGATCTCGCCTTAGGAGCCCTTTTAAGCGCTAGGAATCTTGAGGAATAGCTTTTATATTAACTGGGATTGTCGTGTCACTTTTAGGGGAAATTCTAAGAAAACGTCATGACTCTGAGAATTTTCTTAGAATTTGGCCGCTAGGAGCCACTTTTTGCACAAAGATTCTTTAGGGATACGGGCCCAGATCATCATCAGTCTGGTAGAATCATTAGTGAAAATACACAAGTGTGATATCTCCACTGAAGACTGCTTTTCTACAGCTGTGCTAGCACAGACCTGAAAAAAACAACATGCATTTGCAGTATTAATTTAATCACTTTAAAATATTTGCACCTATACAGCAAAATGTAGAGGATACAATAAACAAAGCCAAAGCTGTGGAATACTTCACTTCCTAGCCCAAAAATGGGATCCGCTGCACTATTAGGACCATTAACTATGATTTCCTCCACATCGTAAAATGTACAATCACCTACTGTTGATGGATGTCAGCCTGCAGTTTGTGCTGCTGGGAGTCTACTTATCAGCCCCCCCACCCCGCGAAGATGTACCTCTGGTGTTGTGGATAACAGGAACTTTTTGAAGCAAGAAATTTCTGTCAGCAGCTGAAACTGGAATCTAGACAAGTGGAATTATTTTATATTAGACTTAAATGTCTGAACAGGCTAACAAATCTGTTGATCACAAGAATACCTATCTGATGTTTAAACACCTAAGTGTTCAAAGGTTCCTGCTAAGACAAGAAAATTTGCCAGAGACTCTAAAAGTGTGTGAAAAAAAAAGTAAATACTGGTCTTTAGAGTTTTAATGCCAGTTTCTAATAACCCCTATTTTAGGTGCCAGCTTCTAATAGCACATATTTCCCCAGTTACTCTTTATATAGTCATGCTGATTCTGTTGAGGTGATTTAACTTGCCAGTCTTTACAAATAACTGCAGTTGTTTCTCTGTTGCCATCCAAATACAGTCTAGGGATGTCACCAGACGTAATACTTACAACAACTTTAAAAAATGGAAAGACTGAAAATGTCCTGGAACTTGTTTTTTTGCTTTTTCCTTCCCCAATTCCATATGTGCTGTAGGTAGCACAGGCCTAAGTGTTTGAATCTATCTGTACAAGCTAAAGAAGAAGGAGGCAGACACGCTCAGGCATAGGAATACACGTGGAAGATGTGTTGCAATGGCTCCACCCAGACTTACTGATAAGAAAGGCAGAGTGGGGTACAAAGATATTTTGCAGAACTGTTAACTGAGTTCCCAAAACGTAATATGTAAAAAATGTTACTGTTACTTCTTTACTGTAATTCGAGAACCAAGAGAGGAATACTTCCAATTTAGCGAAGCACCTAAAAGCCTGTAACTAAGTTTGATTTGCATGAACATCCAAAGCAGGACTACACCTCATATTACCATTTTGTTTGAGACAGCTGGCACAATTGCTGTGGTATCCACTATTTTCATAGACTACAATGTTGGCAATGGCTTATGTTAAATGTGTGGCACTTGTAGGTTGCTTTGCTTTCACTCTTCTTTCCAGTTCATCCCAAACCAGCTCGATGGGGTTTAAGGTGAGAGATTGTGCTGGCCACTCCATGTTTTCAAGCTTACTACCTTATCCTTGTTTCCTAAGGTGGTCCTGGCATAGCTTGCACTTATGTTTTGGATTATTTTCCTGCTGTACAATGAACTCCTCACCAACTAGGCGCATTCCAGAGGCAACTGCATGGCGCCGCAGAATGCTGTGGTAGCCGTCTTCAGTGTGTGCCTCTCACTCTCTCACAAAGCAAAACAGCCATAGAACATTATGCTTCCTCCTCCATGTTTGAAAGCTGATGTCACACAGTGTGGAACCATCCTTTTGCTTAAATCCTCAGTGATGAACTGAATATTTAAAATTTTTTATTTATCAGTCCATAACACCTTCTTCCAGTCTTCAGTAGTCTATTGGTGATGTTTCATGGCTCAGACAAGCCTCTTTTTCTCATTCTGATGTCTTAGGTTTCTGATGGCTTTCATGCTGCAAATCGACTTGTAAAACCTGCAACATGAAGCTTCTCTTCACAGATGAAACTGAGATGTGCCTACAACTGCTATTAGGCTGTGTTTGAAGCTGTGTTCCTGTGAGCCGCCTAGCAAACCAGCTGTTGACTCTCAAAAACCTGTCTTCTGATTCTGTTGTGGTTTCCTGTCATCGTTTCCCCCAGTTTCTCAGTGCTTTTTGATGGTGAAGGAAACCGTACTCGCTGACACCTTGACTTTCTTCGCAATTTCTCTGTAGGAAAAACTTACACTTTCAAATGTTATGATGGTCTGTCTCTCTTGCATTGGTAATTGCCTTTTTCTCACCATTTTTATAACACACTACTTTCTGCAGTACAATACTGTTCAAATAATGCTCAAGCAGGTACGACACCACAGTGTTTGTACTTTTATGGAGACATATGGAGTTGTAAGTAATCAAGAAAATTTGGGACACCTGTAGGAATCACTAGCACTAACTTTGAAAGCTCAATCAACCTCCATTGCTGCAGAACAGCTATAAATTGTTAACCCATCTCTTGTTCCTTGAAATAAAAACCTTTTTGGATAGCTGAAATATACATCGTTTTCAGTTTTGGATAACCTTACTACTAAAAAAAAAAAAAAAAAAAAAAAACTTCAGTTAGTTCATCACTTACCTCTGTACCATTTATTTTTTTAAATATGGTGTTCTAAGACTTTTGACTGGCAGTGTATATACAGTGGGGCAAAAAAGTATTTAGTCAGCCACCGATTGTGCAAGTTCCCCCACCTAAAATGATGACAGAGGTCAGTAATTTGCACCAGAGGTACACTTCAACTGTGAGAGACAGAATGTGAAAAAAAATCCATGAATCCACATGGTAGGATTTGTAAAGAATTTATTCATAAATTAGGGTGGAAAATAAGTATTTGGTCAATAACAAAAATACAACTCAATACTTTGTAACATAACCTTTGTTGGCAATAACAGAGGTCAAACGTTTACTATAGGTCTTTACCAGGTTTGCACACACAGTAGCTGGTATTTTGGCCCATTCCTCCATGCAGATCTTCTCGAGAGCAGTGATGTTTTGGGGCTGTCGCCGAGCAACACGGACTTTCAACTCCCGCCACAGATTTTCTATGGGGTTGAGGTCTGGATTTTTTCACACCAAGCTGCTTGCCTATTGTAGATTCACTCTTCCCAGTCTGGTGCAGGTCTACAATACTTTTCCTGGTGTCCTTCGAAAGCTCTTTGGTCTTGGCCATGGCGGAGTTTGGAGTCTGACTGTTTGAGGCTGTGGACAGGTGTCTTTTATACAGATGATGAGTTCAAACAGGTGCCATTCATACAGGTAACGAGTGGGGGACAGAAAAGCTTCTTACAGAAGACGTTACAGGTCTGTGAGAGCCAGAGATTTTCCTTGTTTGAGGTGACCAAATACTTATTTTCCACCCTGATTTACGAATAAATTCTTTACAAATCCTACCATGTGGATTCATGGATTTTTTTTTTCACATTCTGTCTCTCACAGTTGAAGTGTACCTCTGGTGCAAATTACTGACCTCTGTCATCATTTTAAGCGGGGGAACTTGCACAATCGGTGGCTGACTAAATACTTTTATGCCCCACTGTAAACTAAACTTAGTATAAACCAAATACTCCAAATATTAAAAACACTAAGGGATCCAACACACCAGAGATGGCCACGAGACCACACAATGAAGCAGTATTCCAGGAAATCATCTGCCTCGCCACTGGAGCATGCCAAATTTCTGCTCTTAAAAGAATTTTCTCCTTCTTTTTCGCATCTGTGTTTTAGCACTGTCAAGTCTTCCTTTAAGGACCTGCTCCACCATATTGATGAGAGGGAAAGGCAGCTGTCATTCTCTGTAGATATTTATCCAATCCAATGGTCTTTCATCTCAGCAGTTTTCTCCAATGACTTAACTATTGTGTGATGGTACTAAATAAGCCAAGGCACAGAAGTCACAGGAGAGCCATTACTCTGCCAATTATAGCCACATAAGTCACTGACTGTACTAAGTTCACCATGGTTGGGGCAAACTAAATTTTCATTTTCGTGATCAGGCAGATTCTCTCATGAACATTACATCACAACTGTTGAAATACTATCCTGTTTGCTCAAAAGATAACGTCTTGGACTTTGATAACTTTGTAATCACTTGAATAGACTTTGAGCCTGATGCTTAGATAATGCTGTTTGCGATCCAAAGCCAGAAGTAAATCTTCCTTTCTGTAACTACTGCAATCTCTGTTTTAATTACAGCAAAAGTAGAGCAATAGAGCAACAAGAACAATAAACGTTTTTAAAGGCTAACTATTTTATGTCTCATCCTGGTGTCATTTTCTTTTTAAGTACTGACAGCGAAATTTTTCTAATCTTAGAAATTTAGGAGTGTGTTTTTAGATCTCTTTATTGACATTCCCTACCCTTATCAAAATACAGTGAGATGCACTAGACTGATCCCTCTGTGTGAATTAATTCATCCCAATATACAAGTCCTCTAGCCCCGTCAGCAATACCTCAACAGAATCCCGCTCATTTAAAATTGTGTAGAAACCAAATTGCTGTCTGTCCTTTGGTTGTGTGTGAATATTTTTATGTGCCACATTTGCCAAAAAAATTAAAAATTAAAAAATAACAACATGCCTTTGCACAAACCACTTTCCATTAGTGACTGGATAATGCAATAATAAATTTCAAGTATGAATTCCGCTGTTGCTTCATCCCTCTGACACAGTGTCTCTGAAACAGATCCTGTCATCGGGTCATTAATTACAAGTTGGGGCCTGTTGAGAAATAAAACCTGCTGCTTGGTTGTGTTTCATGATTAATGTCGAACACCTGTGTATCATTATTACCTGAAGCAACAGACTCTTAGATTTGAACTGGAGTGTTTTTATTTCTTTTTTACCAAATGGAAATTTGCATCCATTTGAAATTCAATGATTACACGAGGTGTTCCACAAGGTTCCACTTTTGGACCTTTTTTTTGCAAATGCAATAATAAAGTTAACTACTAATTATGATTCTGGTTACCTTTGGGCATTGCAAGTGACAACATTTAAATGTGTAAATACTTCTATTTCATTATAGTAAAATGACTACAGGGTTTCTATTAGACCTGATGGCTGTGATGAGGGAGTTAAGGTTTAGTGATTGTGGTTGGTCAGATCTATGTGTCCTTCTGAATGCTGGAAAAGCAGCCAAAGAGAGACACCAAGGAATTTGCTAATTCAATCTCTGAAGAGGATGAGCTTTCCTAGCATACTCATCTGTAGTCTTAATCCATCAGCCGCAATCCAGTGTCAAGTATCCAAAGGTAAACAGGTAGCACTTCCACAAAACATAATGTCAGTCTGTTAACATCACCGAAATACATCAGCTAAAGTGAGATTGTCACCTTTTCCTGAAGTTTTATTCAAATGCTGCCTGTTCAGATTTGGATACTTGAGACTGGAAACATCTGGTCATTTATTTCCCACATGTAGCATAAAAAAAATGGTGTATGCATATAGAGTACTGTGCAAAACTCTTGTTTTGTGCCTTGTTCGTTTATATTTTGTTGGGAAATGGGAAATAAGTGTAGCGATTTAATGAAACATGCAAGTATACAAAACGTTTTTTTACCACTTTAACTAGCTTTAAGGTCAATATATTGTATGGAAATCTTTACTTTTCAACAGAGCCTGAAATCACTTCCTTGAAATTTGAAAAAGTAATACTTCTCCAGGCTTCTTGAAGGACATTCCAAAGCTCTTCTTTGGTTGTTGGCTGCCTTTCTGTGCCTTGTTTTGTGGATCAACACAGGGCGTACAAGGCACCAGTTCAAAGGGCCAAATGCAATTCCCACTAATCAGTTTCCTCAATTTTTTTAAAGGACACAAATATGCTAAGTTATTGGCTAATATCTAGGAATCAGCTTGTCGGTACAAAAATGCTATTTTATGCCTGTCAAACTGTGGTAACGATGGTATTTTTGTAGATTCAACTAAAAGAATCGGTTGCTAGTAATCATTTAAAATTATTGTTTTGCTAATTTATCTATTATGTGTAGATACAGCACTGGTTTGTCTGGTTGGGTTAGGTGTCTATGCTTGAATGATTCAGTGTTCAGTGGCTTAACTAAAAAATAAACAACAGTCCTTTGAAAATGGGCAGGTAAGGCTGGGCTGTATGACCACAAATCAAAAGTCACAAGTCACATCCATGACAGCTTTGATTGATTTTCAATCAGTTGTCCAGCCCTATGTACAAGGACTAGAATTCAGCCAGTATCCAAAGAATAAGTTTGAAAAACATTCTGAAAACCTGGAGAACTATTGCTCAATACCACTTTACAAAAAGTACAAGAAAGTCTGGGTCTTTGAAAGGAAACTAAAGAAACAAGAGGTCACTCAAGTCTACTGTTCCAGCAGGAAATCATATTTAATGTTGTTTACGTGATGCAGCTTCCCTCTAAGTGGAGATAAGTTGGTGGATATTAGCTGCACAACTAAAACAATATGAAGTCATAACATTCTCACTAAATTTGTATTCGGTTTTTCAAACTGCTGTATTTTTTCTACCCATGACACACTGTAGATCACATTGTCTTTTAACAGCACTGCATTCTTTGTTATCATTTCCATCCTGTTGCATCTAGACAGCAATATCTCAAGAGGGCAATAGACAAACTCAACAGCTGAACTACTGAACAAGTAGTAGTATGCACAACTACTTAATGTTGACAAGAAAATTGGATGCACTGTGTGTGTGTGTGTGTGTGTGTGTGTGTGTGTGTGCGCGTGTGTGTTTTTACTGACTCCAAGGAGAGCTTCTCCTCTTCTTCATTCAAGTTAGGGAGTCTGTGTAGACCTAAAGTCATCCTCAGGGCATCAACATGCTCCTTCAGTGGTTTGTACTCATCATGCAGGCGCCGAGTTGTTTCAAGCAGTTTATTGAGGTCATTCTCTGATTGCTTGATCGTGCTCTCCATCTAAAAGCACAAGCAAAGCAGGGGCTGATTTTTGAGAAATGCACATGTAATATACTCAGCCTAAGCTATCTGTAGTAACATATAACCACTGGAATCTTTCATCCTGCTACATTACACCAGCAGACACTGCAGTGACTAGAAGTTGTTGTGAAATCACATGAAAGTTCACCAGTGATTTAGTGGCACTTACTAGAGAACAGCACCCACTCACCACATTGATATCTGCATGGATGAGGCGCAGCTCCTCCACATGGGCCATTTTTTCTTGAAGCAGGAGATCCATTTCTTGTTTGTACTCTTTCAAATGTTTCTCCTCAGACTCCAGAGCCTCAAACTCAATCTTCAGACGAGACTTAATCTTCTGCATTTGGATAGTCTTATTCCTGCAGGCAGTGGGACAAGGAAAAAGACATGAGCTGCCAGGTTGTCTCAGTCACTCCTATGCACACGGCGCAAAAGATTTTAAACATAAAAGCAAACACAAACACATTTCCATCTGCTTTGCGGTATTGAATTTGTGCATATTTCTAAGCTCTAATTGCAGTAATGTTATGACCTATTTAAGTGAGCCTGCACTGTAATTAATTCATACATAATTACTTTATCAAAGCGTTATAGCAAGGGAAACATTACTTTGCACTACACTACATTACACCGACAGCCTGCTAAGCCAAGGAGCTACCTGGCAGACAGTAACAATTAGCAACGCACATCTGGCATCTTGTTGTCACACATCTGGAATGTGGATGCACATGGCTCAAATATGCGGTTAAATTACAACTTGCTTATATGTGTCATATTCAGCCCGCCTGCCACTTCGGTCAAAAACAAGTTAACACAGAGCTACACTCGCTCAAACCTGTTTAAAGAAAGGACACAGAGCAGATCGGCTAATATTAGCTAGCTCAGTAACAAAAGCGAAGCCAAAGGGGCTTTTACCTTGGTCGGCTAATGTTAGCTAACATAGCGTATACTTAGTACGTGCCAAACATTCAGGCAACCTTTAACTGTATCCGACATCTGAGTTTTACCGTATCTCCAGGATGTTCTCCAGTTTGCACATTATTTCTTGTTCGTCTGCCATCATTCACCAGTCACTAGTCGTTCAGCTGGCCAGCTCAGTTACCCGCGAGGCCAGGGTGGTCCCCTTGTTGATAAAAACACAATAGCCAACGCGAGCGCGCACACGAGCACGCGTCCGTACTGTAAAAGCGTGGCTACGTAATGACAAGTGGAACCGCGAGCCCCCTGCTCCAAGCAACCCCAAGCAACCTGCGAGACACTCAAGTACAAACTGTCCACTCCCTCTCTCTAAAGTAACTATATAAAAGCTATTTAACAATATATATGTATATATATATATATATATATATATATATATATATATATATATATATATATATATATATATATATATACTTGTGACTGTGTTAAGTGCTTTGTGCAACAGATCACGTTTCCTTAAGTTGTAACCTTTCACTGAGGTTCAGATGGATTTGATGTACTCATCAGAGTCTTATTCAGCTAAATCATCATGCTGTCATTGTTCACCACCTGTTATAAATATGGCTGTGCCTCAAGTTTCCAGCTTACGAAGTAGCACTGGCAGTGGGAAACATGGCATCAGATCTAAGCCAAAATGTCAAAGTCTAAAGTGCTATTTCCAAGCATTAATTTGCAGTACTGAATCCATAGCATGCACAGTTTTTACAAATAAGACCAGCTTAATAGTTTAAATTAAGAGAGTATTCTGAAAACTAGTTCATGAAATTAAGAATTTCTCTATTGTACTTCCCAAGCTCTCCCGCGGGGTTGATGCTTGTTATGCTCCATGAAAGTGTGATGGGGTTGAGGTCAGGTGACTGTGGAAGAAAAGCGCACAAAAGACAGCACTCTCTGGTCTTCTTTCAAGTAGTTCTTGCACAGCTCGGAAGTGTGTTTGGGCTTATTACGGCACTGCAGTATGAATCCTTTTCTACAAAGGTGCAAGCCAGAAGTTGGAGCATGTCCCTAAATAACTGAGTGCTACTCTTTGGTCAGACTGTCGCTGATTTTGTCAAACTCTACATTGCTCATGGTTTCCCTTTGAAATTTTCTGCTGTAAACTGGCAGGACAACCAAATTTACCTTAGCCAAGGAGGTTGTGTGATTAGTTTGAGCTGCCTGTTCTAATTTGAGAGAAGGTTTTATCAAAAAGTTATGGAAATACGGAGGGAAATGGGAGACATTATCATGATGTCTTCAAGAAATAACACAAACTAATCCAGATCAAGATATCCTTTTGGATCTGGGAGACTAAACTCATGTTATGGAGGAAATTTTCAGTCTTGGAGGAGGTATGCAGTCCCAGACTTCTCTTGTTATACCACAAGAACAACGGCTGGAAACTCATTTTCTTTAACAAGGCTCTGATGAGTACACTCTGATGAATCCCCCCGAGTGTAATCTGAACACTGCTTCAGCAAAAGGGATGCAAATCAGTAACTTCTGACAATGTGCACAAGGCGGTTAGAGGGATCAGTTCCATAGAATTACTTAAAAACACACTGCTGGTGTTTAAATACTGCAGAAACATAATTTTTTCACTTCACAAGTTTAGATGTTTCTAACTCTTCAAACTTTCTGTACTTGGTTGTGTGTGTTTGTAAAGCTGAGAAAAATGTACTTTTGAAAATGTATGATCTTAGAGTCTATGGAGTGCATAAACAAGGAATATTTAGTATAACTTTTTTTTGGGGGGGGGGGGGGGCTTATTGCAGTTTACTTCCAGGTGAAGTAAAAAACAAACACTCATCCCTTTTTAAACTGTATGCCATAACAACATATGCGTTGAACATTTCTGAGAGGATTAATAGATTAGAGGAATGCACTGCCGCATTCACTGATACTGAGAAATAATGGCCTGTGGTTAGTTACTGGTGATTTGTATCCGTCTACAGACAGGTTTGGCAGACGCACATCATGCCTCATTGAGATACTGCGAGTGATACAAGGTCAAAACCTCAATGATTCATGAAGAAAAGCGTAGACAGTGGGTGAAGGCTGCCACTTTAAAACCTGTGGGCCAGGGCTGCCACTGGATTAACTAAATGAAAAGTACTTGGGAATAATACAATGGCCCATTCTCATTCAGTATAATCCTTGCAGGTATTGCAAGCAGTTTCATATGACTCGGCAGCAAAAAGGCAACTACAAGCACCTCTCTGAAGAAGTGTTTTGACTATAGGTTAAAACAGAATACAAATGTCAACTGTAAGTAATCTGACTTTTATTATCTTTCTATATTTTTATTATACTGCGCTACATAAGTGGTTTAAGTATGGCAATTGGACCTCGTCTGTAAAAGCTACAAGATTCTTAGAGGTATTTTTAGTGCTTCTCTTATCAAGCTGTGATATTAAAAAGGTGTTTCTGATTATTTGCATTTGTGTTCCTGCATGTATCGAAGCTTATTGTTTCAGTTTTTTCTCTATACAAACAAAACAGTTGCAAAGTTGAGCTTTCTGTTCTTTCTTTCATGTGTAGCCTATTCACTGAAACAGTGTGTTCGGTGAGACTATCAGCTGTGCGACATTGTTATTGTTTCTGTCATAATTAAATCAGGTTCTAATGGAAGCTTAATAAAGCTTTAAAAAGCCTTACGGGGAACAGCGCAAACAATTTTCCCCCCACGTTGGTGTTTTTTTATTTTTCGCTATTTTACAAGTCAATCTATACCAGGGATGTCAAACTTACATTTTAGATTGTAGGCCACATACACCCCACTTTGATTGGCCTGGAAGAGTGAAACTCCCCTTTCTGTGGGTCTAAAGAAATTTAACTACACATTTAATCTCTGAGTTATCTTTGTTTGCTACATGATAAAGAAACGCTGCTGTAGTAAGTGAGGGAAATTTGTCAGCTCTTTGTGCTTAAATTGTGAGAAATACATGTGCAAAATTACAGAAAAGCATCTAGCAGCTCATTGGCCGGACTGTGCTGTAATTATAAAGCAGAAAATTTTTGTTAAGTCACAGAAAATGTTGTTTTTACTGTCGACAAATTTGGAAAAAACAGACATTTCAATAGTAGATAGTGAAAAAACTGTTGTTTAACTACTTTAGTGTAACATGAGGGATGTCTTTATCAGGAGGAAAAACATAAAACGTCTGAAAATACAGTTAAGTTTTAAAATGTATGCACTCCTTCACATTTTCCAAAGTCAGCTAGTGGACCAGAGTGGAATCTTTATTGGCCCCCAAACGACATGTTTGACACCCCTGGTCTATATCAACAACTGCAAAAAATATGTGCTATATATATGGTGTCGCTACTTTGACCCATCATTATAAATACTACTAATGCATCATGGAAAAAACCCAACATGTTGCAAGTTAAGTCTAAAATACACTGTGGGCTTCATTTTTTGATTGTAGTCCCCACCAACCTCTTGCGATTGGATGCTCCTGGTTGAACAGAAGAATGTAAGGAACACTCTCTTTTTGTTTTGCTGTAAAAGAACCAAGAAATTTAGCATTTTTTTAACGAACAATGTTAGTACAGATTTTGTAGTGCTCTTTTTTTCCACCCAGTTGCTCTCCATGCTCCTTGATGCTTCTCCAGTGACGCAGATGAATGCACAGCAGGGAGCATTTCCCCCTGTATCTCAGTGAGAGTGTTTTTCTCTGGCAGATAAATGTCCGAGTTACAACCATGGATGCAGAGCTGGAGTTTGCCATCCTGCCCAGCACAACTGGCAAACAGCTTTTTGACCAGGTATGCCGTGCAAGTACAGTCAAAGACATCATCTGACTTGCAAAAGCATGACTTTGATTGTGTTCCTTCATGTATTTAGATAGTGAAGACAATCGGGCTGAGGGAGACGTGGTTCTTTGGGCTTCAATATAAGGACAGCAAAGGCTTCTCCACCTGGCTCAAGCTGAACAAGAGGGTGAGGTGAACGAGATGTAAATTGTTTCCACTGTGTCATATTGTGAGGCTAATTATTAGCTACTTATTCATCCCTCTGCTTGTAAAAAAACACAAATAAATCAGGTGACTGCTCAAGATGTGAAGCGGGACAACCCTTTGTTGATCAAGTTCAGGGCCAAGTTTTACCCCGAGGATGTCGCCGAAGAGCTGATCCAAGAGGCAACTCAGCGGCTCTTTTTTCTGCAGGTTGGAGATGAGCACATTTACAAAAACCCAAGCTTTTGAAAGGAAGGTTATGTAAATTTGCACCAAAAATTGCAATGATGAGCATTCCTAGTCATTCTAATTCATGTGGAACCATTTGTTTTTTCCATTAAGACGACTCACACCTGTCAGTTTATTGCAAATGGCAAATTTACTGAAACATAAGAAACATTTGCATTTAGATAAAAAAAAAAAACAACAACAATAGGAATAATACAAATTTCAGTAAAAAGAAACAGCAGGTTTTGCATTGTTTCCATAAGAGAGTGCTTGCCTTGGAAAATGTGCATTCGGGTGCACTAGTTAAAGACAAGAATACACAGGGTTTCTCTCTGTGTATTTATACATCAATACTGCAATCCTTGTCCTACTATAAAATGGGTTATTCATGAGTTTTTGTTCTCTATTTTAGGTAAAGGAGAGCATCTTAAATGATGATATATACTGTCCACCTGAGACTGCGGTGCTCTTGGCCTCATATGCTGTTCAGGTCAAGCTCGGAGACTACAGGGACGATTATCATGTACCGGGATATCTCGCAAAAGAGAAGCTGTTGCCACAGAGGTAGTACATCCTGTGAATATTAGCATTAGCCAGAGTTCACCTTAATTTCGAGTTTCTGCGACCTTAACTCTAACTGGCGTACCTACTCTACTGACTGAACCAGGGTTTTGGAGCAGCACAAGCTGAACAAGAGTCAGTGGGAGGAAAGAATCCAGGTGTGGCATAAAGAGCATAAAGGGATACTCAGGTACTACAGTTTTACTGCAAAAAAACCAAAACAAAACAAAAGGTTTGAATACACTTTTTTTGCATTCTGGTGTTTTGTTCATAATGATACTTTCTTCCACACAGAGAAGATGCAATGTTAGAGTACCTGAAGATAGCACAGGATCTGGAGATGTATGGGGTCAACTATTTCAACATCAAGAACAAGAAAGGCTCAGAGCTGTGGTTAGGGGTGGACGCACTGGGGCTAAACATCTATGACAAAAAGGACAAGTGAGTCATAATTCATGAATGCCTCTGAGACATTTACATACATCACAGTCTGTAAATCTTTCTGTTCACTGGTGGATCACAACCACTGGCATTCATGGTGGCCAGATGACTTTGCTTTTCTTTATCCTAGAGACACCATTTTTTCATTTGAATGAAATGAGCTACTTTTTGTCGATTTTTCTATCCATATAATCAAGTGCTTGAAAAAGGCTCTACCATGTAGTTTGGTTCTTGTTTGATTATCAAATTCTATCATGCTAATATGTTAAAGTGATTGTGAAGATATTTGCATGCTGATGTTAGTGCTAAAGTCACAGAGCTCCTATCAGTAGGCAATCAGTTTCCGTCTGTTTTGTATTTTCAACATGCTAACATCTGTTACATTCCCTGTACACCACAGTATAATGAAAAACCACACACCATTTTTTTTGCAGGCTGACTCCAAAGATTGGCTTTCCCTGGAGTGAGATCAGAAATATTTCCTTCAACGACAAGAAATTTGTCATCAAGCCCATCGACAGGAAAGCTCCGGTATGCGAAACGGTATCGTTAACGGTGGCAACATCGCCTTCCATGAAGCTAAACTAAAATCTGGCAACAACCTCTCTGTTCAGCTTGATGGTGTGCTTATCGTAACTCACTTCATAGATGCTCATGGACGGTATTAAATAGTCTTTCCTTGTGTACCAGGGAGGGTACATAATATGTTAGTATTCAAACATAGGCTTTTTTCACGATATTTCGCTGTGACTGTAAACAGGAGGTGTGAGCGAATCCCATATTTTTATTACTGCCAAAATAAAAAACTTTGCAAACGCATAAATTACAGCAAGTAGTGTAATGAGCTTCTGCTTGATCTCATTTACAAACATGAGTTTAGACCCTCAGTCCAATTTGCCTTCTGACTGCATGCAGAGACTTGGAAAGTGCCCAAGAGTTTAGAAAAACTAATGCTTTCCTCAAAAACAAAACTATCCTTTTTGAATATTTAAACCCATCCTTGATGGTAAAATGGATTTGATGTGCTAGGGGCCTATCACAAACCAACCCTTGGACATTCAACGATTGCTGCGTTGTGTTTGGTATAGGACTTTGTCTTCTATGTACCTCGTCTTCGCATCAACAAACGCATCCTGGCATTGTGCATGGGGAATCATGATCTGTACATGCGCAGACGCAAGCCCGACACCATTGAGGTGCAGCAGATGAAGGCCCAAGCTCGTGAGGAGAAAAACAAGCGACAAATGGAGAGGTAAGAAAGTGGTGGTGGTGTTTGGGGGGCAGGGAGTGAATAATGAAAGTTTATTTTTACAGTTTACAGTGTGTTCTCTCTGCTTTAAGAAAGGACTGTCAGGAGATGATGTTTTTTTTTCTTTGGATGTGTATTTATGCACAATTCTCCTGTCAGGGCTCTGCTCGAGAGTGAGAAAAAAAAGCGAGAAAATGCTGAGAAGGAAACAGAGAAGATTGCTCGGGAGACCATGGAGCTGATGGAGAGATTGAGACAGATTGAGGAACAGACAAAGCGAGCTCAAGATGGTCTGACGACTTTCTAAATGCAAATATTTCTTAACTTTGGTTTTATTTTTCTGTTAAAAAAACAAAACACTGAAGCATGGCTGTGCAAATTTAAACACTTTATATTTCGTGATTGTAAAGTTTAAACGGGCATGTTTGGGTGTGCTGGGACGGATGTGTGTTGGATGTGTCTGTGTGAACGTGCACGTTTGTTTCAGAGCTGGAGGAGCAAACTCGTAGGGCGCTTGAGTTAGAGAAGGAAAGAAAAATTGCTCTGGAGGAGGCTGAGCGCCTGGACAAAGACCGCAGAGCTGCAGTAGAGGCTAAAGCAGCCCTGCTGCACCACTCTGAGACCCAGATCAAAAATCAGGAAAACCTGGTACAACTGCACACAGCAGCCTTTTATTCATTTTCAGTCAAATTCACAGAATCCCATATTGACGAACCTACATACAGATTCAATCCGTGAAGCTAGGAAAGAGATTATTTTATAAAATCTGATTTTTAATTTCAATTTCAGTTAAATGCAAAGTGCATGCAAGCATACGTTCTCTCCTACACGTTGCACTAAAAGAGCACAATGACCTAATACCAGGAGGGCTTCTAACTCTCTGTCCATTCCTAACCATTGTTGTATAGGCCACTGAGCTGGCAGACCTTACTTCTAAGATCTCTCAGCTGGAAGATGCAAAGAAGAAAAAGGATGAAGAGGCGAAAAGATGGCAGAAAAGGGTGAGGGTAAATTAAAGAATCATGAGAGAAATCAAGAAGGGCTTCAAGCTTATACACATATCTGTCAACAGACCTGAGTACAAAAGACAAATACAGTGTTACCCACATCACTGCACTATCATATACAGTATATCTATCTATTTCTCTATCTAGCTATAAATGCTATACTGCAAATACTATAATGTAATTGCATGAAAGACAAAAACATGAAACAGATAATCCAAACCATAAACTGTACATCATCATAGTTCTTTATTTATTCTGCTAAGGTCTGGCTTCTTTGATCACCTAAGAGCTTCTATGAAAAACCTTTTAAACTAGCTGTGAGTCCACATAGTCTACTATCACATAGCACCCATGCCTTAATACTAAAAATATGTTGATATCAGTGTTGCCAACTTAGCGACTTTGTCGCTATATTTAGCGAGTTTTCAGACCCCTTAGCGACTTTTTTCTAAAAAAAAAAAAAATTCGTTTGATGAGGGAATCTGAAGCATTAACAATTATCAGTCATTACCCCCTTATATATCATTAATAAAAATAATCATAAATGTCAAGCAAAATAATAAATAGATGTCATGGTCAGCTATTTCAGTGATTGTACATCCATAAGACCTTTTTTAAGAATGGGACTCCCATGTTAGTTATATTATAATAGTGAATAATTACTTCAATTACTCAGTTACTTTTAATGTAACATTCCAACCCAGCACTTCAGTACAAGTCATGTCTGTCAACAGGCAGTGATGGTAGAAGCTGGTTTGGAGCAAACAAAAGAAGAGCTGAAGACTAAACTCATGGGTGTCCACATCCAGGATTCGGTCCATTCTAACATCCTCGACCACGATGAGACGGATGAGAGCAGCGCAGAAGCGAGCGCTGAGCTGACTTCTCCGGGGATGGTCCGAGATCGCAGCGAGGAGGAAAGAGTCACAGAGGCCCAGAAGAACCAGAGACTACAGAAAAACCTAAAGGTGAGGTCAGCTGAACACAGTCAAATGTCTGTCTAGTAACACATCACCTAGTCTGGCCAGAGGTCCTATTCAGCTAGAAGTTAGCAGTCATGGATTGTTTAAGAGAGCGGACAAATTATTCACAAAATACCCTCGATTTTTGTTGTTGTTGTTGTTTTTAATTGAAAAGCTTTAGGTTCTCTGAATAATATTCTGTAAATTAGAAATCACTCAAGCTGAATACTGAGACTAATGTGACAATGAGTAAATGGCCAGTTCCTGCAAAATGAGTCTGGATTAAAATGAGCCCATTCTACCAATGTGGGAACAATTCACACAAACACACACATGCAATCAATTCTAATTCCTTTTGCATTAATTAGTAAATCCAAATGTTACAGTTTTTCTTGTTGACACGACAGGATTTGAAGTCTTTCAAAGCCCTTTGTCCTCTGCACAACCTAAAGCATTTCTCATTCTTTGTTACCGTTTGCAAATTTTAGCACATTTAAGTAAAAGACTCAGCGTAATTGTTTACAGGGTGAAAAACTGTCGGTTGTATAAACCTTTGTGATTGAAATAGATTATGTACTTTTTCTCAGTTTAATGTCTTTACTCTCAAATATGCTGGTATTATGTAATGGTGTATGTACACAGTGTTAGACATCACATTCAGAGCAGTCCTACTGAACAGTCAAAATCTGCCCCAAAGTAAACATATTTACAGAGCATATGCACAACAGAGAGCACGGTCGCAGTGTGGGACCATGCACGGACTGCTCAGATGAAGATTTTAGGAGGGAAACAGATTGCCCAAAGAAAAGGAAGAGGAGTAAAAGGGTGTGACAGTGAAGAAAGGGGAAGACAACAGTGAAGACGCAGAGACATGCAGGTGGCCATCCTCCTGTTAGACTGCATGTGAGCAGTTATTACAGTTTAATAGTTTTTAATTAGTTTTTATAATTTCGTTTTGACATTCTATTTTGGTTCAGTTTTGTTTCAGTTCGTTTCCACAAGGGGTTTCAGGTTAGTTTTTACAGGTTGAAAATGTTTAGTTTTAGGCTTGATGGATGCTCAATCATCCAGGTAAGTAAATCCCAAAAGGTTGATTCTGAATAGAATAGAATAGAATAGAATAGAATAGAATAGAATAGAATGTCTTTATTGTCATTGTCACAGGTACAATGAAAGTGGT
Source organism: Aulonocara sp. 'chitande type north' Nkhata Bay (assembly GCF_057382095.1). Taxonomy (NCBI): domain Eukaryota; kingdom Metazoa; phylum Chordata; class Actinopteri; order Cichliformes; family Cichlidae; genus Aulonocara; species Aulonocara sp. 'chitande type north' Nkhata Bay. The sequence goes on from NC_141345.1 coordinate 19,283,457, forward strand.
CTCCGATCGGTGCATCATCCATAAAATTAAAATTAAATAAAAACAATAAAGATAAAAAATTAAAAAAAACTTAAAGTGCTAATAAGAATAATATAGCAGTTTGAACAAACAATTCCCGTACATTCAAACACACATACCTCACTCAGTGCATAAACCATATAAGCTGCATAATGACCATTATTTTGTAGCAACATTAAGAGCTGTTATTGCAGTTGTGTAAAAGCTGTGTTAGAGTCTGTCTGTCCTTACATTGATTGCTCTGTACTGTCTGCCAGAGGGCAACAGTTCAAACAGGAAGTGGCCATAGTGAGTAGTGAGTAGTATCTCTTGTAATGTTCTGGGCTTTTTTTAAGACAGACAGCTGTGTAGGTCTTCCAGTGTGGGGAGAGGGCAGCCAGTGATCCTTTGGGCGCTGTTAATGACCCTCTGGAGTCCTTTTCTCTGAGCCACTGTGCAGCCAGTGTACCAGGTGCATATGCAGTAGGTTAGTATGCTTTCGATGGAGGCTCTGTACAAGGACACCAGCAGTCTCTGTTTGATGTAATTCCTTCTGAGAATTCTCAGGAAGTGCAGTCTGTACTGGGCCTTTTTCAGCAACTCATAGGTGTTCACACTCCTGAAAGGGTTCTCCTCTATATTAACTCCCCAAGAAGCAAAAGTCTGCCACCCTCTCCACACAGTTAACGATTAGTGGTGTTCATCTGGATGTAGTGTTTTCAATGGGAGAAACGTTTCGTCACTCATGCAAGTGACTTCTTCAGTCAGCTGATTGCAGGTTTCCCCAATCTTATAAACAGTACATTTGCACAATGAGTGACCAGCCCACTGAATGAGCAACAGGCTGTGAAGTCAGTTCCTTGATTATTAATATGCAAATTGTCATGACCATTGATCAACAGCCACTGATCAAAGCCCACTAATCAAAACCCATGAGATCCATTCACAGAGAGTTGGGGAATGGCTCCAGTCACAGCATTGTACAATGGTGAAATATGTACCCTTAGGCCCCCTCCTCGATTCTGAGATGGTCTTTCTCTTTTCACATAAATGGCCTCCTTGAGTCCGCGCTAAAACCAGCGTTCCTCCCTGTCCAAGATGTGTACGCTCAGAGTGTCCACTGGCCTGTAGGTGTAAATAGACTGCAGAGTCCTGGCCCGACGAGGTAGCTCTTCTGTGTTGTGCCATCCGCTTCGCCAGAGGTTGTTTGGTTTCCCCGATGTATAAATCCTGGCAATCCTCCTGGCACTTAACAGCGTACACTATGTTACTCTGTTTGTGTCAGGTGACCCGATCCTTGGGCTGGAACAGTTTTTGGTGGAGCAGGTTTTGGGGTTTAAAATCCACGGAAACGCTGTTTTCAGAAAAAATGCGTCTCAGCCGTTTCGATACTCCTGACACGTACAGGAACATTAAGGGTGTTCACTTTTGGCAGCTTATGAGCAATGATCAGTCAGCTTTGATCTGATGTTGTTTATCAATGGACATGACAGTTTGCATATTAATAATCAAGGAACTGACCTCATTGTTCATTCATTCGGTGCTAGTTTCAGTCATTGTGCAAATGTACTGTTTATAAGGCTGGAGACACCTGCAGTCAGCTGAGACTGAAGAAGTCACTTGGACGAGTGATGAAACATTTCTCCCTCTGAAAACGTTACGTTCAGATGAACAAAACCAACCTTTCAGGATGTTTAGTTTTAGTTTAGTTTGAATTAGTTTCAGTGTTACTTTTAGCTTTTGTAGTTATTTTATAAAAGCATGAGGCAGAGACAAGATATAGCAATAAAATCATACATTTTTGAATACATACATTTATTTTATTTTAGTTAATTTTACAAGTTTTACAAAATAACTTCTGTTAGTTTTTATTTTCATTCTAACTTCCATCAAATATTTTTCACATCTAGTTTTAGTTTCTACTTAACCAACTATAACCTTGCAATGGACAGCTTTAGAGGTCAGGTCACTGGGACTCTGTGACCGAAACAAGCGGCTGTAGTGTAGCACAGAGTGTGCCGATTATTATTTATTTGCTTTTTAGTCTTAATAGTTTAAATGTTTTTGTTCTGTCCACTTTTTTTTTTTGCACATTTTATTTTGTTTTTTTATGTTTTTTCTTTACTGCATCGCAATATGTTGAGTGGCCATTGCATTGTGTGCCTCCAAAATAAACACTTTGTTCCTCTCATTATATGCAAAGGGCTCCTTTGCTTTACAAAACACAATGTAAAATCATATGCATCTCAAACCATCAGTATTTCCTTTGATACACAGCGCTCAATGTCAGTGTAGGACAAGACTGGAAGGATAGGAGTACACTGTCATTATCGTAGAATATCAGCAATTGTTTTACCACTTTGGTGTCATGTTAAAGTTACTTGCCCTGTTGCTCTATTTGTTGACACAACTTTGGATTCTGAAGCATGAAAATAAGCTTTTAAGCAAGTTATGGCTTTTGTAGTTTAACTAATTTGTGTATCAGTTATAATATTTTCAAACATGTTTCAAGAAATGTGTGAAAGCGATTGAGAAAAACTGCAAACTTGTAAGTGCCACTTGGTGAATATAATAAAATATAATAAATACAGATTTATTTATATTGACCCAAATCACAATTTTATATTGTGAGGTCAAGACCCTGCAATAATACAGAAAATAGAGAAAACACCATCAATCGTACAACTCCTGGCGACAGTGGGAAGGAAAAACTCCCTTTAAAGAGGAAGAAACCTCCAGCAGAACCAGGCTCTGGGAGGGGCGGGGCCATCTGCAGCTGCAAGTTGTTGGTTAGGGGTAGGGGACAACACAAAGACAAGATGTGGAAGAGAGCCAGAGATTAATAATAACTAATGAGTAAACGCAGAGTGGTGTGAAAGCACACAGAGAGTTAAAAAAGGTGAGTGAAGAAAAAACACTCATTGCATCATGGGAACTCCCCAGAGCCTACACCCATCCAGCTCCAACTATTAACTTTGCGAGAAAAAAAACGAATTCTAATCTGTTATTAAATTTGTATTGGTGTTACATACTTTGTAGTAAGTGGCTGAGTTACATTTTTAGAGATTATTTATTTGACATTTAACAGTGGGACCACACCTCAAACCGACCCTTTCCAGCAGCGAATGCATAACTGTCCGCTGCAGCCATTTTTTTCTCGTTTCCATGTTCCACTTGCCCTCCCAAATTCTCTCTTAGTCATGCTTTTCGATAGATATCAAGCCAATCCTCAGTGAGCCTCATCCTCTAGTGTAGATTGTTGTTCTTCACCTAGCCGTCATGTTCATTTTAAATAACCATTGCAATCTGGTTTGGAGTTGTGAACTCTTACCTATTCCGCCAACCAGCTGATTGTTCTTTCCTACAGTCTGAAAATCGCATCTTTAGTTCCTGCTGTCCTGTTGTGCTGTCACAAACATTTAAACTAGTTTGTTAAATTTTCTGTACATTTTGTTGACACATTTGTATGGAGGTTTTGACTCTGCTGTAAAGACGTGCCACATAATTACTGCCACAAATTGTGTTTCACCAGAGCTAAGTGCACTTTACATAATTAAACATTGGTGGGTCGGTACATTATCATTCTTTTGTTTTTATTCAAGTTGCAAATCCCATCTGTGCCCCTATCTCACAGACGTGACGAGAATTGATGCTGCATAGACAACGCAACACAAAAATAGACTTTATAACTGGGCACAATAGAGTGTTTTTTAGATGGGATTGAGGGGGAGTCTAGGGGAGTGGGGTAAGGCTTGTGAACAGTCTTGTACTTTGAGGTAAGAGGATTTTATTCACTTTGTGTTTGTGTTCTTTTTTTTCCCCAGTTCCTGAGCACCGAACTGGCTCGAGCTGTAGACGAGAGCAAAAAGACCCCCAATGACCTGATCCACGCTGAGAATGTGAGGGCGGGCCGTGACAAATACAAGACCCTGCGTCAGATTCGTCAGGGCAACACTAAACAACGCATCGATGAGTTTGAGTCCATGTGAGCGGGAGTGCTGTCGGCTGGCTCAGCCTGCAGGAGAGACTAAGTTCGGATGAGCTGGACACACACACACAGATTTTAGAAGTGTAGGGGAAACATTATCACATTAATCGTAAATTTAGCTTAAGAATGACAGTGTGAACCCGAAAACAAATTATATTATAGACAATGTTGACGATTTCTTTAGTAAGCAAGTCAGTGAGAATGTAGCAGCTGTTCTTCTAGATGCATTTTTAATTTTGCACACACCCACATTCCCACTTCTCATTTATAAACAGGTTTGCTGTTGCCCTTATCAGTCTGATTACATCTTACTGCACTTCCAATATGTCCTATTGAAAACCTTATTAATGTTGATTAATTGAAGCAGTGACATTTAAGGCAAATGTTTTTATTCTAGCAAAATGTGAAATCATCTTTTCTTTATCTTGGAAATAGAAGTAAAAAATAAAATAGAGAGACACAACTGATGTGGGTTGGGTGCATTATTTTCCACATGAGCAATATTGGGTGTCTAATGAGTAAATCTGCTGCTGGTTATCAGTTTTAAATGCATGTTTGTGTAATATAATGTGATATAGGCGAAGTTAACTTGCCACTGTGGAGCAGGGATGTGGCTGAAGGGGGCTTAAATTCAACTGGCCCTGTCAATGAAAACAAGGGAAGAAATGAACCTTTTTGGTATAAATGCACCTTTGTAAGCATATTTATAAATAAAAAAACAACAACTTTATTTGATGATTTTGATTTTTATGATATGAGAAATGAAAACAAATTGCTGTAAAAATAAAAATCTTACAACATAATTTTTCAGTATTTCAAAAAATACAGTAATATTCTGTAAACAGCAATGCATTCTGGGAGCTTGGATAAAGTCTATAGGCTACTGTAAAATTCCATATTTACAGATGCATTGTGGGATTTAGAATAGTCGTGAGAATTTCCAGCAATGCGTGGAGGGATTTCTAGTGGTGGTAAGTGACTTAGTTAATTCATTTCTTAATTTTAATATTTCACTCTTTGTGTTTAGCAGCTTTAAATTCGACATTTTTGAAAGTAATGTTATATCACCGCTCATTTTCTGCTAACAAGGTTAAGGTTAGCTTGATTGTTGCTGATGTAATAATAAGTGAATACAGAGGAGCTGTTGGCACTGATACATAAGGTCAGCTTTCAGCATTAATCATAATTTTGCAAATCACGAATTTAGTTTATGGTTAAATTAATAAAAGTTGATGTGCTCAGCAAGTAATACCAAACCTTTTCATTATATTTATTTTAACAGCATCTTTAGGATTTTACATAATTGTCCTGTAAAACAAATACAGCATCATCCTGTAAAAAAAACGTTTACAAAAACTACAGGGCAGGCAACCCTGCTGCCAATATTTTTACTCTAAATTTTACAGGGTTTTTCTTACAGTGTTCATTAAGTCTTTCACTCTGCAAAGAGGAACCTAAAACAAGATGAGTGCACAGACTTTTTTTTTATTTCGCCAACTCAGTACGATAAACCATATTTCTGATTAAAACCGGACAAAATTATCTTGTCTTGTCCTGCAAAGCACAACATTTTTGATAGGATTTTCTCATTTCCCATGTGCCCACCCTGAATGTGAGTGTGCGCCACTCACTCCCTCTTGTGTCACCCCATTAAAAAAAGGGTCTGCCTAACTTCTTCTCCTCCTGCAATCCAAAAAGGAAGCTTTCCACAAACGCCCCAACCCAATCCAGACCTTTTCTATATACTGGGTAAAATTAATTTGCAGTCCCCAGCTCCTGTCGTGTGCTGAGTCATCACAAGCTATCCAAAAATAAATAGTTGAAAGCACTGCGTGACTACTTATCAGAGCCTCCACTGACCACCCCGTTCTTTTTAGTTGTTATTTTAATATGGTTTAAACACATCAATGATTGTGCATTCTGGTTTGTTGTTAACCTGATTCTCTGTGTGAATCAGACCGACAAACACAAGCAAGCTTATATAACTCTAAGTAGGAAAACAAACTACTGCACAGAGTGCTTGCAGAGAAACCCGACGCTGAGCCTGAGCTACACATGGAACGTACTAATACATGTAATGATTAATCGCAGCTATGCTCTTGAGACGCCATTAGATTTGCACGTAAAATAGTGAGAGGCACGCAGCTGGGTTTTAAAATTGCTAAAAGTTAACCTACACTGGGTTCGTTAATCACTGTATAAAGAAGAGTCTGTGCGAAAACCAATTCTCACTATGCTGGTGTTTCTCTTTCTTTGTTTTTGGTTTTTGGTAATTCGTGAGGTGAATTTTAATCCTGCGTTGAAAAAAAAAAAAGAAAGTTACTATAAAAGTGTCGAAAAGCCCCCGTCATTTGTAAATCATACCGGCGGGACGTCCCTTCCCCTTCGTAACTTACGTCGACGACTGATGTGCATTTCCCATCCGCCTAGACGCACGAGAGTAGTGTCACTGGGTAGGCGTTTTCTAGCCTGGAAAGTGTTGTTTTGTTTGCTCGCCGCGCACCCAGTGCACTCTAACTCCGAGAACCGGAGCCGAAAATGTCCTTTCACTCGGTTTTGGAAGGAACAAACTCTTTAACGATGAATGAAGGGGATCGGTTGGATACCACCATCTATGCGTGTCCGGCTTATGAGCTCAGTAAAGCGGTGTCGGTGTCTTTGGGTTTGGATTCGGTGTCTTCTCCGCCCAATAATATGAACCAGAGCTCCAGCAGCGCCTTCGCAGAATGCGACTCCACTGTGGCGGATACTTCTCGGGGAGTGCCAGAGTTGAGAAGGACTGGAAATATGAACTCCGACAGCAGCCTGCTTGTCCTGGGTGACAGCAGCCTTAGAGAGGACGACTTTGGAGAAGTGTGCCAGGGCATACAGCAGGTGAGCTGTATGGATCTGTTCGGATCGGGCGAAATGGACGGTGCGCAAACTGTGACGCGTGGCTCGGTGATATCCAGATACGTCTGCAGGGAGTCAAATGTGTTTATGAACCCCACGCTGGAGCTGCCCGCGACCCCTCAGGTGGCCGAGGTCGTACCCTTAAAACCACCTTCGTCTTACTATGCCAGTTCAGACCTATATAGGGATTTCCCACCGCAAATGTGGTGCGCAAATGAGCGCGCATACATCGACCGATCCCAGCCTCAGCCACAGCCACAGCCACAGAGGGGAGAATCAGGGGAACATAATTTTTTGTGCAAATACTGTAATTGTGGGCAAGCTCCTCGCGGAAACAGGCAGGAATGCCGCTGTATCTGGTACGGTAGAGGTGAGAAGGGTGGCAAAGGTGGCATGCGAGCGACGGCACAAGGATATGGCCAAATGGAAAGTTACCCAAGTGCGATTCCTCAGGGGCAAAGTACTTTCTCCACTATCAAGAGCGAGCCTTCGGTGTGGATGAATTGCACAGATCGCAGTTTAAGGTAAAGATCAGATTCGAATGATTTGTTTTGTGTGCGTCAGGTCAAAAGCCCATTCATACTGAGTACAGTACATTCAGTATTACCGATCCCTCCCATCTCTCACACGTTTCTTTAATGAGAAACACACAGCATGAGCATCGTGCCAGTAACTGCGCTCAATGCAGTCGGGCTTTGGTCATTTTGTCTTCTAAAAGGAGTGCTGTAATGAGTTTAGGCGTAAGTTCGCAGATGTTTAACGGTGCACTGTCTTTCCGGATTTCATGCTTAGTTTCTTGACGTTTCTGTGAGAGCCACAAAGCATAAGCTAATTGGATAAGTGTCAGCACAAATAAATCAAAGGCAGCGAACACGATTATTATATATCGCTATCAGCCATGACTTCTATTGATACTCTGTGGAGTCCTGAAATGTTCAGCAGCACTGAACCCTTTGTCCTCCAACAGCATGGTGTGGGTTTTTTTTTTTTTTGTTTTGGCTTTCTCTAAATCATGTTATAGCATGCAGCTACAGCAACTTAAAGTTTATCCTATTCTTAAGATTTTCCAGAAATGTCCTTATAAGCCCTGGGACTGCAGCAGTAGGAAATGTATCAGTGTCCCTATAAAGAAGAGATACAGCACCTGTTGCTGTTTCTGCTTCTAGAAAGAAAACCTTCTATTTTATTACAAGTTACGGATTCATTAAAAAAAACTTCACTCTGGCATGTGCTAATCACAACTTTTACTTTGGCGCAAACTGACTCCCTTTGCTGACAAATTGTCAACCACATGATGGAAAAAATTTTAATTTGATTGGATTTTAGGGAATTGGCACGATAAGGCTCAGTGAAGGCAGACCTACTAACCCAAAACCGATAGCGTCTGTGTGAGTGCTTTTTAATGTCTGCTGCAATTCTTCATCAGTGTCTTCCCTCAGTTTTTACGGTAAAAGGGTTTAAAAACTGAGGGAAGACACTAAAACAACACCATTGCGTGCACGTGTGTGTGTGTGTGTGTGTGTGTGTGTGTGTGTGTGTGTGTGTGTGTGTGTGTGTGTGTGTGTGTGTGTGCGCGCGTGCGCGCGCGCCCAGGCATGAGGATTTTTTTCCAGGTGTGTATCTGTCAGAAAGGAGAGTGTGTCAAGTGTGCGGAGATGACGCCTCGGGTTGTCACTATGGAGCAGTCACCTGCGGCAGCTGCAAAGTATTCTTCAAGAGGGCCGCTGCAGGTGGGTGCAACACACACACACACACACACACACACACACACACACACACACACACACACACACACACACACACACACACACACACACACAATTACTCACGCACTGATTTTAATTTCTTACACCCACTTGCTCTCTCCTGTAGACAGGGCACAGTGACCCTGACATTATGAGGTCGAGTTATTTGTTATCAGTAAACGCCCACATATCGTTGCTATGAGTGGAAGCCTAGGCATTGTTGAACTCGCACTCCTCATCCCCCAGCACTCTTGTGTGCCTCCAGGTAAGCAGAACCACTTGTGTGCCAGCCGAAACGACTGCACCATCGACAAACTGAGGCGGAAGAACTGCGCGTCGTGTCGCTTAAAGAGATGCTTCATGTCGGGAATGAGCCTTAAAGGTGAGCTACCAGAGACGAGGAAATAATGAGACATAAATAAAGGAAAGTATTTTGCAGTTTTAAAAAAATAGGTCAGCATGGTCAGATTCCTTACATTTATTAGATTAGAAGCCCTCCATCTGAATTCTAACAGAATCATCTCTCTAGGTCGCAGGCTGAAGGGAACCGGGCAGGCGAGTAATGGAGAAGAGGAGCAACAGCCAGCTAGCTGGGGACACGGAGAAAAAGAAGAGAGGGCAGCGAAGAAAGATGCAGTCTTGGAGTCCAGAAATGCAGCTGTCAGGGCTCAAGGTGGTAAGGATTAGTTGCACAGAGCTCAAATGTCACGTTTATTCAACGCTAAATTTACTTTTGCCAGAAAAGACTCGATCTTGCCACACTTTCTGCTTCATGTTGTTTTTACATATCTACATATCTCGAGCAGCTTCCCAGGCCCTGGTTGCGGCCATCCCCCCACCCCTGCACTCCTGCCTGTCGCTGCTCAGCATCCTACAGGCTATTGAGCCAGCACTGGTCAATGCCGGGCATGATCCTGCCCAGCCAGACAGCCCCGTGTCCTTGCTCACCAGCCTGAACGAGCTGGGAGAACGGCAGCTGGTAACCGTGGTCCACTGGGCCAAGGCAATACCAGGTAAACTAATCTGAGCCAAGGTAATTAATTCCAAGTAGCTCTTCCAGAGAATCTGGTAGGGAGCACATTTCCATGGCTGCTTCCGTTTTGGTTTCTAGTCAAACATACCACTTGCATTCCTTGTTAAGCAAAACCCTGAAAGATCAGACTTGTAAACAACTTTGACTAAGACAGTGGATGGTAAATGGGCAGTTTGAGAAGAAATAAGCGTAATTCAATCAAAAATGACATTAGAATTCCCTGCGGTTTGGATGAGCAGTACCACTGTTAGGAAATGTATTTAATCTGCCAGCACTGAGCAAGGCCTCAGTACCTAGGTCAAAAGATGAGATACCTTTCCAGAAGTTTGCGCTGGTTTAGTGTCCATGCAAAACAAACAAAGTTGTTCAAATATTAGCCACTAGAGGGGGATGTTTCCCATTTAAACAAAAAAGATAAAATAGAGGAAGGCTGAGAATGGCCATCATTGTATCCATGTTTGCCTCAACAGTTATTTAATTAAGCCAAATCAGCTGATTTTTTTTAAAAATAATAAAACTGTGAATGCTTAACCCTGAGGAGAGCTTGATAACAGCGACTTTTGTTAACAGGGTTTCGGGACCTGTATGTGGATGACCAGATGTCACTGATTCAGCTGTCATGGATGGGGGTGATGGTGTTTGCCTTAGGCTGGAGATCCTACACGCTGACTAACAGCTCTATGCTGTACTTTGCTCCAGACCTGGTTTTCAATGAGTGAGTTTCAGCAAATATTCAATTTAACATCAAACAACGAATTCACAAAAAAGGAGACACAAAATCTTTATCAAACTAAGAAACGAGAAATTATCACTGTGGCATGGGGTTTGCTGCGATGCCATGAGACTTCACTTGTCATCGTGAAATGCGATGAAAGGCACGGTGCGACACTTTTCTGGTGTTTTTCAGCAGGAGGAAAACAAACAGCGAATGTCTCTCCGGGCACACCAGCAAACCCGTCACTTTGCATTTGATAAATGCGGCTGGCGGAGGGAATCGTCTCAAATGCTTTGCTCTTTTTCATCATCGCATAACCATTCATCAGTGTCCAAGAACTTCCACTCTGACAAGTTTTAATTTACACTCCAACCTCACCCCCTCGGCCCCCCCCCCAGGCTGTTATCAGTAAATTGTTGTGTCAAGAACAAAGAAGGTATGACGATATTCGCCAACTCTCATGGCAGCTCTGAATTGGTCAGTGTTTTGCGTGACGTTAGCACTCATTCTGTCTGTGTTACACCCATGTCACTCTATTAGGCTGCTTCTGACCTGCATAGTAATGGATACGCATGCCCTTGTTGCTGACCCTCATTTTTCAGTGCCTCACTGTCGTTCTCTATTTTCCATTATCCATCTAACTCGTTTTTTCTCACCTCTGGTGCCTTTTTTCTCTCCCTTTTTCCCCTTCATGTCCCCAATAACTGCTCCTTTCTACATTTCTCACTACGTGACCCTCCTCCTGCGTCACGCTTTTTTTCCCCTTTTTTCTTTTTTATCCCTCCTCACAGCCAGCGGATGCAAGTGTCCAGCATGTATGAACACTGTGTGAGGATGAAGCTACTATCCCAAAGGCTGTGCATGCTCAAGGTTACCCAGGAGGAGTTCCTCTGCATGAAGGCCCTGGTCCTCCTCAGCATCAGTGAGTCACCCGGGACCATGAGTAATGACGCGAATGTCAACTCAACATGTGAAATACAACTGCAATAGAGTACAGCCATACTTTAGAGAATTGATGGGCTGGATAAAGTCTGTGAGAGTTACTGTTGTGTTCTGGCTTTGTGGTCACAGTGCCAGTGCAGGGCCTGAAGAGCCAGAGTTGTTTTGACAAACTGCGGACCTCCTACATCAAGGAGCTAGACCGTTTGGCCAGCCACCACGGAGAGACCACCCGCACGCAGAGACTGTTTCAGCTCACGCAGCTGCTGGACTACCTCCAGTCGGTAATACACACAACCGCATTCCAAAAAATGCACCATGCTGTGACACTGGACATGGATGCACATGTCATTTTTTTAGAGTGAGCGCAAATCACTTGTATTTTTATTTTTATTCCTATTTATTCTATTTATCCCCTTCGTATATTTTATTTATATTTTTCTCTGTATTTATATATGTGTGTGTATGTGTGTGTGTCTATATATATATATAATATTCTGTAACTGTAACTTCTGTCGGTGCCGTGCTTTTTGGAAATCGAATTTTCCAGGGATTAATAAAGTTCTATCTTATCTTATCTTATCTTATCTTAAAATAATGCTCCTTCCTCTCGCACAAAATGACAGACACAACACTATACAGGCTTGCAATACAACTGTAAACTTATTATGAACACACAAGCAAGATTTTTATTGTTTTAAAATTTCACGGCTGGATTCATTCAACCGAATCTGTCAGACATTGCATTTAATATCTAAGCCCTTGTTTTCTCCACAGGTTTAAGCCTGTTATTTTTTTATTCTCTTTTAGCTACTGTGTATCTGTGTTTCGGATTATATGATAACCTGGATTTGAGATTTGCTTCCTTGAAACGCCTAATCCATAACAGCCTACCATGATAATTAACAATTATAAAAGAATAGTGGTGCCAGATGCTGCTGTATTAAAGCCAATAAGATGATTTCCATTTGTAAATTATTTATATGGACTGAAGAATAACCCAGACACAGTAAATGAACTGCTAATTACAGTCATGTGAAAAATAAAGTTTAAAGAGGCCTTTACTGCTTTGTGAGTAGCTCTGTGAAAGCGTTCATGTGTGTTAACACAATGCCACAGTCTTCCCAGGAGTGGACGTCCCAGCAAATTTTCAAACCTCCGTGAGAATGTTAAATGTTAAAGTTCATGGCAGCACAATTAGAGAAAGACTGAAAAGGTATACCTTGTTTGGAAGGGGTGCCAGGAGAAAGTCTTCTCTCTGAAAAGAACATGGCAGGATAACTTAATTTGAAAAGGTGCAACTGAATATTTTGCTTCTGGAGATTTTGAGAAACAATGTTTTCAACGTCAAAAAAATTCAACTGGAGATGTTTGGTCATAATGCATAGTACTCATTTGGGCTTGTTTTGCAGCCGGAGGACCTGGACACATTGCAGTGATTGAGTTCAACATGAACTCTTCAGTATACCAAAGGTTTCTAGAGTCAAGCACCGGAACAAATCTCTAACAGAATGGCTCACAAAGAAAATAATCAAGGTGTTGCAAAGGCCCAGCCAAAGTATAGACCTTAACCTGACAGAGATGGTGTGGCAGGACATAAGCAAGCTGTGCTTAAACAATTGCCTGCAAACCTCAAAGAACTGAAGCAATGCTGCAAAGAACACAGGGCCAAAATTCCTCCAGAATTATGTGAGAGGCTGATAACCTTTATCAGCCTCTCTCATATGACCTTCATACAGAAAATTATTATTTTGAGTTATTGCTGCTTAATGTGGTTTTACAAGCTACCAAATTATGGGCTGTTTTCACATGACTGAATACAGAGGTGGAAAAAGTACAGACTTTCTTTACTTAAGTAGAAGCACAGATACATTTGTCAAAAAAACAGTAAAAGTTGAAGCACTGAAACAACTTTACTCAAGTAAATGTGAAAAAGCATTTTTGGACAAAGGCAACTGAACTTTGCACTATAATAATATAATAAAATAATGTTAGTACATGAGAATACCAATGCTATTGAATCTAGAGTCTAACTTTAAGAAATCCACTCAGTTTCAATCTGTTGTGCAGTGACAGGGAATTAAAAGTCGAAACTACCTAATATTTTCATGCAACACAAAATGAGTTTAGCTTAGTTTGTGTTGCAGGACATTTCACAACATGAAAACACATAATTTATCAAAACATATCATATGCAAATCCAATATGTGATTAAAATGAAGCTTTAAATTTGCAGTTTATCAAGTATTACTGAGCAGTCCTTACCTTCAAACCTCTCTTCTTCCTGTCCTGTCTTTCTTATCTTAGCTGATAGAAACGTTGAATTTGAAATTACCACCTTTTAACCACCAGAAAACCAAAAAACATGTCACTTCCTTCCTTCTTTGTCCTCCTCTGCAGCGCTAGCTAGATGCTGTACCGCGTACCGTGAACCTGCACTTCTATCGGTCCACTTTAACCCCAAGTGTAAATGCTATAAATGATCATTTTAAAACAAAAGTAACGAGCCTGTTTTGAAAATGTAAGGAGTAGAACGTTCAGATATTTGTTTAAAAATCTAGTGAGTAAAAGTAAAAAGTTGCTAGAAAAAGTATTAAGTATAAAAAGTATTTGTACTTCCTTACTTCCAACCTCTGACTGAATTTGACTGCATCTGACTGCTTTTTCTACTCTCACTCAAAACACTTTTCACTACAAGCCACATGTACCTATTCACACACCAAACACTTTAATCTGTGGCCATAATTTTGACGTGATGTCATAAGAGTAGTGTTAAACCTCGAAACAAATGCATAAGCAATAAAAAAGCAGGTTCATAAGATTTGCCTTCATATGCGCGACCATGCAGAAGGTTGATTAACGAGTTTCATTGTTATTTCTGTCAAACATTTGTGCACATATATACCCAATACCAGCAAAATCAGCAACACCTGAAAAGATTTTTTAAAAGCGCTTTTTATTATATTTTAACAAAATATAGAAAGGTCAAGTTGTGCTGTGACCTTCAGTAAAAAAAGAAAATGGAAAGATTATGAACCAAAAAAAAGGCATAAAAGTCCAAGTCCAGGCATTTGAGGTAGATTTGAATGAGTAATAAAAGGTCTTTAATTTAGTTTAAATTCACCCTAAATAAGACACACGCTGATAGCCATCAGTGTATTTCTAGATTTATATTCTGTTTATTTTGTTAATAATATTTTTTCCTTTTTACCTCTAAGCCGTAAAAGACTGACGTGGTATTGTAGGTACGCAGGTGTATCTACTTAAAAACACATGTAGTTTTCCTGTTACGACTTCTCGATGTGCATTTCTTGCATTTTTATTTTCTTTTTATTTGGTGAACTTTCTTTTCTTGTTGTAATACACACTAATCACTCATCTCATCCTTACTGAGGTTTAGGAGGGGGAAGTGTGTTGATGTAGATGTGCAACCACTAGGGGGTGTAAATGCACTACTTTTAACCCTTTTTAGGATTTTTTTTTTCTTTTTGTACTTTTATCTCAATGATGAGAACAATTAGCTATCAAAGGAAAAACCCCTTACATCATTATATGAGTATGACCAGAAGAGTTAAAGCGCTATGTGGAGAGGAGCCACAACAGATTGAGCCTCCTGTCTTTCACTGTGGATTTACCTTTAAATGCTCGGCTTTGTGGCTTTTGAGCTGGAGGGCAGCCAGAGATTGTCTGGAAGGGCCCTTTAGGAAGAAGATCAGAGTTGATGAGGACTCCTTCAGCTTTGCCCTGTCTGTGGAGCTTAGTGTCACAATAAGTGTTATCTCCTAAAACCGCCTCTTAAGCTGTGCCATGAAAGTCTCGTTTGTTTTTGTTCATTCGTATTATTATTTGGGCATTTTTAGTCTTTATTATACAGGGACAATAGACAGCATCTACATGTTTTCCACATTACATATTTATTTATCTCTTTGTTTCTAATAACCCCAACACATGTATGTATCATGTTTGTCTCTTGACATAGGTTGTGAGGAAATTACACCAGTTCACCTACGATCTGTTCATCCAAGCTCAGTCCATGCAAATGCACGTCAGCTTCCCAGAGATGATCTCGGAGATTGTGAGCGTCCACGTGCCCAAAATCCTCTCTGGGATGGTCAAGCCCATCCTTTTCCACAACGCGGCCTAGTGAGTGAGAGTCTCCAAGACTGTCTTTTCATCAGCCACACCGACCGGAAAGAGTTCTCAATGATTTTTACACTTCTGTCCTGAGAGTAGGGTGCAGTCAAGGTGTAAGCAGATGTTAACAGAAGGGCAGACAGCACATTCTTCCAGTCTAATGTAGTTTGATTTCATCTTCTCACTTCTTCTTCTTATTGCCTGTTTGAATGTATCCCGCACATACACAAATGCTTTTTGGGGGCTGATTAAAATACTTGCATGCATTTCTGTCCACATACTAATGGTGAACCTCATGGCATGTGAACTTCTTCGGCTCTTCCTGTGGATAATCACAAACTCTTCTGGGGCGTGCGGTGCAGGGGGCCAAGTTTGAAGGCAGCACATCCCGGTAGCTTGTCTGTGTGCATTAGCATGACATTTTGAACTAGCTATTTTTCACAATGAATGTTACTGTGTGCACCTGAGATGAAAAAAGGAAAAAAATTAATAAATCAGTGACTGACAGTTAATAAGCGGTTGTGACGTTCATGCTTGGAAGCAAAGCTATCTGGCCCGGAGGCATATAAAAACATTTTTTTGACAGCTGTCATCATCTATTAAAAAAATATCGGACTATTACTAGATTTCTGTTTTGTCAAAATGAAAGCACTTTCAAGGTGCGACTGGAGCGTCACCAAATTTCAAATGTATATTTATCCATTTTTGATGCCAAAAAGGTCACAGCAGTCACAGTGAAGGACGTAATTGGACAAAATGACTCCATTAGTCGAGAAACACCACGGGTGACTTTATTTTATTTTTTTTTTATCAGGAAAAAAAAAGGTTTTTCAGTGCCAAATATTATTAAAGTAAAGTTTTTCCACAGTGGACGTTTCATACTGTTGTAACTTTTCTACAGTTTCCTAAAGTGTTCTTTGCAAATGTTTTGTTGTGTATTACCATGTAATCCTCGTAGCTTATGACAGTTTTTGCTAAAGGTCCAGCCAAGAACCCGCTCTATTGTTGCAACATTTACAGCTTGACATGTAATAAAACAAAATAAAGCCAAAGTCTGAGTGCATACCTGATGGGTTTTTCTTTTTTGCTAATCTCATTGTCTTGATGATTATACGGGTGAATATTCCAGTTTTTCCCCTCCGCCTCATTCAATTCAAGCCCGCGAGGAGTTTAACTGGCTGAGCAGGGCGAACGAAACATCAGGCAGACATTTCTACTACTGCATTACCCACAGTCGGGGTTATCACACATTCTCCATCCAGTCAAGTAATACATTACAGCAGAACACGGCACAGAGCTGGATATTTAATAGCAGGCCTGGAGGATTTCTTTCATCAGTTGAGCCTGTCTGCCAATCAGTAACTCCAGCCTTTCGCTACCATCTAGTGGCGGCTGCGATAACCTGCACCAGTGAAATGAAACTTGGAAGTTGTGTAGTAGCACAACATCTGTTGGATCCATTGACATTTGCTTTGTAATGTAATTGGACACGGATTCACTCAATGTTTGAGTGAGGTTACCATTAAATAGACCGAGGCACGAGAGTGGACTTGAGTGCATTAAAGAGTAACAGCAAGTAAAGGCTGCATGAAAAGCATGATTCAGGATTGAAAAACTTAATATAAATGTTGAGTGTAGGACCCTCACATTTAACCAGGCTGTGATGTTGAAATAACTGATTTAAAAAATGTTTTTCTTTCCTTTTCCAGAGAAAGACTCAGGTATGAGACACTATAAACAGTATATATAAAGCATTTACATAACGTCTGTAAGTCTAGATAAACAATGAGATTACTTTAAGAGCTGGCTCATTTTAGTTACGTGGTACATTTGAAAGCCTCATCCATAAAAACATGGGTAACCTCTGCCGCCATTTTTAGTCCCATTTCCTGAACCACCTCTTTCAGCAAGTATTTGTCCCTCTCATAAATGAATCGGAGCTGAACGAAGTCGGGATTGAAAGACACGCTGAAATATCACTTATTTCTAAATACGTCCCTTGCTCGGCGTGCCCCTGTGGCTTCCCTTGAAGGGAATTGCATCTGGTAGGTTTGCAATGATCAAAAATGTATGCGCTGAAGTCGACATTTGAACTTAGTTTGGATTCCATTTGATTTTTTTTGTGTTTCTCCGAGTCTGTTCCGCATCAATATTACATGTCTGCTCTGAGAGAGGAGGGGATTTTTTTTTTTCTTTCGGGTAAGGACGACCACAGAAAGCGCAGTGACTCTGACCACAAACAACAAAAGTTAAAACTATTTCCTTATGTGTAGAAGAAGGAAAGATTAACACGAGGAAAGACAAAAAGGGCGCCCAATTAAAAGAGAAAGGGCGCGCCGAGCTTGACCCCAAAGTAACTGAACACCCACAATACCAGAGTGGTGGGGAAACGCGCTTTGCGCTTGGTACAATACTTTCTTTGCCAGAGCTTATATAAAACTCAAGCGATAATGTCTTTAACACCAGGTTACCGCAACTCAACTGCTACGGTGACCGGAAACCAATTAGATGGTGGAGGTGGTAAGATGACACCCCTGAATGGGGTGTTTCAGTGGCCTATCTAATGGAGGGTGATTCCTACCCAAGCACCAGTCCATTAACAACCAATTAACTTCCTATTAATATTTTACCAGACAGGGCCTCTCATCCTGACATGTTTTTAAGGAGCTTTTCCCAGGAGTGTTTGAACATGAGCAGCTTTTAGCGCAGCATAAAGAGGCCTGTGTAATGGGCTGGAGGAGGAGGAGTGGCAACCTGATAGCACTGAGAGCAGAGGAGGGGAGAGAGGAGAGGAGACAGACTTCTGCAGCTGGTCTGCCCCGAGCCGAGCCAAGCCTGAGCAGGGCCAAACGTACAGAGAGGGTGTAGAGGGGGGTTGCAGTGATAGGAAATCCACGAATTTTGAGACTGTGACACCACATCAGACATGATGAGTAATGATCTTGAGCGTAAGCGTGTTTTATCGGTTAAAGATGTCAGCGATGAGCGTTTTTGCTGTTTGGTCAAAAAAGAAGAGAAGGGGGGGGAGGAAGGCTGAGTAGCAGTTTTGCTTCCAGGACCATAAGTGCTTCTCACCATCACGGGGTTCATCGTAAAATAAGTCTTAAAGAGCAACATTCCTGCTACCGATCAGCCCTAAACTTGCTTTATGCTGCGTAACGCTGGTTTTTGTGGACATTTCAAACTAGTTCAGGGAAACTCCCTGCCTTCAGAGAAGAGGAAAGCGAGAGAGAGCGAAAGGCCATTATGACTATAGCCTGCAGCTACTCCCAACGGATAAGGCATTTGTCTTCACTTGAAAGTATGATTTATTTTTCCAGCAGTCAGAAGGGTTATGTTTGTCACCGCGCACTGAAAGGACTTTTGGAAATAGCAGCAGAAATGGGGAAAAAAGAATGTCTGCTGGTTTTCTAATGTAGTCTTGATGTTTTCTCAAATGCTTCTCCCTTCTATGGTTACATCGCCTGCGATCGCTTTCAGTCTTCATTAACTTTAGTTAATCATACTGAACCTCGCGTCTAATTTATCAGCGGGAGCGTTTAGTGTGTGTGAGCTGATGATTAAGAGAAAGACGGGTATGTGGGAAGGTGGCGGAGGGGGGCTGCAGGGGGGAGGAGGCGACGTGGTTGTATCAGGTTCCTCCACTGGGTGTAGATGTGGTCTTAGATTTCTCTCCGGGCTGCTGATTAGCCGTGCGTACGTGTTTGCGTGCGCGCGTGCTCAAGTGTGAGCGCGCACCGGAGGAGGAGACGAGAGGAACTTCGGCTTTAATTTCCCCCAGCTCCAGATATTACACCCCCGCGCACTCCTGTTTTTATTGGAACGGAGACCAAAAAACACCAAGTGTTTATGATGCATTAAAACATGGCGGGGAACTTGAGTGTGGAATTGTAAATCTATACGTTTGGCCCCGTCTCTCCAAAGCGAGCTTAATTCTTTTATCGAGGATTTTGGCGTGTTTTACAAAGACTGATGATTGTAGTGCTCCGTGAAATCATGTGAAATCATCTTAATGTGGAGGACAGAGGTGAGAGAAGCAAGTGGAGGCAGAACTTTGGAAATAAAATGGGTTGTGGTTGAAGCACAGAAGGAGAGAATTATTCTGCATCCCCCTAATGGACATTTGAACAAACAGATAGGTGAGGAGACCACATTACATTCTATTAAGACCACTTTTGTTGTCAGTGAACTGTTAATGATGTACAAAGGGAGTTTTGCACCTCTCTCCAGGACACTGCGAGCTTTGTGTTTCTCATTATTCTCAGGAAAACGCCAACAGCTTTTATACCTGGAGACACATTAGCTGGCTCTAATTAGAGCAAATATTCTTCTGGTATAACAGCGGTATTGCCTCACCAATCCGGCAGCGATTAGCTCTGTGTTTTTCTGCAGGGCTGCTTATTCATTCCCGGCCCCTCTCCATCTCTCATTCTGATGTTTTTTTCTGTCTTGATCATTGCTTTCGCCTCTTCCTCACTCTTTCCCTCTCCGCACTCAATTTACGTCTCGTCTCTCTCTGCCGCTCTCTCTATCTCTCCCTCCCTCCATCCTCACAGCAGGCACGGAGCACCGCTAGCTGTGACAGAATCACACTGCCTGCCCATGCTCCACACACCTCCCAAGTTCATTATATCTGTACACACAGGCCATCTCTTGTAGGCCCTCATACCGCCTATGTCCCAGCCAAATACAATGTGACAGCGCCGCCAAAGCCCTCATTTAGGGCCATCACAGGACAGATTTCCCCTTCCAAGGCTCCCGTCTGCAGCCTGATAGATGGTACCCCTGCTTTTTTCTTGCGCGTGCATGCTCCAGTGTTGTTATTTTGTGGGCGTGCACACAGTTGTGTGTGCTTTTACATCCCTACATTCATCTACGTCTGCACCTGTGTTAGTCTTTGTGTTTGCAGCAGGCCTGAACTTAGAACAGCAACGTTTCCCCTGTCAGTAGTAATCGCTGAAACAATGTGTTATGATATTACCGGGCTTTGCTTCCACTTACTCACACGCAGTGTTTTTATATCTAATGCACTCTGCATACGTTGTTCTGATTTTGCGCTTAACTTTCAGAGCGCTGCTCAGTTTTAAGTGCACGCTTCGTGCGAGACCCTCCATTCCTGTGGCGTGCTTATTGGCGCACCCTTGGGGCGGGCACATATCTAGTTCGGGGGGGGGGGAATGCTGCAGCACACTTTAGTTAGCGTGCACACTTTCTGGTATCTTGTCTTTTCTTCCCTCTGAATTTTAGACTAAGAGTGGCCGCCCCGGGCATCAGTTCTGTGTCATACTGGGAAGGTCAAAAACAGACACACACACACACACTCATAGATTTCGAATATCTCCATCAGCCCTCAGAGGATCAGATTGTTTTACGGGAAATCATGTCACGGGTCAAATGATTGAATTATTAATGGAAGTGTGGTGCAATAACAATCGGCCCTTGTCTATTATGATTCCAACGTGATATTCACAGGCCCCCTCTCAGCCTGACTTACTATGTTACAATCCAAATCCAATAATGCCGACTCGGCAGAAGAATGTTTCCCCTCCTCCTCCTGCTATTGTTTCATCAGTCGAAGAGCGTCTTTAGTCTGTTGAATCCACAGGCACGAGTATTTCCAAGTCTCTCAAACCATATCGACTGCCGTGCCATGTTTCCAAGGTTAAAGCAATACATTTTCATCAAAGGAGTCATGGTAAAGTAATCCGTGACGTAGGACTCTTTCACAACATGCTGCTCTATGAAAAGTGTATGTTTTTGTGCATACACTGGGTCTAATACAGTATGAGGGTGCGTAATCTAGCATTCCTTCAAAAAACTCTAATCTTTGTTCCTTTTTGCGGTGCCAAATATGGATTTTGTTTCTGAGCATAGCTGGAAATCAACCAAGCAAATCTAAGGCCTATTCATGATTCACATTATGGAAATGAAGGCAGACAATTCGGTATTCCCGCATTTGCATATGTAAAGATCCACACTCTGAGAGGTACAAGTATTTTAACCTAATTTGAAGCACAAGAGATTCAATTGGAAGCAATATGTTGGTTTTATGATGTTTTGAGAGGGGCTCAGTGCAAGTAGAAGCACTTCTTATCATTTTCCCTCGGGCCTGCTTCTCACACAGAGCCGGTATGGAAATGCATGTTCATGTAGGGAAAAGGGGAGGGGGGGATGGTGATTGATTCTTGACCTCGACTCAGGAGGATTTCTCGGGTCTGTTTTGAGAATGACCGTAAAGCAACACGGGGGAAAGAGACGTTAGGTCAACCATTTCGCATTTATTATCTGCTGGTGCCAGAAAACACAACTCTTTTAGACATCCTAAACATAGCACACTGGACACATGGGCTGACAACTTCACTTAGGCAAAGGAAATCAAGCAGGCTTGTTAATGCAGCTGTTGAAAACAGTCCCATTAGGAGCAGTCACTCCTTTGCTTTGTTTTTTAATCATTTGTTCTTGCCTTTTCATCGTCTCTCCCTATTGGGTATGGCTGTGGGTTTTTTTTGTTTTTTTTTAATTTTTAAAAAAGAGAGAAATGAAACATGTTCCCAAACATTTAATGAAGACATCTCTCTTCCTCTTATGGCTCGAAAAAGGATATCACAGAGAATAATAGAAGAAAAGAAAAAGAAAATTTGTAATAGGTTTCTTGGTTTCATGTTCCCCAACAAAGGCGCAGGCATGTCTAGCTTAATCAAGCTCGTTTGTGTCATTATGCATTCTCATTACAGCTTAACAGAAGTTTCCCATCTGGAGAAGCAATGTCGCTGTTTACAGTCCTCTCTTCCTCCCTTCTCCTCCCATTTCAAACCCCATAGACATTCTCCTAGGCCTAAATGAGCTTGAAGACAAAAAGAGCACTGTGTAGAAATGAGCTTTTTCCCTCATTATGCTCCTCATTTTATGGGAATAGAAAACAAAAGAAGACATATGTAATTACAGCATGAGCAAAGCATAAACATGCCACATACAATGAGGCTACGCTCTCGGCAGCAGGCTAATTGTAACTTTGCCCTTCTCCTTCAGTGCCTGAGTTATGCGATCGCTCACTTCGAGACCCAGAAAACACGCATATGTGCTCCTAAACACGCACGTACGCACCCATGCTGTGCGTGTGCGCCCGACCGAGCTTCACTTTCAGTTTCTCAAAAACGGGGACAATTCCCAAGGTTGTTTGTGGTCTTTATTGCTTTATAGAGAGAGGCACGTGGCTTTAATGAGGGTAAGTGACACTGCAGCTATTTTGTCAAGCACATGATAGTCATATAGTTATATCTTCTGCACTTTGCTCAAATAAAATTTTGTTTTTTTAAAAATAAAGATTCTGAAGCAAGCAGCATTTTTTTTTTTGACGCAAACAGCGTTTGAGATTGCGACAGGCCATGTGTTAAAACTACTGTAAAGAACTTGCCAGTCACAGCCTTAAAGTCTCCTCAGGCAGTTAAAACCACAACACTACAACCATGAATGGCATCCCAGCCTTGGTCCACACACACATCATTCCACACATTACTCCCTTCAGCTCCCCTTTTGATGTGTCAGAGAGAGAACTAGCCACTGTTCCACTGTTTTTTTATTGCTCACACAGCAATGTGCGTGTACATATATGACTCTGTGTGTGTGTGTGTGTGTGTGAGAGAGAGCAGCAAAGTGTTTGCTCTTCAAAGGCAGCAAAGGGGTGTGCTACTTAAGGCCTATTAAACCTGGAGCTCTGTTCATTGTGGCTGGGAGAGAGACCACTGCATGCTGAGGCAGACAAAACGGCAAAGGCGTACCTTTGAACTGGAATCATGTGGGAGCTCACATTTTCACAAGTGCTGCAGAACAGAAAACAATGTTTTGGAGAGTCCCCTGATATATATATATATATGTGTGTGTGTGTGTGTGTGTGTGTGTGTGTGTGTGTGTGTGTGTGTGTGTGTGGACCAGCTAACAGAGAATCTGTTATGGCTTTGCCCCTGACGGTGTGATATTACAAGCTCGCAGTACATAATCCAACATACTGCAACTTATTAAAATATGACCATAGCAGCTCCCTGAGGCTACATAAACTGTCTCTCTCTCTCTCTCTCTCTCTCTCTCTCTCTCTCTCTCTCTCTCTCTCTCTCTCTCTCACACACACACACACACACACACACACACACATTGGTATACATTCCTGTGGCACACATGGGAACGCACTGTCCATACTTCTGTCTCGCTCTCTTTCTCTAATAGCACATTCTGTAGACCCAAGCTGCACTGTGGCTCAGCGGCTGTTAGCACTGTTACCTCACAGCACGTCACTCCTGGGTTTGAACCTAGCGCTGGTGCGGATTCATCTGGGGGCTCCATTTCCGCCATAATTAAGCCAAGATCAATATTTTCTCTGTATTTGCTTAACTAAGGCTCTGGCTTACAGCTGGAGTTTTGGCACTTCGTTGTGGTTGCCTGTTGCTCCTTAAACTCTTTTTTGAATAATCTTTATTTTGTTATAAATAATTTACAGAAAAGAGGCACAAAAAGTACAAATATGACGGTGGGAGTTATATAAACAGACAATCATTTAACAGCATGCAAACTATTGTTCTTGGGAACACTTGTCAAATGTCAAATAGTATAAAGCTGTGCTGTAAAGTGATGCTAATACATTTTTCATACAAAAACATCATCATTTCAGTCCAGAAAATCCTTACATCACTTTGCATTTCATCATTAGTTATTATTAATCTCTGTCTTCCACAGTGTGTCTCTTGTCTGCCCCTCCTTGAGCCTGGTTCTATTGGAGGCTTCTTCCTGTTAAAAGGGAGTTTTTCCTTCCCGCTGTCGCCAAGTGCTTGCTCAAAGAGGTCATTTGATTGTTGTTGTTTTCAAATCAAATCAAACCACTTTTATTGTCACATCACATGTGCAGGTACATTGGTACAGCACATGCAAGTGAAATTCTTGTGTGCGAGCTTCACAAGCAACAGAGTTGTGCAAAATACAATAACATAAACAGGCAAAATATACGAATGGCTAAATCTGAAACTAATAAATATATGTACAATATATAATAGTATATGCAAAAATAATAATAATTTCTGGATGTGTATACTAAATGTTTTTCTACGTGTGTGTGTGTGTGTGTGTGTGTGTGTGTGTGT
This sequence comes from Aulonocara sp. 'chitande type north' Nkhata Bay, assembly GCF_057382095.1. Lineage (NCBI taxonomy): Eukaryota > Metazoa > Chordata > Actinopteri > Cichliformes > Cichlidae > Aulonocara > Aulonocara sp. 'chitande type north' Nkhata Bay. Next base: position 19,308,028 of record NC_141345.1, read on the forward strand.
GTGTGTGTGTGTGTATAAATATTTTACAAATTAAATAGAGTCAACAATAAATAAAATATATAAAAATATACAGAGTTGAATATGTGCAAAACAGTGGCATTTATATACAGTATGTAGTGCATAATGTTGAAGTTCCAGTAGGTAAGCTGAGGTGTCTATGACGTGTTCAGCAGTCTGATGGCCTGATGGAAGAAGCTGTCTCTCAGTCTGCTGGTTCGGGACCGGATGCTGCAGAACCTCCTTCCTGATGGGAGTAGTCTGAACAGTTTATGGCTGGGGTGACTGGAGTCCTTGATGATCCTCCCCGCTTTCCTCAGGCACCGCTTCCTGTAGATGTCTTGGAGGGAGGGAAGCTCACCTCCAATTATCCGTTCAGAGCACCGCACTACTCGCTGGAGAGCTTTGCAGTTGTAGGCGGTGCTGTTGCCATACCAGGTGGTGATGAATCCAGTGAGGATGCTCTCAATGGAACAGTGATAGAAGGTCCTGAGGATGCGGGGGTTCATGCCGAATCTTTTCAGTCTCCTGAGAAAGAAGAGGCGCTGCTGCGCCTTCTTCACTGTTTTGTTTATGTGTACTGACCACATAAGATCCTCAGCCAGATGTACACCAAGGAACCGGAAGCTGCTCACTCTCTCCACAGCAGCGCCGCTGATGGTGATGGGGATGTGTACTTCTCTGCACCTCCGGAAGTCCACTATCAACTCCTTTGTCTTTGCGACGTTGAGGGTGAGATGGTTGTCTTGACACCAGTGGGTCAGGGCGCTGACCTCCTCCCTGTAAGCCGTCTCATCACCGTTGGTGATAAGACCCACCACTGTAGTGTCGTCCGCAAACTTCACAATGATGTTGGAGTTGTTAGTGGCTGTTCTCTTGTTGTTCTCTTTATTATTGTAGGGTCTTTACCTTATAATATAAAGGGCTTTGAGGCGACTTGTTGTGATTTTTGGCCCTATATAAATAAAACTAAATTGAATTGTGTGGGAGCAGTTGCAGAAGAGAGGCATCACTGCTCACAGTTAGGATGGGTTAAATACATAGAATCAATTTCCCCTAGGGGGATTAATAAGGGAAAAAAATCCAGGCATGAGCACACACTTTTATTTAAAACTGCATTTGAGTTCACATCCCGCCATGGGAAGATAAATGTCGCCAACAAATCAATACTCTGATGGAGTTTCGTACTTTCATTACACACCTCTTGCTGCAGCTAATTGTCCCGCAAGGTGAAGAAAGGCATGCCTCAGGAAGAGCATACCAGTGTATATGTTACTCAATATCACTGGATACAGCTGATAAGCATATCAGACACAGCTCTCTCTGTCAGGAAGCAGGAAGGAAGTGAGTCAGACGCACCGAGTCTGATCTGTACCACAGACTGCAGTTTATGTATAGGGAATCTAAAAAACAGAGTGAAAGAATTATCATAACCTGCAGGGCATTTGTGCAAAGCAAAGTTTGGCTGGATTGATTTCCAAAACTCATTCCAAATAACAAGAAGCGAGTTGAGCGCAAGGGCTGCAGTAATGATAGATATGCCCGTATTGGATTCTTTTATAGAGTGGGAGTGGAGCACTATTGTTAGATCATAATTCAGACAACCTGCTTCTTTCAACTATGGTGGATGAGTCTCCCAGGAGGGTACTGTTGTAGTCATCTGCATTATGTGTGTGCTTGCATGCTCACACATAATGCATCCACATCCACCTAGACACGCACATGCACACACACATTCTGTGGGCTCATACAATTTTGGTGTTCGTGCAGTCCCCAGGGCGCTGAGCAGGACAGGAGATTTATGTTCTCTGTCGTCCAGACACGGTTCTCCCGGCTAGCTCCCCACTCATTAGAGCTCCTACATGGTCATACGTGTTACTCTAACAAGCTGAATAAAGCCTCCCTCCAAAGCCTGATGGATTCGATGGGTGGAGTGAGTTCTCCTCATTGCAAGAACCCCGAAGGAGACGTCACAATACACGAAGCAGCGCAGCAGCAACTTATCTCCATCGAAGCGGGAGGGGGGGGAGGGGAGAAGGACTACGGTGTTGTTCAGCCATCCATCATGGTTATACACATTTATTAGGACTTAGTTTAATGATCCTTCCGTGGACATGGAGATGCACTTAAATTAAAATGTTTGGTTTGCGCTGTGTCGTGTGTAAAACTGAGGCGAGAAGCCCTGTTATCACCGCTACGACTGCAAGTGAAGCCAGAGAGCGTGTTTGCTAATCTCTATAGTTACCAGATATGAAATGAGTGTTGTACTCATTCACTCCCGGTTACAGAGACCGGAGTAAACATGGAGGCCAAATGAACAAACAGATGAGTTGTTTGTGAACTGCTCTGCTCACAGGGTTTATCAGTATTGTTTCTAATCCACCTGATAATGAATCCAGAGTCTATTTTGCAACCCGTGCCTGACTGGTCATGGTATGTGCACGTGTCTTTGTGTCTCTGTGTGTGTGTTGATTACAGCAGAGCTACTGATGTATCTTCCAATGAGAGCTGTTCGCATTGGTGGAATTGATTGCAACGTAAAAAGAGCTGTGCTTTGTTATAAATTTAATTTCTTGTGAAAGCTCGGGCAATAAGCGGTAATATTGCTGCCAATGAAGCTCATTTCATCTAAGTCTGCACCCTTGGATTTAATCAAAAATCCTTTAGCTGTTCGCTTACAAGTGTTGAGATCAGGCTCTCCACTACAGAGGAATACATTATAATGATTTCTGTATGGGAGATATATTGAATGTTCTCATGCTAACTGCTGAGGCTCGGATCAGGAAAATGACTGACCAAGCCACAGTTAATAATCTCCCACTGGACTAGTTTTTTCTTCTCTTTTTACAACCAAGGCAACAAAGTTGCACACAGGTGAAGGTTGCAATGAAGCAGCCATTAGTTGGTAAAGCGAGATGGGAGACAACCAGCCAAGCATTATTTACAACTTAGTTGGCGTAAGACGGGCTGAAGAGATGCCCCTACATGCTCCACACGGCCCATATTTCACACACAGCTATCAAGAAGTGGCAAATAAAATGTCTGGAGTCAAATTTTACAGACCAGTAAAGTGTGACTTAATAAAGGCGGTGAAATGCATGGTGCATTGACTGCCTGTGCAACAACATAGTGATTCCAGAATGATGGAGGATGCCATTAACAGCATCATTAATGAGCCAACTCAATGCCTTTGTAATCAAATGAATCCATTCAACGGCCTAACTTATTCAAACAAACAGCAGGGAGTGAAAAGAGCGGTGATAGCACAGCCACAGCCGGCAGTGCGTTCTTCCCAAGCCTTTCCTGATTAATCGCGCTAGAATTTTTGCGCGCTGGGTCATTCACCTCAGCAGTTCTGGCACTGAGAAGGACTTGGATGGCTCTTGGAAAAAGCGCTGTTTATCATCGCACCAAGAGCAGACTTTTTTTTTTTTAATGTAGCACAAGTCAATTCATTCATCCTAAAAGTGTTTGAGTTGGCATGCGGCGCAGGTTTTTAAAAAGATATTTAGTGATCTGGGGAGAGTTTCACTTTTCTAACGCAACATCCAAAGTAAACCTTTTTCACTTCCAATGATAGTGGATCAGCGCGGCACAGACAGAAAGCCATGCCATTGTAAATTAATCAGGTTTGTGGAGGAGAAGGAGGAAGAAAGCATTCCTCAAATGAGACAAACCCCAGCCCCAGCTTGATGCCGGCAAACCCTGGCTGTGTGATATGGCCAGCTTGCATTCTAGAGCCAAGGCAAATTTAGAGCTGATAAAGTTGGCCAGGTCTGTTACAGAGAACCTCTGCGTTATCACAGCTCCGGCCAATTATCTGTACAGATTCCTCCACTTGTGCGCTTGTCTATCACTCCAGGGGCACAGATGAGAGCCAATAAGTATGTAGGAGTATTTTTCTTTTAGGGAAATAACATTAGAGTCAAGTTGTGTCTTGGCTGTGTGACTGGGATTCCACCACTGAGTCACTGTCAGATTTGTGCCTTTTTTTCACCTCACTGGGGAATAGAGTAAGGGAGACTGTTGTGTATGCAGTCTCTGTACAAGCTGCTCTGTCTGGGGGGGACACCAAGCCAGCCTGGCTGCCCGGCCCCTTCATGGAGACAGTGCTGGGTTTAATTATTCCCAGCTGTGCCTCATCTCCCTCCCCAGCTGGGCTCTGTGTCCCAGTGTCCTCTGCAAGTATGCCACCTTCAGCAAAGTCAAGGTGAGACACAAAGATGAGTGTACCCACACACAGAGCCGATGCTGGGGCTCATTCAAATCCACACAGAGAGAATCTCCCCTGCATAGAAGAAGAGAGACAAAGTAGCATGAATTCCATTTGGGACAAAGGTTTAGTTTAGTCAGCTTGCAGAAGCTGGCATTGTTCTGCAGGCTCAGTCAATTTGAATTATAACAACCCAGTTTTACATCAAATTGCACTTAGAGGAGTGTTATGTCAATATAAACAAGTGTGGCCAAAGTTATACCAGATGAACTAAAATAATATTTGGAGGTTTGTGTAAATTCCTCTGCAGTCAGTGACCGCCTGGAGTCTTTGACACAAAGACATCTGCAGATCCTTTCAATCCACCTTCTCTACTGCACACACGTTTTCAGCTTTTGCTTTTTTTTGTGGGCGCTCTCCACCTTTAGTCTGCTCCAAGAAAGTGGAATGCAGCTCAATCAGGTTGAGATCAGCAGACGAGGATTTCCCGCCTACACATTTAAGGCCGATTCCGTTGTGTGCTTCAGCATTGTTGTCCCGCTGAATTGTGGAACGTCCAATATGTTTTGATGCGTTTGGCTCAACCTGAGCGCACAGAAATCCCCCTGCAAACCTCTGCATTTATCCTGCTGCTTGCAGCGTCAGTGAAATCATCAATGAATACCAGCGTACCGGCGCTAGTGGCAGCCGTAATGATGACGGGGGTGCTTTAATCATGTCGCTGTTCTTTTTCATCCGCCTGACAGAGGTGAAGTTTTGTTTCATCAGACCAAAGAACTTTGTTCCACAACACTGCCTCACTTTTGTACATTTTTGTGAACTGATGCTTGGCCTATCTGTTTCTGAGTCTTACCAGATGTTGCATGCCTTCATCCTGGAGACCATCGAGGACTTGTGCAGCCATAAATGTTTTTTTTTTCTGAACTATTCAAATGGGTTGCCATTTTCAAGTTTCTTGTGTGCACAGGCTTCTTTTTTTTTTTTGTAGAAGGAAACCAACTGTTGATTTTACCTTTGATATCTCTCTCTGACAGATTCTGCCATGTTATCTCATCTTACTCTCGCTCTCTCTCTCTCTCTGAGCCACTTCGGAGCTCTTTTATGCATGAAGGAAACTTTGAATAAACACACACCTGGCTCAAAGGGATATTGTGGCAGTTTCCAATTACTTTTGAATCTTGCCGTCTGGGCACCGTGTGGTTAAAATAGCTATATCTCCCACACAGTTTTTTTTTTCATCACTGACACAAACCCACTCAAATCAATGCTGAAATTATTTCATTTCAAATTAAATATACAGAATCTCAGGGAGAAGGACGTGACAAGTGGAACTATCCAAAAAACTTGTATGTTTTTGTGCTTTAATTCATTTCAGTTTCATTTATATAACACAAAATCACAACAACAGTCACCTCAAGTTGCCTTATACTGCATGGCCCTATCTAGGTCCTATAAGACCCTACAATACTACAGAGAAAAGCCCAACAATCAAACGAACTCCAATGAACAAGCAGTTGGCAACAGTGGGAAGGAAAAACTCCCTTTAAACAGGAAGAAACTTCCAGCAGCAGCCATCTGCCACAACCAACCAGCTAAAGTTGAGGAGACTAGATTGCATTACTACAGAAACACAAGTGAGAGGATGTCAGGATAAAATGCTGTCGTTTTTATCAGAGAAACCATTTCCACGGGTATGTCTCCATGTTTTTAAGAAGAGCCAGAAACACTATCATTGCTCTAAGTGTACCAAAAACATGGTCAGTTACTCTTCCAGGTGTCCTTTACCGGTAGCTGAGAACCAGCTTCAACAAAACAACGTTGGTGAAGTCTGGAGAGGCCTCAGAACCATCTCGGGCCACAAACAGCAGAACTCTCTGCCTGGGAGGGATGTGAGATGGGCAAATGAACTGAATCATTTCTTCAACAGATTTGACTCAGCCATGAGGCAGTCTGCAACATCGGCTGCAGACTCACCCACCCCCACTGCTACTGTTCCACCTCAGACACTTCACACCTCCTCTATTCACCCTGCTCACTCCCCCCCACCCCCAACAACAGCATCCAATACACACTCAACACAAGGCTCCAGCCTGTCTCTCTCAACCACCCAGGTTAGGAGGGAACTGAGGAGGATTAATGGCAAGAAGGCAGCGGGTCCAGATGGCATCAGCTCGAGGGTCGTCAGGTCCTGCGCGGACCAACTGTGTGGGGTGATGGAGCACCTCTTCAACCTGAGCCTGAGGTTGGGAAGAGTCCCACAGCTCTGGAAAACCTCCTGTGTTGTACCAGTGCCAAAGACTTCACGCCCCAAGGACCTCAACAGCTACAGGCCGGTGGCTCTGACATCCCACCTGATGAAGACCCTGGAGCGGTTGGTCCTGGCTCAGCTTCGGCGCCTAACAAGCTCATCACTGGACCCACTTCAGTTTGCCTACCAGCCTGGCATTGGAGCGGATGATGCCGTCATTCACCTCCTACATCGTTCCCTCGCTCACCTGGAGACCGCTGGAAGCACTGTGAGAATCATGTTCTTTGATTTCTCCAGTGCCTTCAACACTATTCTTCCCTCGGTTCTAAAGGACAAGCTGGTGAACTCTGGAGTGGACCATCACCTCACTACCTGGATCCTGGACTACCTCACCGACCGACCACAGTATGTGAGGACTCAGGGCTGTGTGTCGGACAGGGTCGTCTGCAGTACGGGGCCCCACAGGGAACGGTTCTGGCTCCGTTCCTCTTCACCATCTACACTGCAGACTTCTCCCACAATTCCACCCAGTGCTTCCTGCAGAAGTTCTCTGATGACTCTGCAATAGTCGGCCTCATCACTGATGGGGACGACAAGGAGTACAGAGGTCTGACCCAAGACTTTGTGGACTGGTGCCAGCTGAACTACCTCCAGATCAACGCCAGTAAAACCAAGGAACTGGTGGTAGACTTCCGCAGGCACAAGCATTCTCCACTGCAACCACTGAACATCCAAGGTATGGACATTGAGGCTGTGGACAGCTACAGGTACCTTGGTGTTCATCTGAACAATAGACTGGACTGGACTCATAACTCAGACGCCCTCTACAGGAAAGGGCAGAGCAGGCTGTACCTGCTGCGGAGACTCAGGTCGTTTGGAGTGGAGGGCCCACTCCTGAAGAAATTCTATGACTCTGTTGTGGCTTCTGCTATCTTTTATGGCGTGGTCTGCTGGGGCGGCAGCATCTCTGCTGGGGACAGGAAGAGACTGAACAGGGTGATCCGAAGGGCCAGCTCTGTTCTAGGATGCCCTCTGGACCCAGTGGAGGTGGTGAGTGACAGGAGAACGGCGGCTAAGCTGTCATCCCTGTTGGACAACGTCTCCCACCCCATGCAGCAGACTGTGACAGCACTGAGCAGCTCCTTCAGTGGGAGACTGCGGCACCCACGGTGTGGGACGGAGAGATTTCGCAGGTCTTTCCTCCCCACTGCTGTCAGACTCCATAATAAAGACTTTAACTGATCAAGCACACACATCCATACATATGCAATAATACTAAGTGCAATAATCCTTTCTGTCATCGTTGTATTTTTACTCAGTTGTATATAGTATTTGTATTTGTATTCTATTCTTATCTTATTGTATATTTATTTTATTTTATTCTACTGTATATAGTATATTATTTTATTCTATTCTGTACAGTTGTGTACTGTATTTATTCTTATTGTATTCTAATTTTTGCCTCATAACTTTTGCACTGTCCACTTCCTGCTGTGACAAAACAAATTTCCCACGTGTGGGACTAATAAAGGTTATCTTATCTTATCTTATCTTATCCTTTTTGCAGCATGTCGCCATGGTACAAAAGTTTTTAAAATAAAGGTTGAATTAAATTTGGTCTACTTTAAATAGCTCGCCTAGTATTAATGCTGTAAAACTGAGTAGTTGGATTTCACAGAGTTGGCTAAATAGAAGGAAAACCAGGCTGATCATACCCCACCCATATCTGACTTGTATTAATCTAGAGCTCTACCTCATATTGGGAAATCCCATAATCACCCAAAAAGAAAACTGAATTAACAGTGTTTTCAAGGATCTCAGTCTCAGAACATGAAGTATTTTTTGCTAAACCAGCATGTTACCGAGTTGCTCTTGTTTCCGTGAACGTGGCCTGTGCGGAAGGACAGCGACGCATTAATCATGCACACTTTCGCGTAAAACAGATGTGATGTGCTGAGATAACAGAGCAGCGATGCCGCATACTGTTTTCAGAATGAGACAAATGCTTATGAAAGCTGTCCCTGCGTGAAGCTTTTGCGTGACCACCACTCTGGCAGTTTTGATTGAATCCCAATCTGACTGAGTTTGACTTGGTCCATCTGTGCGACTGTCCTTGGCCTTGGTTTAGGGTTTTGGGGTAGAAGGGAGGGGTGTAGAGTTATCACACTGAGAGGCTGTTAGGGTCATTACAACCCTCTGCTTCGATATTTCAATTTTTTCCCCTTTTTTTTGATGGGAGCCAAATGTTGTGCTGGAATCCCTGTGTCTGTCTGTCTTTGTTCCTGTCTCTCACCATCCTGTCCAGGGCTATGCCAGCACAGCTGTGAGCGGCAGCGTGTAATAAAAGTCTAATGCGAGCAGCTGCTGGGGGTTTAAACTGTAATGAGATGGTGTGTGAGATTACCACACTTCGCTAGTCGCTGAGAGAAAGCCTGGCACCCCTACAACACTGTCCCCCCCAATGGTACAATTACACTTTAGATGTGGCTAATAGAATATCCACACAACGCCTGTAAGCAAGATGCATAATGAGCTTTAGCTCTGCCTCTTCTCCTTCTTTTTTATCTGTCTCTCCATCTCCCTCACTCTCTCTCTCTTATGCCCACAGCTGCACAGAACGTCCACCCCCAAGGAGCTGCTGTAAACTGTGAGGGGCTGATGTAGGAAACAGAGACAGTGTTTTTGAAATCAAAGGCACGCCTAGTCAGAAGATTCCCACAGAGGGGGACAGTTTTTTTCTCCCCCTTTTTTCTCTTTTCTGTTTTTTTCCAGGGTCTGATCGCTGGAAACACAGTTTGCCTTCTTACATCAACCCAACAAATAATTCAGGCCTCAAGTCATGAATAGTTGAAAGCCCTGTGTCAACTTCATTAGTCATCACGGGGGAGTTGGTGGTGGAGGATGTATGCATACCCACATGGTGCCCATGCATTGAATGGCAGGGTTACAATAGAAAGGAGGCTTGCTTTAGGTCTGCTGTGGAGCCTTTGTTACGAGCTACTTTATTATGCAAAATCTTTTTTCCCCACTTCTCTGTTATTGTCTTGCTTATTTTTCTCTTCTCTTCTCTTCTCTTCTCTTCTCTTCTCTTCTCTTCTCCTTCTGTGTCATCCTATTATTAGAGCTCTCTATCCCGGGCTTGATTCGATGAATGTAGGAACATAAAAGTCCTTGTTATGATTCCCGCATCTCTTCTGAGTCTCTCTGTAATGAAAGTTCAGGGTGTCTGGGTGTGAGGCGTACGTACCTGTCATAGCGGTGCTGCGATAATAGGCCCATTGGTGCCACTGCCTCATCGTGGCGGATGAGGAACTCCTCTGAATGCATGCTGCTATTCATTACCTCATGCAGAAAGGCTAAACTCCAGATTCACAGCTCTGTAGGGCTGGATATTGTGAACGTGACCCCAGGGAGCAGAGCAGCGGAATTTCAATACGCCACTCGGCCAGTATTATTCCACACCTGAATGCAGAGCCTTCCAGACAATTAGCGGAGAATTATAGCAGGGGAGACGTTGGGTAATTTACAGAGTCCGTCTCGCCTCTGCCCCAGCCTTGGCCTTGCCATCCGTGGAAGGATATTACACATTTTGCACAGCGGGGAGATTGCAAAGTCGCTGGCAGGAGAAAGAAAATGGATGCTCTCAGAGTACTTAAATGGGAGCAAACTCCATTTCTACAGGTATTTAGGAGATGTCGAGTGAGGCGGCTCCTGCCTTTCAAAATCTTAAACATTACTGTGAGAAGTGTGCACATCAAGCCTAATGTCTGACTCCTTTTTTTTCTCCTCCAGCTGCACTCATACGTCTACATTCCCTGCAGGTATGGCTGTGAGGCTTTACGTGCAGCAAATGGCCTGTCACTGTTGCCAACTGTAACTGTTTTATCAATCCAGCGCAGACGAGCTCCATCCCATTATAAATGCAAAGGATGATCAAGTCATTAAAGTAATGTTTGAGCCTGGACCGTGGATATGCAGCCTTATCGGCGTATTCCACCGTCCCTTTCATTAGCCCACCTCGTCTTGTTATTATCATCAGCAGCAGATATCGTCTACTGCAGATAACGGTTGTCATTTAACCGCGCCGCAGCCCTTGATTAAAGTGCTCCATTAACTGACACACTGTTGTTATTTTGCCATGAATCCATCTCTTCATCTATACAGAAATTTGGGTGATTATAATACGGCATGAACATAATGGGAAGTTGAGCAGAATCTCCAAACAAATGCTCAAGCGAATGCATCAGTCAGCCTCACTTCTGTTTGCCTTGTCATCTTGTCGTGCGACGCCTCGGCTCGCCGCTCGATGTGGAATGCTCCTTGCCACATGAGATCTTCTCAGTATCCCAGCCCTCTCCTTCCAAAACGTGTGTTCCAGCTGTTACCACTCTCCGGAGTTGTGAGGTTATAATGAGCATGGAAGCAGCTGCTTCCTCCTACAGTAGAGGCCCCAGCCTCTCTAATCCTGATCATTAAGAAAGGAAAGGGTGTGTGGAAGCCAGAGCGCGCAGACTTGTGGGCCTCGACACTCCAGGACAGGCTGCGGAGACTTGGGTTACTCGACCATTTTATTAGTCCGCCCAGCAGGTATAGCCCTATTGATCTGCCTGAAGTGGTAAAAAGAACCAACTTATGCAAGGCAGCTGGAGCAGCGACTACAAAGAAGCACTGCCACTATGGTTTCCGCCTATCGTTGTCCAAAAATATTTGCCTCCATTACTCCACGAAGCTGCTTACCCGAGATTAAGACACAGTAGCCTGATATTTCGGTATTCTCCCAGCCTTAACGTCGCCATGCATAAACTCAATCTTACACAGAAAATATCAGATTATGAAATATTTATGTTCTGACCTTTCTCAGTAATGATTTCATGATTTAATTTTCTCTGGCTTTACCTTAAAGTGCTGAGAGAATACAAAACAGACCAAAGCACCAGGCACGGGCGGGGGGTGTAAAAAGATGATCTATAGAGACGATGACATTTGCATTCAGCTTGTAAATATCAACAACACTCAGGCAGATTATTCATAGGTTTAGACTTTCCTGTTCCACAAGTGTCTCTCACTAATCCTTCAGACATTGCCAAAGACATCTCTCTCTGTCTTTGATTTCACTCGGATGAAACAGTAGAGTGAGCGAAGTTTAAAACACACCGATACCCAACGCAAAAGCTGGAAATAACATACCGTGGATGCGTCGCCATTAAAGCGAAATATATGCAAGCGCACAGCATGGAATGTACCAGTGTAAAGTTAATAGAGTTACATTTAGAATAACAGGCTTGCTCAACCTTGTCATGGTTCGGTCGACGCGAAACTGCACCCAGAGCTGTGTCTCTAACAAGGCTCTGTCTTTGGAGATATTTTATGTAGATTAGTTATATGCTAATTTGAAGCATGACCTCACTGTTTGCCAGAGAAAGTCTGTCTCTCTTTTTGATCTGCATATTAATGCCCAAAGAGTCGATGGAAGTTGAGACATGAAAAGGTTTAATAAAATCAGCAGGTAAAACGCGGCCTCATAATTAATCCAGCAAAGAGGAAGTCTTCTGCAGACAATGGCCGCACCTCAGATTCATAATTAGGCCCTTTATTGATATTCCACAGCCTCTCTGGCACATCACCTGAAACAGTGATTAATCTTTCGCGGTAAGAAAAAAGCGAGACGTGCTTAACTTCCTCCTGTACGACTGGCTTAACCGAGCAGAATCCTGAATTATCTTGACCAGAGTCATAATACACCCCCCTCATCCCCCGATCCCCATGCGATAAATACACAAACTAGCAAAACTACTAACCAAACTCATTTTTCAGCTCCAAGCCCAAACGTAGATGGAGTTCACGGGACGGTGCAGCGGCTTTGTGTGTCATTGCGTTTGCTCTGCCTAACCTTTCCTGACACCTGGAGTCAGGGACCCCCCTCTAAATGTGTAATATTCAATCTTCCTGACAGCTCTGCTAATGACCAGAAGGAACCAAAACAGAGGTAATAGGTGAGCCTCAAAATTGCTTTCAAATTATCCCTGATAATGATTCCCGTCCAAGTAATAAACTCTGCTGTGTGAGCGAGTGTGTGAGTGGCGGTGTGTTTATGTCGAGGGGGGAATGTTAGAATGGCAGGGCTAATTATCAGCACTATTAAAGGTAAGTACATCCAGCTGCATCCCGGACAAGTCCTAATGAAGGACAGCAGACGAGCTGGACTCTTTCATCTGTCTGCTGTTGTTGGTCAATATCCACACCTCTGGACCACCGGTGTCTGTGCCACTCTGCTCCGACTTGGAGGAGAGAATTAAACATTGCGCGGTGACAGGGGTCGTATTTCTTCAGCGCCTGCTTTCTTTTCCACTTGTCAAGCAAAGGGCGATTTTGTGATGGATTATAAAGTTTTCAAATGAAAAACTTGTTGTGTTAGGTTGATTAATTCTCTTTTGTCCTCTTTTTTACCTTCTTCACTGGTGGATATAATACAGCCAGCCTGACTTTGTCTATCTGTGGTTTATTCTTTATTTATTATTACTTATTTATTTATTTTTGACAATGGCGTTAAAAACGTACTGTCGTCACTCTTGAGTTGGGTTGCTTTCCCTATAATTAAACCATTAAAAACCCCAGTCTGCACTACATAAGAGTAAAACTGTACTTTATCTGTTGAGCATTTAAAATTGCTCTTTAAAGTCCTATGATTTATATATATATCATAACTGGATCAAGATTTTAATATACCTAGACAATTAGAATGCAATACAAAGGTATTTGGTGCTTGTATAATTTTGTCATCTGTCCAAAATTACTTCCATAAGCTTTCAGATGGTGCCTCACCAAACAGCTCCAATAGAAGGATTTTATTAGCTGTGTAAAGTTTGGAGGACAAGCACAAGAAAACACGTGAAATATGTAAGCGTATAAATAAATGTACCCCAGTAATATTTTATAGACAAGGTGCACATATATACATATATAGTAAAATCGTGTTTCCCAAATGCTTTGTGCTCTGTAAAAAGCCCCTGTAGGCTGTGGAGCCTTGGTCTCTTTATCTTTTTTGATAGGGGATTTAAGGCGTAACACAATAGGCAAAAAATGAAGCGTACAAAAGTGAAACACACAGACTTCCACAGACATAAAACCAGTGTTACTGTTGGAAACATGTCATGAAGTATTCAGTTACGAAAAATGGTGTAATGTCAGAGTCCTCATTAAGACCCTGAGAGGCTACGATACTCAGTGTATACCTCCAGAAGTCTGATGCAGGGTATTGTACTGTAAGCACTGTACAGCTAAAAAAAAGGAAGAAAAAAGGCTGATCTGGTAGCTGTTTGGAGTGTGGCTCGACATGTTCTTACATCTGCTATTTTCCTGATCCGCCACCCTTGGTATTGAATTCTGGGGTACGTGTGATTTTTCTCATTTTGCCTTTTCAGATAGCGCTCCCATTCCGTTACCATCACTTTCCAACATCTCCAAAATTGTTTTTTCTTCCCTTTTAAAAACATTCACGGCCTATTTGTGTTTTCTGATCCGTCACCTCTGTGAGATTATCATTTATAAAGAATTGGCCAGGTTTAAACACAACAAGCGTTCAGAGGCTGTGCTCAGTGTTAAACAGACACCGACACGGATTGTTGGTAGCGGACAGGAAATAGCAATTTTTGGTGCAAAGTCTAATTTTTGATTCGTCACACTATTTCCACCTCTGCCTCTGAGAGAGGGAGCAGTCATGAGGCAGGATGCTTGTCAGGAAAATGTGCATTTCAACCAACCCAACAAATGGGAGCTTCAACCAAGTTGTTGAGTAGTGACCCATAATGCCGCAGTGCCACGCCAAGCACACAAATCCCAGGTAACACTCAGTCAGAGGCTGTAAGTGTTAGTTAAGCTTACAGCACTTTGTTTGTTCTACTTGGAAGCCTGCAAATGTTTTTCATCAGGGTCATGGGTGAATATGGGGTCAGGAAGTTGTTTTACTTCCGAAATCTATGCAATACACTGATTTTTTTGTGCGCTGCAAATGATAACAAAAACACTTATTCCCCTTTAGATAGTGTTACATGACTATATAGGAAGTCCTGGCTTAAGATATCTTGTTCCACTGTGTAAAGCCTGCAGATCTTTTCCCACTATCTTCTTGTAGGGTATGTTTGGTGCCAAAAAAGTAAAGAAATAGCTTTTAAAAAATAGCCCTGTTTCTTCTGGACCGCAGCTCATTGTATTTACAGTGCTTCACTGTAGTTCGTAAGCCAAACAGCAATCCATCAGTCTCTATTTCTCCTCTAATGCATGTAATGTAGCAGTTTGTACATTTCTAATCAGTGCTGTGTATACATCACTGTCAGCATTCAGCACCCCACCGACTTGTTTCTTTTCTCAGATTACAACCGTTGTAGTCGGTCGTATATTTCCAGAGCTCGTGAATTATGAATGATAGGAAATATTTAAAAAAAACCAGCACAGAGCAACAGTAGAAAGAGCTTCTCGATCAGTCGTGTATGCATGTGGTCTGTACTTACCTAAATGAGCCCAGAGCTGTGCACAGTCTAACTGTCTGACCTCTACGCTGCACATTTATTTTCCAAACATATGTTGGCTATTTCGGCAGCTCTGGACTGTGAAACTGAGACAGGAGGAGAGAGGTCTGTTGAACATGTGAGCATGATCTAACTGGCTGTGAATACGGGGCAAATGGACCAGCGGTTAGCGGTTGAGGAGAAAAGCTAGCAAACTGACTGACATGTTTTTGTGATCCAATGCAGATTTTGCAGAAGTGCTCTGTAGGACTGCGTAACCCCGGGCCTTGGGGCTATGAACTTCCAATCATTTCCGAAAATGCATGAGCGCACACGCACACACAGCCACACACAATCCCCACCAGCATAAACACTCATGAGGTACAGCTGTTCTACTGGGTCTGATATTAAATGACAAGGTGACTTGGTGTCCTGTGGGCCACCTGAGAGGTAGGGCTCTGCAAGGGGGACACAGCAATCTATTCTCCTCAGTACTGAGAGGAACTTACTCAAGCAGAGCAGCAGTTATTTCCCCACTCTGCTCTGCCCCTGATCCCTCCCCGTTTGCCTTCAAGTCAGCACCAGTTAGCAGTTCCTTCAGTGTGTGCACGCGCGTGAGCATGTGTATGCGAGACCGCGCGCCGGGCTAATTTCTACCGCCGTGCACTGCAGTGTGTTACGAGCATTCTCCGGGATATTGATGTGCTGCATATTAGGGAGCCGAGTGAATCAGTGCTGTGCGCTGTAAATATTCTATTGTCACTTTAATGCCTCTGTCAATGGCTTTGTCCGGGGTAATTCTGTCCCCCGTAGCGTCCACACACTTCATGCGCACACATGCAGACACTGAGACTGAAACAGAGAAAATGAAGGAAGAGAGATGGAGAGGATACACACACACATACACTTTGCCTGAGGTTTTTTTTCTTGCCGTCACAGATGATCAGGCCCAGCTCTGGCTTTAGCACAGCTCTGGCCAACCCCGGGTCCTGAAGCCAAACTGTTAAAAGACATTAAGTCAGCACAGAGACGCGCCACTGCTTCCTCTCTCTGCTAACCACAGGACAACTAAAAGTGTGTGTGTGCATGTGCGCATGTGTCTGCGCTATGAAAACGGAGAGACTTTGGGGCTAAGATCTGCACACATGTGTATCCTAATGAGTCTTTGCATGTACTACCGCATGTGTAGCCCTCTCCTTGCTGAGGTCAGATAAAGCGGGGGGTTTGGTGGGGGGGTGGCAGAATATTTGGAGCAGCCTTCCGGTCTCTCTGGGCTCACCACATGCCTGTCGCAGCTCAGTGAGCAGACTGTGAAAAGCTTATGTAAATGACGAGCCGCTCAGATGTGAAATCAGCTCTGTATTAAATTGTTTTGTTCCACTTGTCAGAGCTGATTAGTCCAAAAGCTCTCCAAAAGCTGCACAGGTATTGTGTTGATTGTATTCATATAGGAGCGAGTGCAGAAAGAAATGCGTGGAACACCTCGGGGAAGAGCATCTGTGTAGGTAGCGGGGTACAATTGCCCTCTCAAGTGTGATCACTAGTCAGATATCCGATGGCAGATTAGTAGATTCTGAAGATGCTGGATGGCCCCTCACAGATGCACACTGATTGAGATCTGCCCCCATACGAATCCAGAAACACTCCACTTGTCTCTTCAAAAGAGGCCGTTTTCACTCCATTACAAAGCCCCAGATCATAGGCTCCATTAGTCTAACCTTAGTTCACTTCTGAGAGAGCCTCAGAGCTACATCCCCCTACCTTGCCTTCCTCTGTTGCTCTCTCTCTCACACGCACATGCACGTACACGCTTCTGGGATGCAGCACAGGTGACATTGTTTTTTCAACTGAGTATTCGAATAGTGGGGGAGAAATTAGAGTGAAAGAGTGGGAGAAAGCGGGGAAGCAGGTCTAAGAGACGTGTGCAGAGAGAAAGAAAGAGAGGGGGAGAGAGAGAGGCAGTGAGAAGATTGCAGCACTACGTCTGGAGGGCTCCCAGCATAAAGCAGGTCTTTGAAAAGGGCAGACAAAGAGAAAAGGTCTCGGCCAAATACCTGAAAGAATGTAGAGAGGAAAGAGGAGCGCGGCCAGAGGGAGATAAGGCAGTTAGCCGCACACTGAGGCCAGCTCCTGTGTCATTGGATCGGGTTACTCCTGCTCGCGTTCGCATGTGCGTGTGTCTTCGCATGTGCTCATCTGCGCGCTCGTCCATTTGAGCCGGCCGAGCTCGATGCCGACATTCCAGAGTGGTCTGCCTCTGTTCACGGTCCAGTGAGGTCGCTGACAAAGCTGTGATGGGCAAGGATGTGTGTGGCGCCTCCGGGGCGAGCCCAGGTTGGTCAGACAAGACCCCCGGGCTGCAGATGTGAGCATCAGGCCAGACTACAGGGTAAAAGAGGTTTAACAAAGTCTCAATATTTCTGTTAAACCCAAGAGAATCTAGGTTCCTGTGCGTCACTTTTTTCTTTTTTTCCAAGCTCTTCTCCTGGGCTTCAAAGCATCTAAAGATGAGAGCCTTCTTTGAAAATGATTTTCAAGTCTGGGCTTTATCGGTGTGTGGGAAATCACCCTCTAGCTATTTTGTAAAGCTTAGGCACCTTTGAATATACTAACAGAGCCTAAGGATAAAGGGATCTACTGAGCTACCATACTGGCAAGGCAAAACGAGGTGCAGACCAGCTTCTCCCCGTGTTGGGGTGGCAATGACAACAAATCCGTCAGGATATTAGAAGTGGATAATATGAGTATCGAAACAAATCTAAGCAGTTATTAGTTGTGATTGAGGTCTGATAGCAATTAGTCTCGCTCCGGCACACAGACTGACTCCTGTCTAATGATGTCATTGACCTTGTCACCTACTCGAGGTCAAAGTGTCCATGTTAAACCATGCGTAATGGTTCCGTGTTTAGACTACAAGGGCCCGTCCAGCTAAATAGTGATGGATCGCTTCTTCTCGCTGCTGGTGGTGTGTGTTGCATCAGATGATACGGGTCTCAACATGATACGCAGTTGATTAAATCAATACTCCAAGGAAATATGTGGTGAGCTCAATTTCAGTCCAATAACACAGGGGCTTTAGGTGCACGTGTGAGAGCGCGCGTCTCTGCGCATGTATGTCTCTCCACGCGCTCCCCTGAGGAGCGTTTCCACAGCACACAGAATAAAGGACAAGGACATTGTGTTTGTTTGCAATATGCTTTTTCAAATGAGGTCATCAGCAGGAAAAAAAAGAAAAAGCTATCAGTGATCATCTGAAAACACATGAAAACAAAATTCCCTTCCCTATCAGCCATGACAGAGCGGATGACAGCGTGGTTATTTACTGCCCCGGGTGTCAAAATCATAAAGGCGAGATGGAAAAATTACAAAAAACCCAAAGTCGGCTTATGCAAAAATTGGAGAATATTTTTCTATTTTCTCTCGCTTGCTTATTAGATTTGCTTGTGTGAACTGAATGAGGGAGGCAGTACATAAAGGATGCCAAATTTGGATGCAGAATAGCAGATCTGAAAGAATTTCCACCCATATGGCCACTGCTTTCTGTCTGTGAGCCGGACAGGTGCTGCCCTTAGGCAGTGAACGTTAACGAATGCAGGCACGCTGTTCAAAACACGAGCAAAACAGGGCTAAAAACAAGAACAATCATTTGTGCTATTTTAGTCCTTACCTGTATTTTGTTGTTTTCTCTCTTCCCTTTTTTCTGCCTCGGCCCAGCGGTGACCCACAGCAACCCTCAGCCTAATGACTGCTGCAGTTTAACACTCATTAAAGGTGGTCAATTAACCAGAGGGCCCAGAGTCACTTTCATTAGGCGACTTGTAAAGGTCTATTTTAGTCTGGCTTTAAATACAAACATAAGGGGGGCAGACAGGACGGGTTGCTCGGTGCCTTGACCTCCAGTGCTTGTAGCTTTAGATGCAAGAAAATAAGGGTTGGAGAGGGGGTCGGTTAAAAACCTGCAAGAGGAAGAAAAAGAACCTCAGGAGAGTCATTTGTTTTGTTTATTATTTGTTTTGTTGAACTGGATTCTGTTGGTGTTTTATGGAAACAAACTCAAATGGTAAAAAAAACAAAAAAGCAGAGAAATTGCTGAACAGAGCACAGAAAATGAGATCTCATGCGAGTGAAGATGAAAAACAGAGCCATCTGCGCCGAGGGTTGGCTCTCTAAAGACGATCTGGTCTCATTTCAATCCTTTGTATCACTCCTTTATAGTAAATCAAGAGAGAGACTTTTTTTTTCTGTGGTTTTTAAGTTTTTGCGTGCGCGCGTACTTATAGATGCTCGCGCTCGACACAAGACCAACCACGTTAAGGGGGAATGACTGTTTTTTTCCCCCATTCCTGTAACACATCTTAGAGAGAGAGTGTGCGTGTGAGAGGGGAATGTGCGGATCTGGTTTTAGGCAGAAAGCGTCTCCTGGTCCCAGGCCTCTGGAGTCATCAGCCTGTGAAGGTCAAGTCTGATTCAGAAAGAGACAAGGCAGATTGGCATGGAAATGGAATCTGCTGTCTCTGTGCCAAACGTCCAGACTGACTGACTGGCCTCAGCCTCTCATCACATCCAAGTCTATCCTCTCATCGCACCGTGCACTCCTCCTCCTCCTCTTGCGGACGCCTCTGCATACCAATATCAGAATAAGACAGCGGAGGACGGGCTCTGAAACAGGCCTGTTTTATAATCACGATGTCAAACAACGTCCGCATGAAAAGGAAACACGAATACAGCTGTTAGTCGCAGCTAGGAACCATCTGCTAAAAGCAAAACTGTCTCTTCTTGCTGCCTTTTTTTTTTTTCTTTTGCATATGGCAGATTTAGCCTTAAGACATTTCTGAGGCAGTTATTTCATAATGAAACAAGAAATGCACTTATTGTGCTAATGGATTCATAAGCAGCTGCTGCTAAAAGATATTGTTCAAATGTTTATTATATCTTTATGAGAGACAGCAAGTTAGATGAGTTGCACGATGGCTAATGGCTGGTGTGCGAGTGTGTGTGTTCTGCTGTTGTATGTAATGAGCATGCGCTTTTGATATGAATGAGTGCAGTGAGGCATGAGATGAGTATGTGCCTGCTGGTATGGAACAAGTCCTTGCACTTCTTGCGTGTGTGTGTGTGTGTGTGTGTGTGTGTGTGTGTGTGTGTGTGTGTGTGTGTGTGTGTGTGTGTGTGTGTGTGTGTGTGTAAGCGAAGGAGAGAGGGAGAGAGTGTTCACTGGGCTGAAATGGGTCCCTGCCCTTCATGAATATTCAGCTGCTCTCCCCCCACCACATTCTACTGATGTCTCACTGATGTCAGCTTGCGTGTGGGAAAACGAGTTGGCCCAGTAAAACAGCACTCCCCTAAAGCTGTTCTTGCTGCTGCAAAAAAAGGGGATGTGCTCTCTAGGTCATCCCCGAAAATGCAGAAAAAAAGGGGAAAAAAAAGTGTGCCGGTGCAGAGCCAGTAACAACATACAGATGAGTGAAATGTTCTTGATCTCATGTGGCACTCCTAAATCTAGGGCAGCACTTAGGTCACATGTTTAGGTCAGTCACCCTTCACTCAGAGATCCTCTAATGCATCCTGTCAAGCATCGCGCAGCCGCGGCACGTCTGCGGACGCTCTCTTGATACTTCCCGGCTGCTCTTCTCCGTTTTTCATTTTTTTTCTCTGTGTTTGTTAAGCTAACAAGCGCCGATACATACGCTGTCTTCAAGTCGGGTGACATTGAGAGATCCTTCACCGTGCTGCTGACTCAGAGACGTTATTATTCTGTCACTGTCGTTGAGGAACAGATTTCCAGACAAAAACACAGTGGCATGCACAGACACACACTCCACTCTGCCCCCACAGATGTTGTTCAGTATTTAGGTCAGTTAGTGTGCAGATGGGTGGTCAGCGACGCTTGTATTAGCTCGGGTTTACAGGAACTGATACAATAGGCCAGTCAGCTCTCAGTTGCCACCCTGGAGAGACCGGAAGTGCAGCTCTTTATAATCACAACAGACAGTGTTTGCTCACGGACACCAAACAGCATTAAGGACCAGTTAATGACTGTAGCCAGAAGATTTAGACTGCTGTGAAAATTTAATATACTTCTACAGTACTGTAGCTGTGGAAATAAGATTGCTCATATGACTAAGTACAGCTTACAGCATGTTCCTAGAGGTAGGCTATTCCTTTTTTTGGTATTACTCTGCACGGGGGCCATAAATGCACAGACCACTAAGCAGAGACTGGCATGCGGTAGAGGACAAAACATTATTACTGTGTGCTGAGGAAACTGGCAATCAAATACAAATGGAAATGCAAAGCTATGAGAGAGAAATCTGTGCGATAAACTAGGACGAATTTTTCATTTAAAAAAATTATCCCACAGGTTTGTATGTGTGATATGAAGTTATAGAACAAGATACATAAATGAAATCCTATGCCAGCAATTCTCAACGAGTCATCACAGAGCCATATACAAACCAAAAAGATATGGAATACTTTGAGGACTGGCGTTGGCTGTTAAATGCATTGCATTGGGATGGTGGCGTTAGTCATGCGTTTGCACAAGCATGACCGCAATGATTCTTCCTCGGGCTCAGCTTTGTGAGGTTTATCTGTGGTGACACTGTCACTGTGTGACCAGAAAGCAACCACCCATCCATTTTGCAAATGGACTATGTAAAGGTCATGCATGTAGTGCTGGCTGACTGGCAAATGCACAGCCTGGACATGGAGGGGTTAGAAAATACATATAGGAGACAGACTGGTCAAAGGGGCCTGAAGTCTATGACAGAGAAGAAAGCAAATATTAATCGACCACCGATGCATAGCAGAAGGTAGGGATGCAAAAAAAGTGACAGGAAGAAAAGAGTCCAAACTACTATACAAACATGAATGTAGCTGAAACAGTAACTCATACACAATGTAGGCAAACATCTGGACTAATTATTTGCAGCTTAATGCAGCATTTATCAAACACAATGATGGTAAGGACATAATGCTGAAATATGTCAAGTACATATAGAAGGCAAATTACAGGTAACTTTAACAGTCTCAGTAAGGTGCTGGACAACAATGTGCTGCCGGCATTGATTCTCTAGTGCAGTGCTAGAAGGATGAAAGACCACTCGTCCAAATAATATTCCCTCATTTGGTGTTTTGATGTTGTGTGCAGACAGCATAGTGCACCGTGTGTTGCGCTAATTAAATCTGATGCAATCTAGTGGCTGCAAAGGCCATACCCACCGGCCACTTCATTAGGTACTATCACTGGGTTAAACCCCCTTTGCCTTCAGAACTGTCTTAATTCTTTGTGGCACAGAGTCAACAAAGTGCTGGAAACATGGCTCAGAGGTTCTTGTTCATTCTTACATCATATCACTCAGTTGCTGCAGATGTGTCAGCCAGCACATCCCATTTCCATCCCATGGAGGGCATTTAAGTACAGCGAACGCCCCATCCTGTTTTTAATATTATAACTTTATTATTTTTAATCTCTGCCTCTCTTCCACAGCACATATTTTCTCCTGTCTCTCTCCATTCACCCACAACCAGTTGTGGCAGGTCAATGCTGCTACCTCTCTTCCTGTCAAAAGGCAGTTTTTCCTTCCCACTGTTGCCAAGTACTTTTTCATAGGGGGTTACAACATACAGCACCTTGAGGTGACCATGTTAAGGTTCTTACTCAAAAAAGTAACATATTACACATTACTCTTAAACACAGTGGAGTAGGTTATTCAATTGCTCGCTGGAGAAAAAGTAATGCACTGTTAAATGCACTCTCTCATAATTACTAGTTTACAATATTAACCTGAGGCTACAGTCCCACACACCAACACAAATGGGTACCCCTTATTTTTGTGTTCATGTATGAACACAAAGCCAACAGCACAAAGCAAAAATGAAAACCAACCCAAGAAGAACTCAAAACAATCGCCACAGTGATTCTACTTTAAACACATGAACAGGTAGAAACGGAGACTTTAGCCCAACTGCTCATCAACTTGTTACCTGTTGAAGTTGAGGGTCTGGCTGCTGGGCAGGGGTCAGGATTCACTCAGCTTTAACATCTCTCTAGGCTCTTGGTTAGCTTAGCATTAGCATGCTGCCTGTGCAGATGCTTGCAAATAGAGGAAGTTGCATAACACAGGTGTTTCTGTCCTGGATGCAGATTACATTCTACTGTTGTTATCCTTTTGTTGAATAAAAATAAAAAGTAGTGTCCACATCTCCACTCCTGAAAAAATGCACATCACTCTGTCATTTTTGTCCTCCTGGCACATAAACTGAAATCAGTGCACAGGAAGAAAAGAACGCATGCTTGTTTGCTGTTTTTCTTTCTTTCTTTCTTTCTTTGCTCCCTGCGTGCAGATACTTTGTAACGAAAGTAGCAATATAATTGTAACAGTTTCTAATGCATTACACTCCACACATGTGGGAGGCTGTGGTGTTTAAATGATGCTCAGATGGTACTAAGGGGCCCAAAGTGTGCCAAGAAACTATCCCCACACCATTACACCACCACCATCCACATTGACTGTTGATATAAGGAAAGAAGGGCGCATGTTTTCACATTGTAGCAGAAATCGAAACTCAACAGACAAGGCAATGTTTATGCAGTCCTCTGTTGTCCAGTTTTTAGTAAGCCTTTGCTGCTTGTACCCTGAGTTTCCTGTTCTTACAGGAGCGGCGCATGGCGTGGTCTTCTGCTGCTGTAGGAGAACTGTTTCAAGGTTTGATGTGTTGGCTGTTCAGAGATGCTCTTCTGCATGTACCTTGGTGGTAACAAGTGGTTATTTGAGTTACTGTTGCCTTTCTATCAGCTCAAGCCAGTTGGACCATTCTCCTCTGGGATCAACAAAGCTTTCTCACCCAGAGAGCTGCTGCTCAACTGGATATTTTCTTCTTTCCAACCCTTCTCTGTAAACCCCAGTAGATCAGCAGTTTCTGAAATATTCAGACCAACCCATCTGGCATCAACTTTTCTTCCCCATCTGATGCTTCTGTTGCTTCTGTTTGGTCGACATGCCTAACAAAACGACTGGTGAGTGTATATGATTTAGCCATTATGTGACATTAATGCCATACGGATAGGAGCATTGCTGTTTTAGAGACATCTTAGAGTTTCATTAAAGGTTAAAGGTCATCACTTACATAAATTTGTATTGATTTCCCCTCTTTCTATGGGGTGTGCCAGCAAATGCTCCCCAAAGACTTACGGAGCCGTCAGATCCCCTCACTGAATGCACCCAGAGTTAATCTTCCCCACTTTTCAGCCTGTATTTAATTTGTGTTTAATATTTTTTGGTAATTATATTTTTTTGTATATTTTTGTAGAGTATTCTCAAGGGTTCTGGAGACTTTGTGAAACATTCAATTCATTCATTATTCACTTCAGATTAAATACCCTCAGGTTTTTGAGCCACTAGTTGATGGTTTTTGTTTAATAGTTTCTTATTGCTATTCAAAATCTCATTTTAATGTTTATTTAGTCAAAAAAGTTTCTATTTCATTCAATGTTTCTTGTATTTCTTCAATGTTGTAAAGTTTTTGTTTAATTTCACTTAATATTCTCATGTTTTTGGCTCAGTTGGGCATTTGAGCAGTGATTTTTTTTGTCATGTTTGTCGTTCTTCAGTGCCCTCGAGTTCTTACTCTTTCAGTAATCTCCATTTTTTATGATTAGGCATTTTCAGATTTTTGTTTATCACTCATGCAGACTCAGGAAATGTAAACATTTCTCAAATATTCTGGTGTTTTAATTCCAATTTTTTTATTCCCCAGGCATTCTTTAAGATTTAAGTTTTCTTTCTTGCTACCCATCAGTCACAGGGGGCCAGGGCGCAAATGATTAAGCTCGAGGTCCTGAAAGTAAAGTTTCGTAAACACCAGCAACACATGAAGAGAAAAAAAGGTGCCATTATTTAAAAGTAGAAATGTATGTCTGTATTTGCAGGGGTGACTCTTTTGTAGTGTTACACATCAAGAGCGGTTTGAGTGAAAAGGGGGGAAATGAGAGAGACAGAACGAACCAAAGCTTCAAGGCATAATACTGTAATTGGAAAATTGTGCAAATGCGTTTTGGAGTCATGTTATATAAATGGCCAGCAGAGATAATGCCTGAGATTCGAGGCATGGCCTAATTGAGAGTAGGAGATGGAGGAGGAGAGGGGTGTTGATGCTGAGGGGGCAAATGAAGTGTGGGTTTTAAATTGGGAGAAGAAAATGTGGATGGAAATGGCGTTTTCAAAGACATGGGAGGGCGGCACAGGGAGAAAAATAGCCGTTTCTCTTTAAAGGGGAGAGGAGGGAAAGAAAGAAAGGGAATAATTCCCACTTTCTCCCTTGCTCTCCACACCTGTGACCCAGCAGCCAAGCGGCCCCAGCTATTTCTCCAGGTTTTTTCTTTTTTTTTTAATGCATACAAGTCTCTTTGGTTCCCTCACTCTGTATGATTGATGAGTCTCGGTTAGACCTGGATCCCTGCCACGGCCCAGGCCTGATCAGGCATGTTCTGGTCATAACAATGCCATCAATATGTGGCTGACGGCTGTGTGCATGTGTGTGTGTCTGTGCATATGTGAACGTGTGTTTATAGTGAAGCATAAAATAGAAACATACTATAACCCTTAAGAACCAAGATGCTTTAGTGGAATTTCCGTTTCCTGCCCCTCCGAGGGATTAAAGAGGAATGTTGTTTAGACACAGTTCCCCCCACTGATTGGAATTTGAATCACATTAATGAGCCCTTTCATGAATGATCTAAATGTTACTGTTTGACTAATGAACTCTCTTTTCATGTCTCCCCTTCCCCTCCCCTCTCGGTTTCCCCTTTCTTTGTGCCATCTCAGGTTTCCTCCGTAACTCTGAGATTGAGCAAAAATCTGCTTGATATTTGATGAGCAGCATGTGATGAAAGGCATTAGAAGGCCTGCATTATTTATGAATGGCGAGTGATGCATTAAGTCATTAAATATGTATATGTACATTACATGAGAAAGAACATGTCCCATTGCATGTCATATTGATTCTGGTGTGAGTTACGAGTCTTCTGTATGATCCCTATGAAAAAACATTAAGAGATCGCACACCAAAATCAGTTAAGAGCTCTATTGACCGCCTTTCCCTCTGGATCCCCCGGTCACAGTCGAAAAGTTGCAGAGTTCTGAACTCACTTGCTTCACCAGATCAAGGGTAGCATCTGCACGCGCAGCAGATTTTGTGAGCGAGCGGATTGTGTGAAATAACGTGAGGGGGGGGGACTAAGATGCGGTGCCAGCTTACACCGTTTGAGGAATCACACCAATGTTCCTAAATTCTTTCCATCATCTGGCGCGGTGTCGCTTTTCTTCTCCAACTTTATTTTTCCATCTGTGGCTTCGTGGCCTTGTCAGAACTGCAAAAGGCTTGCCTAGTAGACAGCGACGTAGTAAGCGAAATGATAAAAATCTGAGGGAGATAACCACCAGCAGAACTGAAAATAAATTACTTAGTGCAAAGGGAGAAAAAAAAACCATTAAGCAGTGCTTCTTCACCTTAAAAGACCCTGCTCTTGTTTAGTTTACATCACTGGTGACAATAATTAGTATGGTGGCCACACGCTGTGAATTTCTTAATGCATTTTTTTTGTCAGCTTGAAAATAAAGTTCAACTCCATTTCACAAATAAGACGTGAGTTTGCTTGTTGGGCTTGCTGACTAAGTGTGACGTTAGACTCTCCAATAATTCAAATCTTTTCCACAGTCAAAAAGAAAAATCTTCCTTGGAAGTCTTCTTCTGAATTAGTATTCATGGTCATGGATGAATATGTAAGTTAAATTGTTCCCAAGCCACCACAAGCTGCTGGCAGTTTCTGCTTTCCCAGGTGACTTGTTTCATCTATAAAGATGTTCCAGCCGCCATGCTACACGATTAAAAAACATAAGACATGCACATATTTACATCAAGTGGGAACTCGTGAGGACGGGGTTCAGCTGCTGACAAGTAAATAGACAATACCGAGATGCAATCAAAAGGATGAATTACTGCACACTACAACCACTGTATGCTGCCAGAGAGTCTCCTAATGCTGCAGCAACATATGCAGCAAGGACACGAGGCTAATATTTGATTTAAGGAATGACGAGGAAAAATGCTGCAGTGCACGCTGCAATGCTATTTTTTCCCTAGGATTTTTTTCGTGTGTGTGTGTGTGTTAGTGAAAACAACAGAAGAACCCCCGTGGCAAATCCGTGCACACACACACACAAACACACACTTGCAGAGTCACAAACACAGAGACATACACAGAAAAAACATGCAGTCACACACAGTAGCTCAGTGGGGGGAAGGATTTAATAAACCCACAGTAACATGGATCTACGGGGGTGTCTCGGGACCGAGCCAGGAAACCAGATGAATGTACCTGCCCTCGGGCACAGAAGGAAACAGCAAGGGTTGGGTGGGTGGACTGAAGTGAAGGGCTATGGTGTGTGTGTGCATGTGCATGGGGGGGGGGGGGAGTGAAGCCACAGGCACATTAAGCCTCTCATTGCCCTGACTTTTTCTTTCTTCTGCCATCAGTCTCTTCACTCGCCCACTCTGTCTCTGCTCACATCATCAGCCACAACGAAAGCCATGCCCACAAACACTGATGTGTTTGTCAGAGAAAATGCCCAATCACTTTAATAGCATTTCATGCCATCTCCACTTTCACCAAGGACTTGGAGTTTGCTCCTCAGTCGGATAAATGGGGACTGTAATTTCAGACAAACGCAATGGAAATGCCGAGTGCAGCCAATCAGATGTAATCATGTATGAAGAAATGTAATTCTGGAGGACACTGGGGCAGAGCGGGTTGATATGGATATTAGTTACTATGCAAAAAGGCGTGTCCATACTCCCCGAATATGAATTTATGAAGCCTGCTTGTGATTTCAATCTGACTAATGTATCAGAACAAACCCATCTGTGCAGCACTGACCCCTGAGGTGAGGGTTTTTGGAGGGGTTTGGAGAGGAGGGGGCACTGAGGGGGAAATGCTTCGAGCGTGGGCGACTGGTTTGTGCTCCCACCATGTACGAAGGTGGTCAGTGGGAAGGCAAATTAAATCTTTTGCCCACATTCATAAGGCTTTGAAGAAGGGGGGATGACAAAATGAAAAGAAAAAACATCACTCCAGACCAAGTTCCATGGGAAAAATTTTATTTATCAATATGCGGTAGTTTCCAAACTGGTGGAACGTTATTTCCATTGTAGCTGGTGCCAACAGGTTATGCTGAGAAGCTGCAGAAAAAAAAAGTGAACGGCAAAATGAAATAAAAAAACAAAAACAAACAAAGGGAAACGAATTCAACAGGTTCTGCTTACACATGCACATTGAAAAATAATACTGTGGCTTTGAACAATAGCAGAAATCAACCTACAGTGAGGCTCGTGCCACGAGCGACCAGCATCCTTGTGCTAAATTGGGAAGGGAGTGATGACAAAGGAGAGGGGCAGAGGGAGGGAAAGAGAAGGAGAGAGCATCTTTAAAACAAAGGACCGCCTGGGAGATAATGAGTGGTGTAAACCAGATGATTTATTGGCGAGCGCAGTACGGCCACACACTCATACATGGCCTCCTTTTCTCCTCCTTTCTCTCCCTCTCTCTCTACATCTCTCTCTCTTTCTCAGTCTGGCCCGACAGACTTATTAAAACTGAGGAAAGATTCATCTTTGCGGGCCCAGAGTGTTTTACATCTTATAATGGAGTGGAAGGTGCAGGTAACTCAAAGGCAGTGGAATAACAGTCTTCATATGCAGAGTTAAGTGGCGTCTCCAACAGGGAAGGGCCTTATCACTCACAGCTTCAGCGTGACGCATCCTTTTCAAAGCCACTCTGTGACAAAGCTTCAGTCCTGAACAGCTTCTAGTACAATTTGTGTTTAATGGCAATGTAAAAAATAAAATAAAATAAAAATCTGAACCCCATTTTTTTCTTTTTAAAACACGTGGTAACAAAGACTTTTCTTTATTTTGACAATACTGGACAAAGCTGCACAAAAAAAGGCAGCTCATGTGAACTTTTGCAATATTAACTCTAAAGGAAAAAGTAAATAAAAACATGTTGCAGAGACCAAACAAAAAAAAAATGCAAGGATTCATACAAAACACACTTTAAAAAGACAGCTATTTACAAACATCCTCCATTACAAAAATCTAATCTTAATTTTTTTGTCCTTGTGAGCAGTGTTCGGGTGAAATTACATCTTAAATTGGGCTCTATCCATATATTTACATTTACTGTTTTATACCCCTCCCACCCCGCCCACCCCGCCCCCCCCCAAAAAAAAAAACAAAAAACTCAAATAACATTAAGTGGTTTACTAGAATGAATGAAAATGAGATATGGGTTTGTGGTAATTTGGTAATGACTCCCTAAGCTGGTGTAGGTGAACGGATGCGCGGCGATCCGAAACAAAAATATTTGATCTAGATGTGTTTCGCAGAGGGCCGCTGAGGGCTGCATGCTGAGTTAAAACACAGGACCACAAAAGCACAAGCAGCTGTTTAGGTTGTTAACTCTGAGGTTAACGACACGCACAAAAAAAAAAAGCCACTGGAGTCTTCCCAGAGTCTTCAAGCTGGGCTGCCTTTTAACTCAGCAGTGTCTGTCGGTGGATGGCAACGGTATGTGGCAGCGGATGATGGGTGTCTCTACCGGTGAATAAACATTAACCGGCAGCCTGACCGTTTGACTGGAGATAAACCTGGACCCATCAGTCTTGGTGTGTTTGTGTGTGTGTGTGTGTGCGCGCGCACATGTGCGTCAAACGTCAGCTCATGTCTGCGTGCCGAGGAATGGCTGTCCTTATCTGCTCCCCTCTCCTCTCGCACATCATTAACCGGGACTGCGGCACTCTGCACTTTGGCAGCCACACTGTTTGGAGCACCTACTTCCACAGTCCCAAAAAAAAAAAAAGTCTGTTCAGAGGCTGGACCACAGAAGGGTACACTTACACACACTCACACATGTGCGCATACGTACAGAAATAAACTGCAAATATAAGCACAAATAAGCACTCACACATATGAGCACCTACACGTTCACGCAGCGAGCCTCTGCGTGCACACACACATCCAGCAGCAGTAAATCCTGTTTCGGTGCCGCTGCCCTGGGCTGTGTGATAGCTGGTCTGCAGTGTCCTCGCTGGCTGAACACCTTGACTGTGGAATAATTTGCGCAGCATTTTTATTCACAGCACAACTGGCGAGAGGATGGAGGGGGGTGAACGCTAAAAAAGCTACCTCCGCCTCACCCGTCACCCCCTCGTTCCCACCGCCATCACCCTCGCAGGTTAAAGCCAAGTCACAGGAACATTTTCTCTTCTAGCCGCCGCTCTCACTCTCTCTGCTCCCCGGCTGGTGAGTGTGGGCATGGAGATGGCACACAGATTAGTCACACGCTGGCGACACCGCTAACTGTGCACTCCACTGACTCATCCACAGATGGCAGCCAATTGGCATCTGATAATACTGTAGCTCTCCATCCAACTTATATATAGGGCATCCTACCTATGTAGGCCAGCCAATCAGTGCCAGCCTACGCCCACCTTGCCCAGGCAGCGAGCATGAAATTGTTTGATGCTTACACTGTGGCTCCAAAAGCTAGAATAAACAAATATCAACCTGCCTGCTGTCTTAAAAACAATCGCCCTGAAAGCTCATCAGACACAGTAAAGATCAGTGCCAACTGGAGCACTGAAAGGGTTTTGCAAGAGCTCGGGCTTGTCTCTCTGCAGGCGCGTCGTTCTGTCTGTGTGTGTCATTTTTGAAGCTTGCAACAGTAACCTAGTGTTCTACCTCTAAGCCAATAAGGCTTCTCAGATACCAAACGGGTCTGGACATGTCCAAACACACTAATGGAAGACACGCCCTGATAAAACACACACAGAGAAGTTGTAATGGTAATGGTAAAGCTCATATCAGGCCAGCAGAGATAGGAGTATTCCTGGAAACATACATACTCACGCATACACACCTTGACATCAGCAGTCCAGGTCAAGGTAATTCCTTACGGGGAAGGAAAAGAAAAAAAGAAAAAAAATGGGAGCAGTGGATGATATGGGCGATGAGAAGATGGAGAAATAATGGTGCTCTATATAACTCTATACATTGTGCACTTGTAGGAAAAGTCTAACAAAATACAACTGCTTTGTGAACTGAATCGGGGTTCAAGGAAATCCTCCATCAAAAATAGTAAGGCAAACATCAGAGGTGCGAAGGGAGAGGAACACATTATTTCACACACTGTGTCTGATACCTGAGCTATCTGGAGAGTTTCCTGGCCCAGCACGGAGCCCCGACTAACACACACGCGCGCGCACACACATGCACAGAAATGCACGCATACACACACACACACACACAAACACACACGTTTGTTTTGTAGTTAGTTTTTTTCCAACACTTGCACACAAACTGCAGGCCGAGCGGTGTTCGGGCCTGCGTCTGCCTGCTCCTGCCTTAGTGTGCTAGGGTGGTGTGTTTAATTGGGTGTAGAGCAGACTTTGGGGAACTGAGATAAGTTATATCCCGTCCCCACAAAGGGACAGCGAACGACGAAGTTTGAGTTCCATCTGTTGGTGTCTCCCCCGCCCCCCGCAACCCCACCCTCCTCGCGGTCAGAACACAGCTGGGAGAACGGTACGGGAGGTGGGAGGTGAGGCAAAGTGGGGGGGAGGAGGAGGAGGGAAGAAGGTGGGGATTGTCAGGCAAGCCAAACAAACAGAATAAACCTCTGTCTCTCATCCGTCAGCTCCTAACCCCGCTGGTTACTGGTCAGTGCACGGTTCTCCAGATTTGTGCAGCAGGTGGTAGAAATAACACGGGCTTGAAGAAACAAGTTCCCCGAAAATGCAAAAGGAAAGTGTCCTTCCCACGAACATAAGTCAAGCGCTCCTCTCTTTTTTTTCCTTCTCTCTCTCTCTTTCTATCTCCTGACCGCGACGCCGGCTGCGCAAAAGCGCGTCAGACTTTGTAGTAGATGTTGGCGGGGCTCTGCGGCGGCATCTCCTGGACGATGTAGACCGGGTGGCCATAGTCGCCGCTCACCTTCTCATAGTGAGGGCAGTAGTTGTTCTCTGTCCGCAGCGGAATGATGATGTCGCTGGGCTCCGTCCCAGCCGTGCCCCCCGGCAGCTTGGGGTTGGACAGGGTGCTGAGGGACAGCGCGGAGGGGCGGGGCTGCGAGTGGGCGTTTTTCCTGGCCCGCTTGCGCATCTTAATGAGGAGGATAACGAGGAGGAGGATGAGCAGGAGGAAGATGATGCAGCCGACCCCGATGACGGAGAACAGGGCCGCTTTGGACCTGAGGATGCCCTCTGAATCTGAAGACCCGGACTGGTCCTGATTCATGTGGTCTGGAAAACACACATAAAAAGAGAAAAAGGGGGTTTAGGGACTGTATAAAAAAATTATTACAGTGGATAGAAGGTCAGGAAAATCGAGAATATCGTAATTTATACTTTTTTCCGTCTGACTTCTTGCAGAAAAAAACGACAAGTCTTTTTATCTTTTTTGGGGGGGCCCATATTTCTGCTATTTCACATTTTGCATTTGTGAGATTTATTATTCAAAAAGATCAAATGCATACATGAGAAACCTGCTTGTCATGCGCTCTGCAGAGTTGCATTTGGCCATGTGTAAAGAATATGTGGTGGTGGTTGTGTGCTTTCCATTCGGGGAGGAGGTGCAAAGCTATCGCCTCTTGTTGCTTCACTCATTTGGTGGCTGGAATCGGCCTAATCTCACTATATTCAGAAGTACAGAGTAGGGGGGGCTGGGGGTAACAGTGTGCAATGAACATATTAATAAAAGCATCAAGCTTATTCCGTTTTCCTTTTTTTTGGTGGTGAATAAGGCTGAGCACCCACCACCACCACTGTAATTTTCATATAGTCCCTTAGAGACTGCAGACCATTTACAGTAAGCCCGTCCTGTCGTGTGCACATCTTGCAGTCTGAATCGACTGCGAGCACGGCTCAGTTTGTTGTTTGCTCAACATGACTAACAGCCCCATTGATGTAATCTAATTGAATCAGCTCAATCAAGAATAGGCCTCTAATGAAATCTGTAGTCATCACTCAACATAACAAAGATTCCGGCCATGATAGGATTTGTGCCTGGGCAAGTCGTACGACATGTCAAGGTTTATATGGCAAAGGCCAAATGAGATATGGAAAAAAATGAGGAAGGCATATCTGAGCATCTGATTTTATTTGATCCCTTTGTTTAAGGGGTTCAGGGTGGAGGGGGAGGCGAGGTTGGTTGTTACTGGTTGGAAAAGAGAATGACTGGCTCCTCCAGTGACTGAAATATGAGAAGAACCAAATCTGTTTTCCATGTATGCATGCAGCTGCTGCCAAAGAGCAGCACTCGCCCCTCTCCCAGCACCACCTTTTTACTGTCCGTGACCCCCGCACAGGCACACAAAAGTCTCATAACTCCAGAGACTGCCATCCCCGCTTAATGACTGTGTCTCCGCAATCATCTGGCCACTCCTGGACTTAACCATTTAGCGAAGGAGGGGCTGGCTCTGCTTTTGTTTTCAAACTTTTTTTTCATGCCTTATCGCAACCAAATGGCATCAAGGAAAGCTACCAGTTCTGGCCTTATCAGCGAAATCAGAAACTGGAGGAATTTTCTACACTCTGGTTGCTGGAGAAAGCTGGAAAAAGAGGCTGTCAGAAATGTCATTCCTGAAATATCTGCCCCTCAAACCGCATTGCCTCGTCCTTCATTCCGCCCTCCACTTCTTCACTTGACATAATCACTGATCTAACAATGGCAGACAGGCAAAAGCCCAGGTATGAGGAAAAGTGACATTAGGAAATCTTTTTATAGAGCAACTAGTGTCAAATAAGCAATTATTAAATGAGGACAGCTTATCACATTGGGACAGGCAGAACAGTCTGTACTTGGAGGAAGTTTGTAGCATCGAAAGTTGTGGAGTAAGTCAAAAAGTTAGCACGGGGAGTGATCAAAAAAAGAAAAAGAAAGCAGTCCCTCCTGTGGGAAGCAGCTATGAAAGGTGCTGGTAAAAACAGGAAACAAGGAGGGCCCAGAGCATCCGAGGAGGCTCATATGACTTCTTCAATTATCGCTGCCTCTAATCTTCATTTATCTGCAATTCTAATGAGGTTTAAAAAGATATATAATAAAAAAAAGTGTGTCTTTGAGTCTCCTTGGGTGCAGTACACCCTGTGTGTACAGCATGAATAAGTAAAGTGAGCTGTATTTGTTTTACGGTGGCGTTTCATGTTGTTGGACTGCACCTGTACTTTTGGGGAGTTTTATTACCTGTGATTTTACAAGTATGTTAGCATGC
The DNA here is from genome assembly GCF_057382095.1 of Aulonocara sp. 'chitande type north' Nkhata Bay. Classification (NCBI taxonomy): domain Eukaryota; kingdom Metazoa; phylum Chordata; class Actinopteri; order Cichliformes; family Cichlidae; genus Aulonocara; species Aulonocara sp. 'chitande type north' Nkhata Bay. The sequence goes on from NC_141345.1 coordinate 19,342,314, forward strand.
TGACCCCCAAAATCAAAGGACTGCTGGAGGGGTGAAAAATCCATATGAGAGAATTCAGACTTCATTTTTTACTTTCTCTTTTGAGGCTAAATGTGACTAATTATGAAGAAGCCTGGAGGCTGTGAATATTCTCTCCCTCGCTACTTTTATTTTCTTTTACATTTCACAAACCTTTATTTTACTAAAATATTTGCACTCGAGAAACTAGAAAGCATTTTTAATGAAGTGTTAAGCTGCAGTTTATGGTAATAATATCAGTCAGTCTGCTCACCAGTGTTTCCTGGTATCTCTGCTCCCGGCCGATCCTGGTCAGGCAGACTGGGACTGGACTCGGGTATGGTGTTGTCTGGAACCTCCGGCACGGCAGGGTTTGCATTTGGAACTGTAGGAAATAAAACGCACACAGAAAAACTTAGCCTTGACGAGCTGCATATGCTGAATTACAATGACTTGTTCTCTGCGACGCCACGGATTACTTTTATTATCTTTTGATATATCTTTTGTGTTGGGAGAAGGTTATCTTTGCGTGTGTTGAAAGCGTTTCACAGGCAAAGATGAAAGCACAAAAAGAGGAAGGACAAGTTAGCGAGTGTCTGTGAAACACGCCAACATCCCTGTCCTGCTGTAAAAAACCCAAAAAAACGAGCTCACATCTACATCAGCAGCTCCTTCAGCAAACACTCAGACAGCCATTTCCAACACTGACACATTCATGAGACACACACACACACCGCCATGCGCACACACCAATGCACACACCTACAATATACTTACAATACACTTAGGCATGGCAGAATGAGGGTAAAGTAGTTATATATTAACTTTTTATTGTTTTACATTATTCATCACGTTAAAAGGCCATAATATGCCTTATTTATTGCTTCGGCTTTAACTCTGCCAGAAAGAGGCAGACTTCTGAGGAGAAGAGAATAGAAGGACAGGAAAGAAAATGGGGGAGACAAGGAGAGGAAGGGATTGCATAAGCTTTGAGGTGAGGCGCAAAGGAAAGAGACAGTTTATCTCTCTGTCTGTTGTGATCTCAGCCAACACACTTTGAAGTCTTTGTGCAGTAAACACTGGTGGGTCCACAGCGTGGTTTTTACAAGGGCAGGGTCGGCAGACAGAAGACAGTTATAAGCTATTACCGTAGCCAGCCAGATGGATGCCACAGTACACTATCAGATGCTTCTTCTCTATCAGGCCTTATCTGCATCTGCCCAAAGGGCTGTTCAAGGGGCGTGTGTGCGAAATAGAGAGGAGGGCGTGTGAGGAGGCAATTTACATTCGAGTCCCCCATGGCAAGTTTGTGTGTGTGTGTGTGTGTGTGTGTGTGTGTGTGTGTGTGTGTGTGTGTGTGTGTGTGTGTGTGTGTGAGTGAAAAGAGCCTTTCAGTCTAGGAGTGTACTTCCTATTTCCACCCCAGCTTGGCCAAATCAAACTAGAGAATGAGCAGCGTGGGGAGTGCAGGGGGAGGTGGTGGTTTTGGGGGGCGTCTGGCAGATATGATAGAAGAAAAAGGAAAACAAAGAAGGAAAGAAATATGAGAGCGTTAATTCGTTTTCTTCTTCTTCTGTTTTTTGGAGCATAAACCGCACTGTTCCCCCATGTTCTCCATGTCCACACCAGCCCATCGCTGCTTACTGATTGCAGCGGTGGTGAACCTTAGGCGTGAGCTGTTGTGCGCTGTCAATAATTGATGAGGAAAGACAGGAGTGAGAAGTGGGAACATTCACGCATGGCAGAGGATATGAGAGGACACAGTGATCTGATTCACTCCATGAATATAGCCACAACACTGTGTCAACCACTGAGCATGTGCAGGGAGTGTTCTAACGTTCTGACCCATTTTTCGAGCATGTACTGCTGACATTTCCCTTAGCTATGCAGACAGCAACTACCTCAGAACTGCCAACCCACCAGAAGGAGGAGGAAGGTGGGGGACGAGGAGGAGAACGCGAGTGAGTGAGGGAGACAATGATGGAGCGATAGAAGGGAAAGACAGATTTTGCTGGGGAGAGAAGAAGAGAGGGAGAGAAAACATGAGGGGGAGATGCGATCGAGGCGGTGAGTCAACACATTTCTAATGAGCACATGAGTGACACGAGTGTAGCGGAGGGGATAAGAGCGTGCTGAACAGCAGCGTAGGTATAAAAAATAGGCTTCCTGCTTCCCCTCGAATGCCCCCCCTCCAATCGGCTTCTCTTCTTTTTGAAGACAAAGGAAAGAATGCGAGGCATTTAAAAAACAATTAAATATCAATGTGTCAGAGACGGATGACTCGACATGACTCTGCCCAGACGTGTTGTCACAGTGAAATGGAAATGCAATGCAAATGTAGCATTAGAAGAATGTGCACATATCTCACAGTGGAGTGAGTCACCAGAATACAATCGTGGTGAAAGTGCAAAAGGAGTACAAGGGGACATATGGGAAGATCTTGGGGATCTGGCAAGAGGAGGAGCTGGCATTCGAGCTACAGATACGCAGGGAATGTGAAGCAAACAGTCAAACACGGCAGCATCTGGGGTCAGAAGCAAGCGGAGCCCAGGTTTTAGCGTTTGCTAAAGCAAAGCCTTATGTGACTGCAGAAGATACGAGTATAGGAGTGTAAATAAGGCCTGCTTTCTGTAATGATTAGTCCACTGAAGATTTTAAAGCTGAGTCATTTAAATGTCAAGATACTGCAGAAATTACATTTAACCATGGAGTAGATCAATCTCTGAGCCAAATGTATTCAATTTGTGTATTAATTTAAAAACTGATTTCTTTAGTAATTTAATTCCAAGTCCATGAATTTGTGTTAAAGCCTGTCGATATGGATAAAGTGGTGTGTTATTAGCTGAATATACTCCAGTATTCAGCACTAATAATTGTTCGCTGGATTACAGATGGTGAAGGTAATATCTTAAAGTTAACACTGCAGAGTATGCACATTATTTATTTTTATATATATACATACATATACACACACACACACACACACACACACACACACATATACATATACACATATATACATATATATATATATATATCAGATAGACAGATTCATCTGTCTTTAGTGAAAAAAGAATAATAATGTGAAAAAGTACACAGCAGCAAAATCAAAGTTCCTGTCAACACTCTAATTTCTCGAGGACCTTCTTCAAATAGTTACTGGGTTGGACGGGAACATTATACATCAAAAGTTCCGCCCGCAGAAATAGATTTAAAAGTAGTAGCAGCAGAGCCAACAGCATCTTTTCTATCAAGGTTTTTAGGGCACATTGATTGTGAGTGACAGCTCGCTATGGACCATTTTGGAAAATGAGCGCATCGCTCTGGCGAAGTTGAGGAACAGCCAGGAGGTACAGGAACACACTCCAGCTGAGACAAACTTTCCTCGAACTTTCCTCGAAAAGGACATTTCCTTTCAACTTTGATTAACGTTAAACGATGAAATTGTTTCCCCCCAGTTAATAGCGTGGCGTAAAACCCCGCACTCATGCATCCGTGTTGTCATTCTGCGAGGGGATTGCAATCCCAGGCTATTGGATGCTCAAATTGACCTACATGGAAAGATAATGCAACGGCTGTCTCCTTGTGAGATTGCTGTGGGTATTTTTCACTGTATTTGCTGAATTTGTTCCCACTCAGACCTTGCTAGCATCAGCAGCTTGTTAGCTTCTATTCTCTCTCTCTCTCTTTCTCTGGCTGCCAGGATATGCTGCTGTCATCTCGCAAGCCAGAATTCAAATATCTGCACACAAATTTGCAGACACACACACACACACACACACACACACACACACACACACACACACACACACACACACACACACACACACACTGGAGATTTCTCAGCGAGACTGAGCGAGTTTATTTTTGACGGGATGTTGGGATCGAGCTTTTAAGCTGGAATCAGATCACTGTGGCAGGCAGATGTTCCTCTCAGATGGTGGTTAGTGTCTCTTTCGGTCAAAACAACCAAACTGAGGATTGGGGAAATGTTTACAGAGTAACACATCTGTGTACTGTATTCTGTCAAACTCAGGATATGGATGTCCACATATCAAGTAAAACTGCGTATAAAAGTGAAATGTATGATGCAAACCAAATGTTGCGACCAAAGATATCCAAACAAAGTGAGCTTGTTTACTTCTAGCATTTTTAGATGACTTGCCCCGACCGTGCACTTACATACCAATTTCAAACACATTTTCGTTCTGTGATTACTGTATAAGAATCACAGCCGAGGAACATCAGAGGCCTTTTTTTTACAATTTGGAACTGGAGTCATTCCTCATAGATGTTTCTCATTTGGTTGTTATTCCTCCGGGATCTCATTTTCCACACTGTGCAAAAACTGTTTGTGGATATTTAAGATGTATTCAAAACTAGTGTACGAGTGTAGAGATGAGCTAATGGATAAAATCAACCATTAGGGTAAATGTAACTTTATATGGTAATGACAATCTATATTGAGGTAGTGCTTTCTTTCTTTCTTTCTTTTTTGCTCTGTTCAAGTGAAAATGATGACAGGAATTCAATGGGTGGCAAATCAGGTCAGTGACGCACAAATCCTGAAAATTCAATAGTGTAATCTATAAAGTAGTCCTGGTTATTGATTTACAATATTGCCTGTAACTATGTAATGCAACACAGATATCAAAGGGGTAATAACTGCAGTATTTCAGCCTGCCCTAGAGTCCAAAATGAATCAATAGCTACTGATTTTAAAGTGATGCCTAAAACTGAAATTTATTTTTTTGTAATAATTAAACGTTTTCTTAAATTGTGTTTAAAAAATACGCAATTTTGTAACAATTAATTGAAAGCTACAAACGACTTCACATGCAAAGCTTCCATAACAGCTCATCAAATAACTGATGAAATATAATAAAATACAACACTTCTTCTGATAAAAGCTACAAGATACGAAAGAAAGTATCAAATAATTATTTCCAAGGTCAAGATTAATTCAAAGTTTAACATGTTTGAATGAAATTTGAAAACGACTGGAATTAACTTTCAGCATAACTGTAAACAATTTGTATTTAATTAGCCTAAATATCTTTTTTTTTAACTATTTGGTAAGTTTTTTGTTTTTTTTAAGAAAATTGTTCATATTGATGATCTCACCGTGTTTTTATTATCTTCTTTTACAACTATATTTTTTCTAAACTACCACAAAATACTGCTTTAACAATACTATTTTGATTTTTTTCTTAAATATTTTAGAATAATAAACACAAAAAAAATAATAACAGGTTAATATCAGATCATCTTTTCCTCATTATACACAGAAAAGTCCAAATCTAGTTTGTAAATGTTAATTTCATTTTATCTGGAGCAGCTCGTTTAGATGTCAACATTTTATCGAGTCCCATCATCGCCACGTCGCTCAAACTCAATAAATTAGGTACTTCCCTCAAAGAAGTCAAATAAAAAAATGACAATAATATTAACCTTGGTGGCCAATCTATTTTCTAGCGTAACTTAACAGCTCCGCAGAGCAGGTCTGGTCGGAGGCCGGAGGCAGTCGTGTCACACTACGTTAAATGAAAATGTCACACCAAAGTGAAACATCGCTTTGAGGCAGAAGCGCTGTATTGTGTTCTACATGTGAGGTGAGCGCACATTTACCTTGCCCGACTTTCATGATGACTTTCATGGCTCGGCTCTTGCACACGCCTCCCTCCCGGTTCTCGAGGCCCTCGACTGTACCGTTGGAGGTTGCTGGAGGGTAAGAAGGAAAAAGTGGGGGGAAAAAAAGAGAGGGAGAGAGAATGAGAAGAAGTGGGAGGACGTTGATGGAGGGTAAAGAAGAGAAAAGTGGGGGTGGGGGGGGGGAGAGAAGATGACACACCGGTTAATGAGCACGTCCATAACGCACAGAACTAATCAATATTTACGACAAGCACTGATTAGCTGTTCCAGTGATTAGCCGTTCTCATCCTCAATCAACCGCCGGCTTCTCTCAACGGTGTGTCTCATTAACACAATAAAGTGAAGTCAAATGAATGGAACAACATTAGAGTCTACTGAGGGAGGTGGGTGCTGAGGTGAAGAGAAGAAACATGGTCAAACCTGCGTGTGTGTGTGTGTTTCTACTTGTGCATAGTTTAGCAGTGAGGCATGCCAGCAAGACTTCCAGCTGCTTGCCAACTCCTCCAGCAGCTTACTCCCTCTGAGCCACATGTGTCACTACTTGCTGGTATTGCAGCGAGCTAAATGCCTCCCTCAGTGTGTGTGTGTGTCCATTTTTATATTGGTGCATGTGTGCGTGTCAGCCTCTCTGCATTTGTTTCAAAGCGCACGCTCGTTCCCTAAGTTGAGCGAGGAGCTCAGGGTTGAGGGCTGTTTATTCAATGTCACATTCACTTCAGACACCGCGATACAATTGGCCGTCTATTTTAGGGCCCATGATAATGACCTAGGGAGACAGAGTGTGACTCTGACCTTAACACTGGGCAGCTAAGCACACGGCTGTATGCGTGCTCGAGTGTGTGTGTGTGTGTGTGTGTGGGCATGCGCCTGTGTGGGTGCATATGATGGCAGCTCTAATTTTGGAATTCCCCAAATGATCTCCATCTCCGCTTAGTCTGCCGTTTCAACTCACTCCCTTCCTCTGAAATGCTTTTGTTTCTCTTCCTCGCATTATCCGTCTTGCTCTCTCTTTCCCTGCTTTTTTTCCCCTCCGCTCACTTCATTTAGTTTTTTTTAGTCTTCTTTTTTTATCAGCACTATCTGGCTCTACCCCTCCCCTTCCCTCCCTCTTAACTCAATGACCATCTCCCTGGGTGATTGCCTCAGATGGCACCCTCATTATGATGAGATAGTCTTGGAGAGGCTGCTTATCTAATGATGACACAAAGAGAAGCAGACTTGGCAACAGGCAGGGGAGTTGGGTGGGTCCAAACAATGCACTACAAACACGGCTGGCACGGTGCATCAGTGTTTCTACACGCGTTCCCCTGCTAGAAACTGATGTTGTATCACTCTGTGTTGAAATTTGGCTCCGGAGCGACGTAAAAGCTCATCTAGCTGATTCATGTCCCATCACTCCTAAGTGTTATTAATGTTGACATTTTGTTGCCCTGTGGGATTTCAGCTTTGTGCTTCGGCAAAATTGAAGAAAACCAAATAATGAATTGCACTAATATTATGCTACATTATCAGATCGCACTCAAGAGTCGGCGGCAAATTTACAACGAGAACCACAACATTTTGTCAGCGTGGCCGGAGAACTCGATAATTTGCAAGAATGATTGCGATAACATCATGTCAGGGGCTCTTTGGCAAAATCCCCCTCGCTGTAGACTCAACACGACTGAGTGAACTGGACACCGAAATATATACGAGGGGGCCAGAGGAGCCCGGCGCTGCGCAGGACCAGAAAAAAAATAAGAGCGAGAGAGACTTGAAATTTACGTGGGGCATTAATGTGAAAGAACACTCACGACTAAGTGAGTCTTATGATTTATGTAAAGTCTACACAGGGACTGTGTCTCTTCTAAAGGGAACATTCAAAGACAGTGAGGTGAACAGGCCTGTTTCCAGTCTTGAAGGCGCACACCCGTCTCCCAGCCCCCGAGTGGCCCAGACGCTGCCACAAGTGCTAACCTCATCCTGCCATTTTCCACCCAATTTCTTCTCTTCGTTCAATTTTTAAATTTCCAGGGCAAGGTTATACAAAAAAATTAGCTCTTTGAAGATCAAGCTCAAAGGCGCTTGAATAATCTGACTCATGCTATGAATTTTATATCCTCTCCAGGAGAGCAAATCTACTCAGTGTTAACTTACTCCTGTCATCTAAATTAACTATTCCTTCAGGCTGGCTGAACGGGCCTGTGCAGTACTGATGTGGCATAATGATAAGTTGCCCCTCTGGGGCCTCTGTTTAGCCAAACAACTGAGACTGAAAACAGAGCAGGATTTATAAAGAGATGATTGCTTTATATGTTGTTTGCATTCAGGCCATTTAAAAGTCAAATAATTCAGCCCTTTACTGTACCAGTGGAAACTCATAATCCGATTAAATGTGTCCAATTTTAACCACATTTCCTTATGTGAATCATTTTTAAGTATTATTCAAGATGGAAATCAACTAAAGAGACAACTGTTGAGCGCATTTAAAAACCTGCACTAAATCTCGAAACTCGCACACCGTTAAGAAACGTGCATTCCTGTGTTGCTTGATATCGGTGCATTCACATCTATCATGTCAAAGATCAGAGGAAAAAAACCTGCCAGCCATGTTTCTCAGAACCCCCAACCTTACTCTGCAAATAAAGACATACTGCCAGCTTCCTCCTCTTTAAATCTAAAAGCCTTTCGCTCATTCTATCACTTCTTCCTCTCACTCAATTTGTCCTCCCCTCTTTAACCCTCCCTCTCTTTCATTTCATCCCTCGCATACTGACGTTAATCCAAATCTGGATTTTCAGATATTAAAAGGCCGACGGTCGTGTCGCATTTTGGAAAGAGGAAACTGGGGAATTGGGTCTTCCCGTGTGTCTCGGGCAGAGATAAAAACACACGGGGATAAAGGAACGACAGCATGAAGAACAAAGAAACTCCCAGTCTGCTGCTAATGATTTGGGGGAACAAACTGTTTCAGAGTGCAGCGGTTCAGAATACAGAAAGAGCTGGTCATTGCATGAAGGAATGTTGCTTTTTTTTAATAAAGCCGACGGCTCCAAAGAATGGCTTTTGTATGATTTAAGGCCCTTTTTGTGGGTGTGGATCACTGGCCACAGAGTGACTAGTGGGGGGAACAAAAGATCTACAGCTGCTGAAGTCATAAGAGAAACCAGGTGCCAAATGTTGATGTTGGGAAATATCGACAGCACGAATGTATCGGCCAAGGAGAAGCATTACGGGGGGGGGGGGAAAGAGCTGGCCTGGAAGAAAGGCTCCCGTTCCAACGCTACACACGTACAACTACTGCACACATTACCTAAAGCATAACCCATTAACATGCATATGTGAATGTAGGCGCTTGCAAATACACCAGTGCACACAGACTTCACAAGGACATACAGGGTAGAGTGGAAGGGCTGCTCCCCGAGGTGCTCTGAAGAGAAGAGTGGGAGAAGTGTGAGAGGCGCACCACTGACTGGCCAAGACAACGCGAGCTAAGGCTAGAGTGCGAAGCGGTGGTCTATATTTATTCTCAGGTCTGCTAAATGAGGTCACTCAGGTGGTCCTGCTGAATACATTCCCCATCTCTATCATGAATCATCTGCTGCTTATTATTCCTGTCCAGCCCGGGGGGGGGGGCTTGCTTTCATACAGCGCAATGGGCTGTGTGTCCGCGAGTGTGTGTAACGCTGCTGTGTGTGTGTCTATGCGTGCAACATCTGCCCAAAGCACCAAACCAGGGGATGGATAGAGCCCATGTGACAGACAGAGAGCAGGTTGTTTAATGAGAAAGTGGATGAGAGGTGACATTCATTGGCTACCTTTCACACACACCACCGACAACACTCCCCACCCCCCCACTTCCATTCTCTACAGCATTCAGACTTCCACTTAGACGAGCTGAGCAGGCACTGGGTAGTCACAGTAACCACCAGTAATAATGTCTATATTTTCAAAAAAAAAGCTAAATACATAAACAGGCACAACCACAATCTGATCATTTACACTTAGCATCAAGGAAAAACACCAGCACAAAGAGCTTTTTCATCAATTTGAGGCAAAAGCAGGGAGCTAACGCAGCTGTGGCAGGTATGAGTGTCTGCATCAAACAGAGCGTCACAGCAGAAATGGCTATTTCTCATACCTGCGACTTTCCTATCTCGGCTTTTGTTTACATTACCGAACCAGAATCAAAGTGGTGAGAAGGAAAAGAGGGCCTATTTGCACAAAATATTTCACTCCTGAATAAGCACAGAGAGGGTTAGATTAGGTTTATGCGCCTGATTCCAGAGATAACCCACCCCAGCAGATCTGGCATGCATGCAAGAATGCATGCACACACTCACACACACTCTTCCACAGACACAAACACAAAGTGAGGTTGGCAGACTGGAAATAATACTGGGGGATCTAGATGTTTGCACTTTGAACCTTTTCTAATCCTTAGTATTAGGGCATGGCTAAAGCCTGATTATGGTGGAATGAAATGGATCTAAATAGATGTCCCAACCCATCAGCCTTCCATTTCTTTGTCCTAGAAATAGAAATGGAAATAAGTAATCAACCTCCAACCTCTCACTGGCCGACTCTCCCACGTAGCCTCCTCCGCAGGTTTGGCACCAGCAAAGAAAATTCATTCAGACTTTTCACATCATCTCTGATGAATTGGGTGCTCTCTCAGCCTGGCTGAGGCTTTTTTTTTAAATTCCCGTGTTTCTTTTCAGTAATAAAACCTGACAGACAATATAAAATAGTGATATCTTCAACGCTAGTCCCGCGCATTTTTTATGCCATTTTGGAAATTCAATATTGAATTTAGGTTAGAATGAATGTGGTTTTGAGTAATGAGGGTGGACACAGATGATTTTCTCATCTTCACATTCAAAAGCTTTTTTTTTTTTTTTTTACAATTTACTCTTGCAAGCATCACCATGCACCAGCTCTGGCATTACCACGTGCTGTCTGCTCTCAGGAGCCACTTTGCTGAGGGTACAGAGAGCAGGTAGCAGCAGCGTTAGAGACGAGGTTTAAGGCTGGTTAGCGGCCCAGTGCACACAACTGTTGCTTAGCTCACTGCTTCAGTATACAGCCAGAGGGGGAGCTCCTCTCCTGTGCCCTCATTAGAATCCTCTCTCTCTCTCACACACACACACACACACACACACACACACACACACACACACACACACACACACACACACTTGAAATGGTTGCAAGAAATATATATACAGACATGTAAGAACTTGGGCCTACAGAAGTGAACAGAGATGATGCATACACTCACACACACACACACACACACACACACACACACACACACACACACACACACACACACACACACACACACAGGCTGCCTGTGTAGCCAAAAGATCAGGCGGGACTTAAGAGCTCCTCCGGCACCAAAATTACAGGGTACCTCTAAATCCTCCCAGCAGAGAGCACTATGGGATGGCGCAGGGTGGGGGGAGGATGAGGAGGAGGGGGTGGGTGAGGTGCTGTGGGGCTGTGAGAGAGGGAGGTGAAGTGGAGAGGTGTGTGTGTGAGCACATGTGTGGTGATCAGGGAAGGGATGGAAAGAGGAGTGCGTGCAGGGGTGCGAGGAGGGGCGGGAGACGAAGCTGGAGATTCCGAGAGAGTGTGCGAGCTGGACAGGGGTGAGATTTGATCTGTCTGAAGTGTGCGTGTGTAGGGGTTTACAGGATGGGTGTGCGTGCATATGCCGGTGAGGGAATATGGAAGGAGGTGATGAAGTGAGGAGTTGAGAAGGAGGAGGAGGAGGAGGCAGGCTCCGTTTGGAGAGAAGAAGTGGGAGGTGATCTCTCTGTGAAGTAAAGGAAGCATATGTGTGCTGGATTGTGTGCATCTGAATATTTGTGTTCATTACTGTGTGTGTGTGTGTGTGTGTGTGTGTGTGTGTGTGTGTGTGTGTGTGTGTGTGTGTGTGTGTGTGTGTGTGTGTGTGTTTCGGCCAGCTTGCTTCTCTCTCACTCACACTCAACATTTCTCTTACACTCTCCCCTAAGTATTCAGTTGTGTGTGTTTTTTGGCTTGTGCAACTGGATCCATTTGAGTAAACTGTGTGAGTGTGCACATACATTTATGTGCATTGGAGCTCACATTTGTAAAAATGTGTACAGATGTCACTGGGAATATATATGACTTTTGCAACTTTTTTATTGAGTGTGTGTTTTATGTGTAGGTGTGTGGTCCTAGATTATCAAGACAGAGGTACGGCATTATGAACGCTACTTATGACAGCTTTTAACCTCTGCAGAGGACCTGTCAGCGGCTCCCAAAGTGTCTGTGTGTGTGTCTATCCTTGGAATGTGTGCGTCTCTACAAGACTCCACAGCCTGCAGTCACAGAGAGCTTCTGCATCATTTAGCTGTGGGTGTCTGCGTGTCACCTCTACACTGGATCCAGTGGGGCAGAGTTTTTACACCACTGCACTTTCCACTCTTCATTTCCCAGCTCAGCATGCTACAAAACCCCTGTGCTCCCACACAGCATCAAACTTCCCCTCGTGTCCGCACACACACTTGGACGAAGATAGAGGACGTCACTGTCCCGTGCGCGATCACAAGTAGTCTGCACACACATACACACCGCACACCTACACGCAAACAAACAAAAAGTAGGCACGCGGTGCAGGGCCGTCTGTCGGATCGGTAGGAGATAAAGGATGCAGAATAACAGGAGGACCTTGGGGAGCAGGGCAAGTCATCTGTCTCAAACACGAACAGACTGAGCGCGCTCCAACATGACATGATGTAGACAGACTCTTCTTAGAGCACATCACATCCTGAACCTCTCTCTCTCTCGCACCCCACCCAGCACGAGCGCACGCAGACACATCCAAGGCGCACAAATTTGCAAACACACAGGGAAAACAAACGCGGCCTGCTCAAAATGTGCAAGCATGCTTCAGAGCCTGAGCCCACACAATCTGACAGGTGCACACCGAGGGAGTGCAGAATTCTGAATGCAATCGATTGTCACAATAAAACTGTGCAACCCAATGGAAGGCGAGGCTTAAAGCTCCTAATACTATAAGCTGTTGCATACACTATTAAAAGTTATGAGAAGCAACGACGGCGCCAACAGCATTCAATATAAATTTAATAAACCACGCCGACAACTACAGTTAAAGCCTACCCACAGCTCCCAATGCTCCCAATATGGGGCATTTTTTAGATATTGGCTATTTCAACTTTTACCAGTTATTTTAGCTATAATATATTCTGTTGTGTGGAGAAGTTGCCAGTAGCCCACACAACCCTCCCTAATGACAGAGTAGCTAATTGGCAGTAATGGCTCTTTTCACCAATATCATCGAGCTGCAGCCACAGAAAACCTCAGCAGTTTAACACTAATCATTTGCAGAGAAACAACTGGGGGGGAAAAAGCCTGAAGTAGTGGCCTGGAGTAACTCTCTTTGCCTTAGATGACCAGCATCTATAAATGTGTAATTACACAGGCTTAACCATTTGAAAAAACAGACAGTTGTGACTGTTATTTTTCTTTGTTTGCTGTTGTTCCTTGTCAATAAGGTATGTTTGTTTTTTCCTAGGTACAGCCTTAGTGGGCGCACACACACATTGTTCACCTGTTAGTTTAGTGTATTCAAGGGTGCTACACGAGCCACGGGTGACACACCTACACAGACACACACACACAAACACACCGTAGCCTCTGAACTCCCCCAGCAGACAGCGCATCATTTGACTAATAGCAGCTGAAATGTTGCGTGTTCAGAGAAATAAGTAGAGGGGAAAGTAGGTCAGAGAGAGAGAGAGGAAAAAAAAACTGGCATTTCACCTTCCTATCGGTCCGAGCTAAAGGTTAGCAGGGATGCTGCACATGCTGGGACACACACGTGTGCGCACACACGAGCTCTCTAAAGCTAAAGGTTAATATGGTTCACATAGGAGTTGCTGAGTTGGTGTTTATCTCGGTCTTAACCATTATGTCTGTGTGCACAAGGCTTGATTGCACGCCTGTGTGTGCAGCTAACAATGAGCATGAGTTTCATCCCTGTTAAAGACAGAAGCCAGTTCTGTATTTGCTGTCCCGTTAATCCCGCCGGAGACTCGGTTTGCTTTCTATCGCTGTCATCTTCCAAATGTCCATTAATCCACATTAACAATCCATCAACATGACTTCTAACCGCGTATTTCAGTTCAAATCTTCATTCGACTGATAACATCCTCACTAACTTCTAATCTGTCCTAATTTGTTATGAGGAACCTTTTTTTCGCAGCATGAATGATCACTTCAGGTTGAAATAATAATAAAATTAAAAAAAAAAAAAAAACCTCCCTTCAACATTGTTGCAATTTCATTTGGTCATGTTCACTCTGGGAAGTTATGCACAAAGAAATGGAGCATAATATTCAATTTTCATTCTCTATTAACTGTCATTTTATACAGGGGGGGGGGGGGGAGCTGGGGAGATGCCAAGAGAGATGGCAGGCAAAATAGACAAGTATCTGTTGAGAATATTAAGAGTAACTGCCCTGAAATGAGCGCCTCACATGAAATGTGTCAAAAATCGTAAAGGCGGCGATAAATCAGAAAGTAAAATTCAATACACGGGATGAATAAGGTATACCAACAGGGGATCTTCAGAGGAGAAGAAGTGGTTTGACGTGTGAATTATGTCCACTACTAAGCCACGCATTCAGACTTTTATTTATTTTATGTTGCGTATTAAGTATTAATGTTATGACTGTTAGCCCATCTTGAGGAATTAAACTAGCAAATGAACATTTGGCTGTGTGAGGCATTTAAATGAAGCCAGTTTTGGGACAGATACCATTATCCATAAGAAAAAAAACAACTGGGCATCCTTTACAAAAGTCAGAAAAACGTCATTTCTGCATTAATGGAAAAGAACGGCTGTTTCTTATCCCACACTGTGACCATAATGAGGGAACCACTGGTCTGAAGATATTCAGCTTTTATCAAGTTTTGTCCTTACTGTTGACATGAGAGCTGATTACTTCACAGGCTGCAAAGGACAAGGTCTAACTGCGGTTTTATATGCTATAACTGTGAGGGACACCTTTTCACTATGCCTCAAGTAGAAGAAAACTCTTTCCATAGCACACTGCTGCCTTCTTTGCACAAATGTTAAATGCATGAGGAGCACATTTTTATTTGAATGCACTAAAAACTGTTTTTCTCCAAAGCAAATGCATTAACAATGCTCTTGCTGAACGCTGAATCCATAAATTGTTTTTGCAAAACAAAACTGCAGCAATCTGGCCTCATTCTTATTGTACTGTTAAGGGGGGGGGGTGTACAACACTGATTATCCTATTATTTCTCTCATGAAAATGCCTTTGTATTTAGCTTAGCCTACTATAAATCCCAGTGGTTATGTCCTTAAAAACATCCCGCAGCATCCACATTAGTGGGTGGTAGTGCTATTGTGAGGTTGCACATGTGTAATCAGGAGGCAGATGTACAAACAAGGTCCCCCAGTAAGCTCGATCCTCAGCAGGATGCTCATTGAAGTTTTTTTTTTTTTCCTCCGTCCTGCTTCATTTGTACTGCTAATCACACGAGGTGAACCGTGGTTCACCCGCTAAATCCCGACAGATGATAAACCTGATCCTCGCTGTCTTTTCTCCGGCCTCTGTGGTCGTCTACAAAGGCCGATATGGGACTCTGGACTCCAGAAAGGAGTCGCCCTCCTCGATCCGCCTCTGAGGGCACACGAGCCACAAATCAGCCCACGCTGGCTGATAAAAGAACCACTGGGATGGATCGGAATGTGGTGGGAGATAGCAGTGTCATGTCAAAGGCCGTGAGGGTCCAAAAAAACATAGACTAGCTCTAGGAGCCATCTTTGAGTGACCTTGCCGCGAGAGAAACCAGAGGTGAAGCAATGGAACACGTCGACGAACTCGACGTTCACTCACGCTGACGTGTACAAAATGTTTGTAATGCATTTACATTTTTAAGTGTGCGAGGCTCTCGTGTGTCTGTGCGGCTCTCTTATACCATATCCATTCATCCTCCCCCAAGAGAGGAGCTTCATTTTCGCTGACCTTTTCAATACGGCCTCCAGAGGAGAGTTATGACAGCTGAGTGAGCCCGGTGTTTCTCGGCACAATAACACACATCAAAGATGAAGAAACCAACAAACAAACAATAATTCCTACTGCAGGCGCAGTGTTTCCCCTCTCAAACAGGCGATGCAAAACAAACCAAATGAGGCAATCTAAGTGAGAAGAAACCGTACCGGTGGACGGGGAGGATGCAGAGTCCAGGCACTGACCCAGGTGAGAAAACTGCCTTCAGGCTAATGATGCTGCTTGTATAATAATCAGGTGTGAGCAACATCAAAAGGGAAAGATTCAGCTAAACGTGGATTAATTGTTACAAGATGTCAGAAAGCAGCTTCCATCAAAAAGCGGAGAGATATTACTCAATTAACGACAAAAACAACCCCCCCCCCCGAAAAAGAGATCCTGCAATAATCAGCGACTGGAGCTTTTTCTCGCTCAGTAACTAACTGATGATGTGTTGCAGCGATGGAGAGATTATAATGTAAAGGCAGTGAGATAGAGGGCAGAGAGAGAGATGTCAGTGAAAGAGACAGAGGGTGTACTTGTGATGGAGGACAGAGTCGACGTCGGTCCATCTGTTGTCCACAAAAACAAAATCTGCAAAAAGCAGAACAAAGACAGACAGAGAGAGGACAGTGCACAGGTGTGTGGGCGTGCACGTGTCCCTGCGATCGTACACGTGTGTGTGTGCCCGCATGTGTGAATTTTTGCACATTAACGTGTGAGCCTGTGTGCCTGGGCCCCGGGGGAATCTCCTGTACCTGCTAACATGGAGCAAAGCTGACTGCAGCTAACATGCAGTGTAAAACGCACACGGTCAAACCTGAGACACATGGTGGCACATGGGCAGATGGATTATATATTATATACATATATATTTTTATATACATATATATATGTACATATGTTTATATTGGGGTTTTTTTTGGGGTTTTTTTTAGATATATAGCAATATTAAAGTGGGTGTGGGGTGTATAATGGAGCTGATGTGAAAAGTACCAGGGCTCCAAGCAAGGCTCCAAAACCGCAATTCGGCTCCTCGAGCATTGAAGCCAGGCTTGCAACACAAGAAGCAGGGAAAGAAACACGCTTTTTCCTCCCTTTCCCCCCGTTAACCACCCAAAAAAAACCCAATCAGAAAAGCACAGCAGACCACAGAGAACATGCTGCTGATTACATCCTAATATGCACAAAGGCAAGCAATTGACACGCATATACAAACATGCACAAACACAAAACACACACACTGATTACATCCTCTCTTTCTCCTCTCTCCTGATCCTTGGTATCGTTTACACGGTAAAGACGGCGCTGATCGAGGACCAGTGTTTTTTTGGCACAGGCCAGCAAAAGAGCTCAGGAGCTTAACCTCTAGTCCGATGAGCGGAGAGAGACTGAGGCTCAGGATCCCCCACCCCCCCACCGCCCTACCACCTTGGTGCCCCCAAGCACAAATAAACAGCTACAACACAGACAGACACACACAAAAATGTCTAGCTTACTCGAAACAGTTTCCTGAAGAATCTGTCACTGTGCAAGAGGGATGGGAGAGGGTGGAGGGGTGATCTAAGGAGGAGAGAAAATAGGTGGAACAGCAAAGGCGGATGGAGAGGTAGATTAAGTTGCACGGAAGGGGGTTGGAGGGGGGGAGGAAAAGACGAACAGAAAAGAGACTGAGAGAAATTGGACCCATGGGTTTGGGGAGAAAAAAAACATGTACGAAATCATCGAGTCGCTGCAAGAGGCGGCGCGAGCCTGAACTCAAAACGCAACACATATTCATTTGAAGACACGTTTCTTTTCAGCATCCATCCATCCAAACAACCAATCGTCGTGGCACCCGTGCACAAGCTCCCGACAGCGTGCACGCTTTTCACTCGTGGGACAGCTGACTGAGAATATCTCGTGCTGAGCTACAGCACAATGCATACAGCAGCTTCTATTAGGCAAGCAAATCTGTGGAGAGGGAGAGAGATGGAGGACGGATGTGTGCGAGCAGATTGTGTTTTTGTGCAAGCATCTATTTGCAATCTAGTGTGAGCTTATGAGTATATATATATATATTTGAATTTGCTTATGTGGCTTTGTGCTTATTTATGCCTGTGTGTTGGGCGCGCATGCATGCACACACAAACGCACACGCCTCTTGTGTGTTTGTCTGCTCCTGTTACTGTGTTTGTGTGCCTGCGGTCGTGCTGGAATGGAACACGGACATTTTGCCGCTGAGCTGAATTCACAGAAACGGGTTTGGTCCTGGCCTGCAGAGCAGTATTTAGACTCTGTATTTATGCGTCGGACAACCACAGCAATCTCTATCACCGCCTTGTGATTCATGTTTGTTTGCTTTGCTCTGTGTTGATTCGATTCCATCAAGAAGTTGCCCCCCTCCCCTTCTATCTCGTTCCCCTAAAACTCTTCCCACAGAAATGTTCACGCCATACCCGGTCAGAGTTTCATCAGCCACCCGTCATCGGAGCTGACCAAGCACGCAGTGGGTTTCCATAGCGAGGATGCGACATTAAAACTAACAGCCTCTATAATTATACATCCATATTTCTCCGATGAGTTTGTGTAAACAAGTCCGGGCTCCAGCTCGGGGGAGGCGGACTTCTTGGCAGGCCCTGGCTGAGGGTGCCACTGAATGGCTGTCGGAAAACAAAGCCATTTCAGAGTGTGCCTTGGAAAAGACAAACCGCTGTTCTAGGGATGGTGGAGAGGCAGAGCAAGCTCCATCTGACAGACACAGAGCTGTGATTTGAGCTCAGTTATTGGCCAGAGAAGAAAGACACTGAGAATATGTGTTGTTGGCAACGCAGAGGGCAAACAACCTCAGACAATCTCTGATGGAAAGGAAAATATGCATTTCCAGAGTGTTTTAGATTACGGGCCTTCATTGTTTTATCCCGTGTTTCTGCTTACGTGTTTTTTTTTTTTAAAGCAATACGCCATTGTCCAGTATAATTTGCCTTATGGACATTGACGCTCGTCTTTCCATGTCCTACATTTACTTTTCCTAATCATCGCGGACTCCAAAAACGCAGCTAACCAGCAGTCTTAATATGCCTCTCCTTCTTTTTGCCTGAAGCTATTTTAGGGGTTGTAAAAACCACAGAGGTAGTTTCAGCATAGAGGATGAAATTAAAACAAGCCCAGGAAGCCACGTTTGACAACTGAAAATCGCTCCTGGAGAAATAGTAATTTGACAAATGAGTTTGTGCTAGATGAGAGGGTTGGAAAAAAAACTAAAACAAAACAAAAAAAATCAACAGTGTTGTTGCTTCTGAGTCAGCTCTGCGGTCTCTCGTGGCCTCTGTGCTGAGAGGAGATCTAAGATAGCGGTTAACAAAAACGACTTGAACAGACTTCCCACAGCACCTGCAAATGCACACACACACACTCACACATATAAAACTTTGAAACGTGAGAGCAGAGGACGGATGGTTTAAGGGGTGGAAACAAGGAATGACATCGCAGGAAAGAGCAGAGTGCGAGGCCTCGCATCCGCGCAGGATAAAAATATTCTAATAAGATAAGCGCGGAGCACAGCCGAGGAGGGATGAGTGTCTGCGTTTGGGGGATGCACGGAGAGGACTAATTGAGATGAATACATGAATATATCAGCTTCATCTAGAAGCAACGGGTTCAGTCGTAACCAATGGTTACCATTCAGTTGTACAGTCACATGAGCAGCCCCCCCCCCTCCACTTACCAAATAGCCCCCCCCCCCCCCACAACCCTTCAATGCCCCCCCCCCCGCCTCCGACTCTAAACAAGCTCCTCTGTAATAAACGAAAGGCAATAACCAGCAACAATCATGCTGTGCCTGCTAACCCTCTCTCTCTGAATGAAATATCCAAAGGAGAGCTAGCAGAGGCGGCCCGGATAGATTTGCAAAGCAAGCAGAAAGTCATATATTACACTGGCACTCTAATAAACACTGGGCTATGTTCACTCACGGGGGGAGGGTGGTGGTGGTGGGGGTTAAATCTCCTTAGTCCAGGCCATGATGCTTCACCGGTGATAACCTGACCTGTTAGCGGGGTTTACTTTTGAAAATGGAATCCTTTAAAGCTTACTGATTAGCCGCTTTAACCTGTAATCAGTAACATCAATGACAGTTATTTAGTCAATCAACAACTATTACTCTCTACGATCAATACTCAATAACTTAAAACACACACTGAACTTAATCATGTATGATTACATTTAAGGGTTACTCGAGGCATCTTTTGTGTTTTGCTTGTTTTACAAATGCTATTTATAACTTTTGAATCAAAAGGATGTTAAAACTGCTTCATTAATATTGCTTTTAGAGTCTTTTATGCTTTTAAACTGTAACGTTTTACAAAACAGGACAGACAGAAATGTTTGCCAACATTCCAAATTATTATTTCAGTGCCTGTTTCTTCAATGTCCACAATCTGATAAATATGCAATGAAACAATACAGCTTTTGTTCTCTACTTATAATAAGTATGTAGGAGAGGCCATAATTGATGCAAAAGGAAAATCCTACACGGAGCCTCTTGCTTGTAATTAAAATATTTCAGTGTGATTTTTACAGAGGGAGGCTACCAGATGTTAACAGTTATCATTTCTTGACAAAAAAATCATTTAATTGCCAGTTAAGAAATGTGCGAGTTATTTGCATCTCTATAATCTGACAATCAAAATGCCTTTGTGTAGTTTAAATGCTCCGCTGACAACTGCAGCTGCCTTGTTTCTGAGTGCCTGTGATTTGATTATGGTAATTTTATGTTAACTCTAAAAGATGACATTTAACACTTTTTTTTTTAAATCAGATTACTGTTATTGCGCTACATCATAATTGAGCCACTAGTGTCGATGTATATTTATTTGGCTGTGTACGTGCCTTTGCATTTGTATGCGTGTTTCCAGCTTCCTGAAGTTGTGAACCTTGCATTAGTGCATGCGAGGTATGATAGAGAGTTTATGTCCTTGCATGCAAATGTGGGGCAAGGGAGGATCTTGTGATCTTCTGCAGCCGAGCCCAGGGTTTCATTCTCAACCTCCAACAATTCCAAGACCAAAAAAAAAAATTCTTATATATGCGAATGTTATCCAGGGGGAAGATGACTGCTATAGGTGGTGGTTGGATGGAGGGGTATTATGTGTGGGCTGAAGCAAAAAAAATAAATAGAGATACTTATGTAGAGGAGAGTCCACATCAAAAAGCATATTATGAGGCGTGAGCAAAAAAATCATCTCAGTGTGTCAAATGCAGTTTGTCAGATGTTCTCGGGCAGTGATTTTCAAATACTGGATAAGCACCCATCTTTAAGTGTTTTGGGAGATAAATACGGGTCTTTCGTGACTGACTTATTCTCATATGACAACAACAGTCTCTTTCTGTTTCCAGAACAAACAATCAGAAGGTGTTCCGACAGATTTATGTGGAAAGTCAAAGAAATAAAATCAGCTACACTGTTTGCCGTGAGCAGACATAATGTTTTTGGGCTTTTTTTTTTCCTCCTTTTCGGTTGCTCCCCCCCCCTCTCCCCCTTCCTGCCTACTTTCTCTCTTTCAGTGGGGCATATCTTGTGGAGGTAAGACAATGTGTGCACCACTGCGGCAGCATTCTGGTGGGGAAGTCTGTGCGTGTCAGTGTCCATGATGGTACACTGTGATGGAGAGTGACAGCTGTCGGGAGGCATCAGGCGTACTCTGCCCCGCTACACGGGAAGAGGAGAAGTGCACCACGATAGGTTGCCTCCGTCTCCTGCCTCGTGGCCCTTTTTCCCTTATATCTAGCAGAGCTTTACCGGCCCGGTTAACCACTGCAAACGTCTAACCAAGCAGTCACGCTACATTATCTCAATGAGGAGCGAATGGGAGAGAAAATGAAGGGACTATTTTTTTTTGGCTCCTGCTAGGTGACATATAAAGAGTGCCTGTGTATATATTTGTACAGGCGTGTATGCTTGTCCTCCCTCTCTCTCTTACTGCTCTGTTGCTCATTTTCCCCATTATATTTCCTTTTCCTTTAAAAGCCTCCTGTCTAAAATCACCTCTCCTGCCTCTAACCCCTAAACGCGCCGCAGTCATTTTGCTCACAAACAGCTCGTTCAAAATCCACGTGTTTAGACAACGCAATGAAATATAACCAGTTTGTCCGCTTTTACACCTGGATGGGGGGTGGGAATGTGTATGTGTGTGTACATAGCTGGCATGGAGGGAACTGAAGGTCTGGGATTAAGATCAGTGCAGGGTTATCATTACTGACCCCCCTGCTGTGTTTCCGTGACCCCTTGGCCATGAATTTTGACCTTTAAACCCACCACGACTCCTGTAAGAGCGGGGCTGGGATGAGTGGACGGGATCCCCTGTGGTGATCACCAGAGTCAACACACACACGCTCACCATTTGGTGCTTACTTTACCCCAAACCTTTTGTTGCTTATTCTGCCCCACGGAAAGAGACGAGGTAAAGGATGGGAGTGGGGGTGTGCGAATGATAAAGGGGCTAACAGAGCCACGGAGTCAGACTGGAGGTCGGGTGTGGACAAGAAAAAGACTGCCAGTAGATTGAGTGGAATGTCCACTCCCCTGTGCGTCTTCTTCTGATCTCAAACGGTGTCTTTCCCGTCTGACCGTTAATCAGAGCAGATAAGCCAGGTCATTATACACAGAGCAGATTTACACCGCTCTGCTGGCTGACCGGACCACATTCCCACAGAGTCACTGGGATAACCTACTCACATCTTCTAGGCAGGGATAAGCTTGCCTAAGGGGGCCTCAACACACACACACACACACACACACACACACACACAAACACACACACACAGTGCACTGCTGCACAGGTAAAGCAGGCGGTGCGTTCAATGCAGGTGCTTATTCTCTCTTCTCTTGCTCCCTCAAGGAAATGCACACATAACACACACACACACACACACACACACACATATGCGCCAGCCACACATGGCCATTATCTAAATGATAGATGAAGTGTGTCATGGTGTATGCACAGGCTGCGGTGGAATAAATAAAACAAGCTTTTCCTGTTGCAAAGGACAACAACATTACCATAATACCAAGACAAATACTACATCCGATTACTGCTGACACGAAAACGTTACAGTATATGAGCCTAATAATGATCCACCATCAGGCTGGATTCTGCACGACCAGACTCCCCCGTGAAGGATTTACAACTGCTTCTGTGAGAAAACACTATGGAGAGAGTGTTAAGTGCTCCTAATGCTTACATAAAAAAACACACATCAGCAGGAATGCTGTTACGGAGCAGAGACACAAGAGAACGTTGCAGAAAAGCTAATTCGAGCTAAAGTAAAGCTGATGTTCGCTCAAACCGCAGTCGAGATGCACGGAGATGCATGTGCCATTAATAAAGTTCGCTCTAATATTTATGAAGACAATATGCGGAGAAGCTCTGCGAACAGCTGGTTAGCAAAACTTTGAGGAAGACGCCCAAAAATAACAATAAAAAATGCCCAAGGTGTTATCTGCAAGACATGTGGGCGTAATAAAGCTCAAAGAAATATTTCTAAAAGTCCACGAGATGCGTTGCAACAGCAGCCCACCCCTCTCTAAAAACGTCCCTTGATAACATCACAAGCTTCATGCTTCTCTGCATCCCCGTTTGTGAGGGGGAGTTCGCAAGTATCGATTGAACCGCTACACATGAAAAGAGAAACATATGTGCGATTTAATTTGTGTGTGTGGAGAGTGTGAAAAAAACAGAAGCCACTTGTGAGACTAAAATCTACACATCTGAACTTTTGAGATGTTTTATACCCAAAGTTACATTTTATACAGTTAAACCATGCAAGGAAGACTTATGTTCTTATTTGGGAAAAATGTAACATAAGGAGATTAATCGTGTTTTGTGAATATTTGGAAATATAAAAAAATTAATTATGTGTTGGATAAAACACTGTTATGTATCACGCCTCATTAGAGGAGACTGGTACTGGGTCCATGTTTTCCTGCAGTAATTTCTCATTGTGCCAGTCATCCTCTGGCATACGGCAGCTTGTTGCATGAGTTTAGACAGTGTGTTTCTAATGTCAGAGTCATCTCTAATAGTTTCAGAATAAATCACAGATGCAATGAAGACTTTGACTGACTGTTTTCTGAGACAAGATCAAGCAAAACTCGGCGTCTAATTTTAGAAATGTTTTAAAGTCAGACAACTTAAAAAAAAATAAATACTAACAGAAGATAAAATTAGAGCCTAAGTAAGCAAAACAAGGCCTTATTTTCCTTTATTAGCTCAGTATGTTATCATGTGCAGAATCCCATTAAAAAGACAAAAACAGCAAGTGTTTCATCTTTTTGCAGATTGAAATCATTAGCTCCTTCCACGATAAAGACGACATTTGATGACGTTCTGAAACCTCAGTGTATATCAGTAAACACGTGGTGGTGGTGCAACTTCTGATGCACATCTGTGCTGATTCCTGCTTATGACAGAAACAGCTCAGTTCAAATAAGAGCTTCAAGAGTTCCTCCTAGTCGACTTTCAGACTGCAGAGCATTAAAGAGTGGTTCTAAAAAAACATAATATACAGTAAAAATGCATGTTGTCTTTCGACTTTCCCGAATAAAACAAATTAATGTTGTTTTTTTGATACGCTCATGCACGATCTGCCTCTGCAGCTCGGCTGGCTTATCAACAGTTAAAAGATGTCAGGTGAGATTTACTGTTACCACCAAGCCAAAACTAACAATGAATGTCTGCTGCAGTCTTATCAGAGTGCATTTAAGTGTGAATCATATGCTTTATGTTTTTTTAGATTGCACCAGTGATAGAACTCCTCCAACGTCAGCCAGAAACTAAGGCTGTTGAAGACATGATAATCCTTGTGTTGAAGGACGGCAAAAGGACAGTGAGTTAATAAGACATATACAAACCAACCGCCCCTACATGTTAAACTGTTTGCAATGAAGTAAAGTACCTGAGATAAAACCCCTGTTTCCGTTTCTCTTTGAAGGCTTTGAGAGTTTAAACTGGAGTTGCCAAGCCTCTTCTCATGCTGGCAAGGCTAGAAACCAAAAGAGGATCTATAATAGTTGCTTTAAATTCGTAATGATTTTATCTTTTAAATGTGTCAAAACTGCACTTTATATCTGGTTTTTCAGGTGTGAGTTTTTCAGGTAAATACAAATAATAAATGAGGTTTCAAGGCCAGATGCTCCACAGTCCATTCTCTGAATTTTTAGCAAGCTATATTTGATGCACAACTACTAACAGCTTCAATTCTGATGACTCGAACCTAGGGACATCCTAAAATCCCAAAACATGGCATTCGATGTATTTAGAGAGAAGCAGGAGGAGGCGGCCGACCGGTATTGGTATCTTCCAGGATTATCAGGACAACTTCTCCTATTCCATCAGGTTTAAAATGGTCCTGTTCATTTTGAAATTGCACGTTTCAGCCCAAGATCCCAAAAGTCTGACTTGTTTCTAAATCACCCCCTGTCAACCTTTTTCCAGGGTTCGGAGTAACAGGATTGAGGTTTTCTACATTCTCCAGGAGAAAGACCTCAAACCCACCAAAGAACCAGACACTGCTGTGATTCTGGATTTTCCGGCTCCTCTGACCCCACCTGTTAAACCACTGGTCATTACTTCAGTGCTAAATTACTCAACCAGACACTTGGGTGAAGCAGATTTACACAGCCAAGTTTAGAGGTAGATGCGGTCCCATCAGTTTTTTCCCCCTGCTGAGCCTCAATCCTTAAAGGAAAATATAGTACGTAAAGGAGCAGTCCAACCACGAGAACTCCTTCCAGCTCTTACACCCATTGCTAACTCTGAGGTAATTACTACGGCATCAAATTACACGAGCAGGAATCTGTGTGAAAGGCAGCAACCGCCACCCAGTACAGTGACAGACCCAGTTCCTTTGACACCCTCTACTAAAAGTCCTTTACTGATAGACAGACAAGTGAGGTTACAAATTAAAAGATCTGTCCTAAAGCCAACCAGAGAGCAAGACTCTGCTATTGTTCCAGCGTGACTGCAAAAATAGTCACCTATAATAAGGAAGCAGTAATAATTTATTTTGACAGTGTCTAAAAAATATGTGTAGGGGAAAGTTTGCACAATCTACAATCTTAAATTTTTTAGTAAGTAAATTTAACACTACACAAGCATTATTACTAAACAAAATATGGTAAAAGTACACATTAGATGGAAGGGCAAAAAACTTTAATTCTACAAGTTTGTAATTTCTTAATAATTTTCCAGAATATTTCCCAAAAATAGCTTTACAGTTTTACTTTACTTTTGGCACTAATTACAGAGAAAATACACATTTCCGTAAAAGAAAAGCTACATTTAAGCCCAAACTGTTCACTATTTATTTATCTTTGCAAACTGAAGTCTCCATATATGTTCAGCTGCCTCTCTGTGACAAATTTGGCATTATCGCACGCCCATCTGTCTGAAACGTTTCGCTCTGGTGATGAAAAGGTACGCTCGAGTTAGTGGAAGCGATAAAATAAGAGTGCAACAAATGCACTGTATTTTTGCATTTCGATCACGTAGAAAAAAAAAGAAAAAATAGTACTTTTTTATTTTTATTTTTTAGGAAATGGAATGAAATATTACCTCATATTATTATAATATAATTGCATTCTAATTGTTTATGTTGTGTTAAATTAACCTTTATTTAACTTCAATCAGCAGCGGTTAAATATAATAATATGCACACAAATGCACGTATGTAAAGTACATATACACACATACATGTTATAAAAGACTGAGGTCCAACATAATAAACTTCAAAGCTAAACAAACTAAAAACAGTGTATTAAGTCACTGTCACAGTCATCTCAGACCAAACAAGGGCAGTAATGTTCAGGCTTAAAAAGATTTCCAAAAGATTTGAAGCCTTTTCTTCTGTATGAGCTCGAGGAAAAGCTAGAATAAATAAGTCAACAGCTTCCTGTGGTTTTTTAAGACAGCTGGCGGTCAGTAAAACAGAAACAGACAAGTGTTTATTTTATTACTGACGTTTTAGCAAAAAAGCAATATTTAAACCTAAAACGCTGCATCTAGTGGGAACTGCAATATAGCTGTGTTGTTCTCTGTAAAACAGCAGTTTGAAAGAATAAAGTAGAATCAGGCTGAAAACTTTAAGTGAAATATCGAAACAGTGCCCGAGCGCAGAACTAAATAGCAGCAGTAAATCTACTCGGTGACTTTAGACGACTGCAGAAAATTCTATTTTTCCCACCACAAAAATGTAAAAAATAAAAAACCCAACATTCAGCAGTCAGTCAAGGTTGCCACTTTAAGGTCCCGTAATGATATGGAACATTTCCATCCTAAACACCTAATACCGCTCTGCTCTCTAGCTGCTGCTGTGGTGCTGCTGCAGCGGCCATTAAAATGCAGTTTTCCTAGGAAACTCCCAGGTGTGACTGTGTGTAACTGAGTGTGAAGCAGAGATTATTACTCAGATCGTTCAGTCGGGCCTCTGCGGTTAAATGAAGGTTAAAAAGCTAAATATCAACAATAAATCATCTTTCACGACAAACTTACAGGTGATGTAGTAGTTGACGTTCCTCTTGAACTCCAAGCCCATGTAGTTGGGGCTGAACTCCTGGAATTTGATGGTGAACTTGATGTCCTTCTCGGGTTTGTTACAGTTGACCAGGACGTTAGGATCGAGGACTGTACTGCAGCTCTCCGCCTGCTCCCTCTTCACCAGATACAACTTGTAGTATTCGTAGTCTGTCCCTTGGTCCGCTTTGGGACAGATGATATCCAGCTTGTCCCCGATGTCGGGGTAAATCACCAGGCCTTTTCCAGCCACAAACCTGAGAGTGGGGAGGGGGGGAGAAAAAGAAAAGAAATTGTTACAAACACATAAAAAACTAAGTCTGGAAAAGCAGCCGCATAATTCAGCAACAGTTTATACAGCCTTAATACTTTGAGCTGTCGGAGTTATGGGTTTAGATTTGTCTGGCATGGCCTTTTAGGCAGAGTGCAGTTAATTTAGCCCCGCAAAAACACTACATATAGCAGCTTGACATTGTTCAGCATTAGTGTGTTTCACACAAATCCCCTTAAGTTCCTTCTCATACTTGGATATGAATCAAAGCATACCAAAAGTTTGCGAGAAGGGAAACAAGATGGCCTGACACAAAATGGCCGCCACAGAAATGGCCGTACGGGTCGGATTACATCACATTTTTGAAAAAAAGCTTCTTCATGATTTCAGATTTTTTGAGTTTTGGATAATACCAGCCTGTCGGCGTGGTATTCACATGGCATCTACTTCAGTAGCCTGCATCTCTGGAGGAAAACATTGTACCAGGGGTCTGCTGGGAGCTTACAGCTTCCCGGTTCATCTTCCCCTCTGCCGTGATCATCTACTGAAGGATTAAGATAATCCATCTGGCCTTACTGTACCTCTCCACCTCGCTCTCTGCTGCCAACTCAATCAGATCAGCTCTTGTTCTCCTTTATTCACTAAAGGTGGGGAACAGGAGGATACCCAGTGTGTGTCTGTAAGTGTATGTGAAGAGAGGAGGCGGAGGGGACACGCCAAGTACTAAGCAGTATGTTTGGGCAGTGGTGTGTATGTTTATGCACGCCTGCCTGTGTGTGTGTGTATGAGCGGTCAGAAAAATGGGCTGAGGTTGCAGTCTGATGTGGGGTGGGGGCTGGACGGGCTGAATCATTGTTCTGGACTTGTTTGAGGCTTAAAATGTCAACATGGTTCAACTCTGCTGTCCCAGTTAGCCAAGCATTAACCCAGACAGCCGGACTGACCACGGGTGTGTTTATGTACGTGTACGTGTCTGTGTGTGTGCGTGCGTGTGTCATGGGCGCAGACAGCGAGCACAGCAGCAGGGCTATCTGCTAGATCTGCCCATGCCAGCGGATTTAAGCAGGATTTAGCAACGCGCGATGCATTTGTTGTTTTTTCTGATCCCTTGTGTTTTAACAAGACATCAGGGGTTGGGCCCCTCTCTGTCCCCCCCTCTCTCTCACAGTCTCTTCCCTCTTTTTTTTTTACCCTTCACAGTGTAATCTCACCTTATCTACAGCCCCTCATTTCATCGTCACACACATCATTTCACCAGTAAATAACTGACTCCTCAGACAGCCCCGGATGAAAGTAGAGAACTGATGCCTGATAGTGTAAGTGCGCGAGTGTGGTCGAGCTTATTGGGGGGAGGCAGCGGCAACGGCGGTGGTGCTGCGTGATCACCAATCTTCTTCCTCTGATGATGTTAAACGCTGGCAAACACCCACCCATTGTAAGAAATGATCTTTTAAAAAGTCTTCAATCTTCAGAAGAACCCCCCCCCCCCCCCATGAAAATTAACATGATTGGATTAACATTCATGGCCATTCATCTCAGACAGGGTCATTACCAAACATATGAGTTCATTCACAAAAGAGATATGAGATATAAGATAAGAGACATGCAAAGTGGTCGAAATCCTCTCTGTCAGCCCGGCTGAATATGATGTCATGAAAGCATGTGTGGGATGGTGGGTATGTGGGGGGGGGGGGTCTTATACAACGCTTGGAAGCGGGTGAGACGTTATTTGGCCGCCATTGTCTGAGGCTCATTGGGGTGGAGGTTGAGGGGAGGGGTTGTGCAAATTCAAGGGCCGATAAGAGAGAGGGAACTCGGGGTATCCTTTTGTCCTACGTCTCCCGACAATCTGCCCATTTTCAGCAGCAACAATTTGCATGCGCTTGTGTGCTCGTGCACTTGTGTGTATGCGTGCATCCATATGTTTTCATGCATGTGCGTGTGTGTGTGCGCTGTGCCCAGTTACACGTGCGTACGTCTA
Source organism: Aulonocara sp. 'chitande type north' Nkhata Bay (assembly GCF_057382095.1). Classification (NCBI taxonomy): domain Eukaryota; kingdom Metazoa; phylum Chordata; class Actinopteri; order Cichliformes; family Cichlidae; genus Aulonocara; species Aulonocara sp. 'chitande type north' Nkhata Bay. Next base: position 19,371,825 of record NC_141345.1, read on the forward strand.
TGAAGACACAGACACAATCAGTCTCTAATTGGATCTACAAGATGCATCAGTGAGGCATAAACAAGTTTCCATGGCAACATTAGGCTTTGTTACTGACCACCCCTCCCCTCCCCACCTTCTTGCTATTCCTCCATCTACCCCCCCAGCCCCCTCTATTTCTACTCCACAATCTCATTCCCCATTGCTTTATCCTTCCCTCTCATTCACCTCCTCAACATTTCCCTCATTCCAATTTTCCCTCATCACCACCACCACCCCTTTCTCCATCCTCCCCCTCGCTTCTCTCTCTACACACACACACACACACACACACACACACACACACACACACACACACCTACAGAAAAACAAGCATGAAACCACAGAGCAGGGGGGGAAAGGAGAAAGAGGAGGCAAACATCATGATTACACTGCTGTTTGTTTCACTCAACAAGTAGCTTGCAGTTTCTGTTTTCTTTGTAGGTAAATTGTTGGCAATTTTTGGGTTTTTTTTGATCAAATGTTCTGATTCAAACATTTAAAAGTCTGGCTAGCAACTAAAACGAGTAGCCTCACACTGGACTCCTCGCTTTTACAGGCCATTTATTCCGTTATCAAAGCAAGCCACAACCATTTAGATGAATAATTAAGATTTCCAAAAAATCTTAATATCTTAATATCCCTGAAGGATTTCATCGCGAGCCGGCCCCTGTCATTGATTCAATTTTCCAAGCAGGCCTCCTAGTTGGCAGTTAGATAGCTATCCTAAGTGAATTCTCCGCTTCTGTTTCCCAGCCTTTGTTAACTGTCTGCTATAATGAGGCTCTGGCTGCTGTGGAGGTCTGGAAGCGCCATCGCAGATGGGAAAGAAGCAACATAAAAGAAATAGGGCAGCAATTAGTGTTTAGCCCAGTTTAAAAGCCCTCCACTTGGCAAGCTGCGGCCCAGCTCCAGTCCAGGATGTGAAACTAAACTGGTGGGCTGGGACTTTGTCTCCTGTTTGTCTCTCTGTTGGCTTAATCAGCACCACTCCGGTGCTACACACAGCCACGCAATGAAGAGGAGGAGACGAGTGACTGAAGATTATTGTACTTTTGAGGAGGTCGAAAAGGGAAAAAAGGGGGTTGGCGGTGGGGTGGGGGTGAATTGCATCTTTCATTCATGTTGTCTGGAGACTTTTTAAGACCTGTTGATGAAAGAAGGTTGAGCGCACAGAGGAAGAGCTGTGCAGATACAAATAATGTTTCTGGGAAATGACCCTGAACGTGAGAGAGCCTTTATTCCCCTCATGTCAAACGAGGTGGATCTGCCTGAACCAAGCAAAATAAAGAGAATCATTTTCAAAACAACCAAATGAGGTTGGTTTTGTTTCATCTGGATGGCTCCACAGCATGCTGAATCCTGTAAAGAGCTTATGCAAACATACCTACGCTGTGGTGGAGAGGGAACAGAAAACAACGAAGCAAAAAGAGAGGAGAACCCCCCACCCTCCCACCCTTTTCTTTTTACATTCCACTGGTGAATATGAGCACATGATCTCAAATATGCTACACCCCCCACCCACCTTCCCATATGCGCACACACACACACACACACACACGGATGTGAGAGCACACAAAAGCACTGTGGGGTGCATCCTAGGCCTTCCCAGCCCAACTTCCCAGCCACCCCTATTCAAGCACCCTGCCCTCACCGACTTTCATATAAAACGCCGCCTACACTAAGGCCCACTCAAAACCCCTTACAGAGCCTCAATCTCCCCCCACCACCGCCATGTTCTCCACCCCCGTCCAGTCAGCCCGAGCCTCTGCCCCGAGCGTTGCGCTGGCAGGCAGCCTTGGCCGCTGAATGAATGGACCCGAGGCACAGGAACTGAGAGAGAAATGGGCAGAGACGGCTCATATCAACAGAATGGTGTCAAATTGATTTGTTCCTCCTGAGCAGCAGCTCGAACATGCCATACATATCAATTAAAATCAATTACATTTCTGCGACGTATACACAGTTAATTCCTCCGTGCCAGGCCCCAGATGCAGGCTCTTCTCTTAATGTCTCGATTTTGCAGCTGGGCGCATAATTACTCTCTCGTTCTCTTCAGCCTTTACAATACATAAAATCATGTAAAATAACAAACATATGCACGCTCTCCACAAACGACAACAGGTATTCAATTCCCCCTGATATCAGCGTGGTAATTATCACACCAGGAGATCTGTTCCCTCACCAATTACTTCTTCTCTCTCTGCATTATCCACACAATCAGCATGGCCGCCCCCACCCCCCACCTATTATTAGAGATTACACTTTCCATACGGCGTGAGACATTTCCTAACATTTCAATCAATACTCCATAAGTTTGCCGCTCAAACATACTAGAGTCTCCCTGCAGTAAAGCACCCGTGTGACACAGTTATGCTTAAGTCTGCAAAGAACACAAAGCCGTGTTATGCAAAGAGCATTGTGGTTGAGCGCTTGTGTAAGATAGTGTGCGGCGGCAGGGATTTACAACAGATTCATTCACTTGAGGCAGTCTATGTTTTGTGTAATCACAGGGTACAAATGCGTCCTGTTCTCATTCAAGTCAATCAATATTAAATAATTGCCTGCTACCAGGGACTGCTTTGGCCTTTCATTTCCCTCTAGGTGCAGCCAACTGCTTGCTCGGCCTCGCAATGAAAACATTCAAATAGCAGGTTCTGAAATGGCTTCGCTCTTAATGTGGCGGCACGCCGCATGGTCGTTTCAGGCCAAAGAGAGTTTTGCCACTAATTCACGTGAACGACGACAGAACCAGACCCCAAACCGTTCCGAAGCTTCGAGAAGGTGAGCTGGTCGCAGGGTTGCGCTTGTAGCCCGCAGCCCGACCCCGATCGGTTGTATACATAGCTGGCTTCTGTCAGGCTGTCGCGGGGGCAGATGTTCTTAGGGAGGCCTGACTATAAACACACGCGCATAAACACACGCCCCGCAGTGTACACACACAGATTTCCTCACATGTCAAGCACAGTAAACAAGTCGCCTCCAATGCTCACCCAGGCCCCACACACACACATAAAGACACATGAGCAAACACAAGCATCCTGAAATTAAGAAAAACAAGGTCCATCTGGCCCCAGAACTGTTTAGTAAAGCAGGAAGGATTTGACCCTTATTATAGAAAAAGAACAACAAACTAGCCAGAGGGTAGCGATATTGGATAAACTATAAACTCCGGTCCAAGCTGCACTGTAGGCCAGACTTGGCAACAGTGACTTGCTGAAAAGTAGAAAGCTTGGTATTTTCCCTCCGGGCTGTCCCCATTAGAGGGACATAAATGACGATGTCAGAGGCAAAAAAAAAAGACAGACAGAATATCCTGAATTCCACCCTGCAGAGAACTGCTTTTGTATGTGTGAACACAGGCTTCCTTTTTCTCTCTCTTTCTCACAGAAACACACAAACACGACACTAGCTTTAGTTAGCTCAGTCAACAGGCTGGCATGCAGAGCAGATCAGATCCCATCCAGCGTGGCTCATAACAGTGGCAAACGGATGAGCTCCAACGCAAGCGCACACACCCCTCGTGTTCAAAAACGAGCCCCGTATGCTTGCCCTCTATCACTGTCACATGAAGGGCTAGCATAACACCATCAGCGGCTGTAATGAGCTAACAAGATGATGCCCAGATGGCCTTGCCACAAGTAGGACAGAAGTGGACGTTGTTTCCAGACGAACAAGCTGAAGAGCACTGTTGAGCGAGAGGAGTGTCAGAAGTCATTAGGGAGGAGAAAGAGCATAATCTGTTTCTTCTTATGGCCTCTGTGGTTTCTGTCGGAGCTGAGCCCATCCCTCCCTAAGAGCAGGGGAGTTAAGCGAGCATGGGTGTATGCGGCGTGATTGAACGGCATCCACGGTATCGCTGACAGCAAGAGAAGGCCCAGACTGTTGCTCTCTGGGCCTCCACTTATTCATTCTTCAGCTCGGGGATTGAGCTCTTCCAGCTGGAGGGCTGAAGAGAAGAGAAGAGAAGAGAAGAGAAGAGAAGAGAAGAGAAGAGAAGAGAAGAGAAGAGAAGAGAAGAGATTTGGCTCGGCTTGAGAGACATTGGGTCAGTTTCAGCCTGAGTTTAGCCCTCATTCTGAGGTTGCTCTGTGACCCAAACACACACAAGGCTCTTTCCTCTCCCCTAGCCCCTTTCCTGGCCACAACACAACACACACAGACACACACACACACACACACACACACACAGCCAGCTGCCTCCCATCACTGAGGAGCAGCCACAGATGGGCTCTGCATGCTCCGTAAAGATCTCTCCACAGGCCCAGTCTACAGTCACAGCCAAACCCGCCTGGCCCAAACTCACTGTATATGTGCTTGTGTGGCTGTGTGCAGATTATACATGTGTCCGTGCAGGCCTGAGTGGGTGACGGTGAGCAGGCCTGTGTGCCAGACGCCCCGATTGAGCCAAAGTTTGCGATGAATGTGCGTGTAAATGAGGTGTGGGCTGCTGGACGATCACAGAGAGAAGGATCCCCGAGGACGAGCTGCCGCAGGGCAGAGAGTCGAGAGCTGGACCGGGATGCGAGGCTACAATCAGTGCCGAGCAGACCGAAAAGGGGGAGAAATCAGGAGAACCTCCCAGACGAACAATAGCATCCCTCACCCTCACCATGACTGGGTTTCACTCCCACTTAAGGGAGCACAGGAAGAAACCAGGGGAAAGAAAAAAAAACATAACCATTATCAAACCCACACAGCTTGCAAACATGCTACCAGAGGCCTTTTTGTGCTTGGTATCTCTAACCCCATCAATAAGCCCTTAGAAAACATTTTCATTAAAAAAAAAAATTGCTGCTCAGTCACATGCACTAATAAACACATCCAACACACACACGCACACACACACACACACACACACACACACACACACACACACTAAAACGTTAAAAAGTTATTTAATTTCTGTTCAGCTCAGATACAGCCAGTCATGGTTAAATTCAATTGCTAACAATTGCCCTCCTATCTCAGCATGGTTAAAATTACTTGAGGGATCTCAGTTTTAGACTGAATAATGAAGCAAGTAAAAAAGCTTATTGAGGATGAGGGTCTGGATATGGTTTGTTGCTAATTTTCCAAACTTGTGCTTCTAATAAAAGTGGCTCTTAGAAACACCGTGATGAAGTGCAGCTGCCCGGTTTAGAAATATTCTGGCACCCACACATCTGGGAATCAAATCAAATCACCAAAACACACTGGACACCCATTACTAATGTGGTTTTTCCTCTGAGGGATAGCTTGACATTTTGAGAATTTTGTTTATTTGCTTCCCAAAAGGCTAGCTTAACCTAGCATAAAGTTCTAAACGTCATAAGAGAACATGTCACTTTAATACTTCAGTTTATAAACATGAGATATGATCATTTCTAAGACCTTAAGGTGCATTTAGGTTACCCTGCTCTGTCCTATGTGACAAAAGTAAGTAATTTCTCTGTTTAAAGTAAGCTACATTGATACTTGCTTGTTTTCCAAAAGGCTAGCTTAACCTAGCATAAAGTTATTAGTACAATAAGAAAACATTTTGGTTTTACTCTCCAGTTTGTGTCATATAAAAATGGAATATGATAGTTTTTAAGACCTAAAGGTCCATTTAAGTTAATTTGTGACATAGGGCAGAATAGCTAATTCTCTTGATTTCTATTTTTTTTCTTTAAACACTTTAACGCTTGCTTCTAAAAATGGTTAGCTCAACCTAGCATAAAGCTCTTGAATACCAAAAAATAACATGACATTTTCACTTCAGTTTGTGTCATATAAAATGAGATATATTGTGATAATTTGCTTATGCTTGCTTGCTAGCTTCATAAATAGCATAGTCTTTATCATAATTCTTAGCAAGAAAGAGCAGGTGATTATATATTCCAAAAGGTCAAACAGTTCCTAAATGAATCTGCCATAATGTGATAATATATTAAGACTTGTGCTCTTTCTTCTGAAGGATTACTTGACTTTTTCAAAATTTTGTTTATTTGCTTCCCAAAAGGTTAGCTTAACATAGCATCAAGTTGTGAATGTGAAAAGACATGATATCATTTTAAAACTGTATTTAGTGTTCTATATAAAAATGAGACCTGATCATTTGTAAGAATTACAGGTATATTTTAATTAATTTTTTCACATAGGACAAAGCCGGACAAACCATTTTTCTCAATTTCCAGTCTTATGCTAACTTAACCCATATGGAAAAGATATATATAAATCTTATAAAGTTTGTATCTGTCTTGTGTGAAACTTGTATGAAAAGCATAAAAGAGTGAGAACAGATATAAGATCCTTAGAAAAATTATATAAATGAAACTTGTATGTTTTGGATACTTCCTAAAATAGTATACAAAAGTAATGAGAAAGTGGCCTTATATGATTCACTATATGAAGCAAGCCAAATCTGATGCAAGTCTTTTATAACTTTTTCCTATTTCTTTCCCATATGGGAAACAAGCCTGATGTTCACTTTGATGCTTGCTTAATTAATGTAAAAAATAATTATATATTCCAAAAGGTCAAATAGTTCTTAAATTAATCTGCCCTAATGTAATAACATATTAAGACTTCCAGAGTTGGGGTCTTATAGAAAGATTTGAGTTTGCCTCTATAGAATACAGAAATGAACCGCATGCAGGTTGAACTTTACAGCAGCTCTTTACGATCAAAGGGGAGCTACATCTATATTTTATAAGCCTGTATGTTGTTAACAGGTGTTAATATGACACAGCTACAGAAAATCTGGAATACTGGAAAGACACCAAAGCCTTCCTGGAAGAACAAAGGGAAGACATGGTGCACAGAAAGCGAATCAATCAATCTCTGCCAGAACACGTCTGGCTTTGACAGCGCAGCTCTGAACCCAGAAGTAAAAGATAGCACGCAGCAAAGTTCAAAATACTTCCATTGTTCATCTGTCAGTGTGAAAGACAATTGCACGGGAGAGGGAGGAAAAATACTAACACAATATTTATCTTGTGTCCCCTTCCATCCTGACTTACTCTTTTTTTAATGTATTCCTGCTATTGTGAGGAGTGCTGGGAGATGGATGGGTAGAGGAGTCCGGTAGGTGATATGTGTCTGCTACAAGCACTGTGCAGTCACTCACACATTTCCCCCTCCGTCTCCAATCTCGAGGAACGGCAATAATTCAGTCACCAACAAACAGCACCGGGGTTTTTTTTCTTCTTCTTCTTCTTTTTCTTTGTGGCATTTCAATTGTCGGTGGTTGGTGGTTTTTCTTCTGCATTGTTCTTGAAACTGCTTCCCTGGGAAACTGGGAAAGTCAAACAGCTGACGAGATGTCACCTCATGAACTCCCTCCTTAGTTTCACACACTCACAAACAACCACGTCGGCGATCTGACACACACTCACCCGGTCTCTCTTTTCTCCTTCCACAAACACGCACACACAATTCTAAGGATCTCTCATCAACCGCGTGTCAAGCTCAGTGACACACATCTCTGTCTAAACAGGCCATGAGCTGCTGCCTCTCACAGGCACTGGCTGTTGCCTTTCAAGGCCGGTGACTCTTGATCATATCAAATTGGACATGCGAGTCTTATGAAGGCTGCCGGTCTTCGCTCTTTGTTCGCGAGTCACGATAAAAGTCTCCCAGTGAACGTCTCGGGGTTTATCTTAGAGTGTGGACACATTCCTGAAAACCTTGTTTTCCATTTTGCCTCCAGCAGCGATCACTAAAAAAGTATGTGTGTGGTGCAATAAAACTTAAATTTAACAGTCATTTCCCCATAGCAATACCTGCTCACTGTGCATGCCCGTACCTGGGCTTTGCACATGCCTGTTGCGACTGGCGTTATATGAGAAGCACGTATGACCCGAGGAATCATCCGGTTGTTTGAACAGGGTTGTGAACACACACATTCTCACATGTGCATATATACTTACACATTCTTTAAAAGCCAACAGTAGCGAAACAAGAGAAGATAGGCCTCTCTGTATGCAGCTGACAGAGTGAATTACACAGAGAGCTAAAAACCACCGCTTCCCGTCTCACCCAACAGCACTGGATGGCTTTCAGATGGATTTCTCCGAATCTTGTACAAACAGTGAGTCAATATCGGGGTAATGGCCTATCGTTGAGGAAGAACAATTCACAAGTGATTTGCGGAGAAAATGTGTGTTTAGGGCACTTTGGACCGCACTCTGTCACCCAGCCGTAACTAGGGCGCTCTGCCAACAGGCTCCATTTGCAGGGCTTGACAAGAGTACTGCATGCAGGTATTTGAGTATTCTACCCGACCCCTTAATATGTGCAGCCATTCTTCATCAGAGGCAGGCATCGGAAAAAGAAAAAATAATAATAATAAGAGAGAGAGAATTCCCACTGATGAATAGCTGATAATTCTGTTTCTGACGATTCAGGAAGCCATGAAATCAATGACAAATTTGCATTATGAGCAAACGTACACGACGTTTTAATCCTTCCGCACTTTGCCTCTGATATTTATGCCTGTCGCGGGCGCTTTCATTATCATAGAGCGTGTTTAATATTTCTCAGCTGCGTGAGAGGGACCGCCACACTACAGATGATTGAGTGTGCTGGATTTAGTGTCGTTCTCCTTCCCTTTCTCCAGCTGTGACCATGTACTTCAGGACATATACACACACACAGACACGACAGAGTCAACCGAGAGAGAGGGCACCAGAGAGAAGGGGGGGGAAAAAAAAAAAAGGGGAGGCGGGGAGGAGGGAGCAAATCTGAGGACGTGGTGCCAACCAGAGAGGCCCACCGTGCCTCAGTCCCATCTCTCCAGCTGAGGGCTTTGATTCGCCTGATTGTCTCCAATATTGAGACACACAATAAACACAACACTTGGCGGCCATTTGCAATTCTAATCAGCTCCTCTCAACTGGCCAGGACAACTCGGCTAGAGCCCTCTGAGATATCACTCATCTGACTGCAAAATAATGACACAATCATCGCCATGGCTACGCTCCTACTACATCCCATGAGCGGCAGCACAGAGAGGATATTAATACACAGGAGCACTTGGAGAACCAAACGAATTAGCAAAGAGATTAGCCAGATACCGGGTTAATGAATGTGCCACGCAAGGAAACGTGCTCACACCCACCTCCTCTTTAAAAAAATGAGGAGCAGCAAGCGGACAAGCTAGCAGGTCTACACCTGTTTCCGCAAGTGCATGCCGCAACAGGTTTGCTAAATAAACTATCTTCTTTCAACGCGAAATTCCGACTATGTAAACTTAGGCTGATTGTTTCTGGATAAGGCAGCGAGTTGTTAACTTTGACAGCACTATCTGTTTTTCAAATGCTCTGCAGAGTGCAGAAAAAGCAGCATGCGAGCTCCGATGCGATCATTATCGAGTGAAACCTGAGCCTATATGTTGACACGGTGAAATACTGTGTTTCCTGGTGTTAAGAAGTTAACGTAATTTAGGACGTTTACGATAAGATAAGAGCGAGGGGGGAACGAGGGGTTTATCCTCAACAAACTGTCCCAAAAATCCTACATCTGTGAATTCTAAAAAGCCCATCTGTTGGCTTTTCTCCCCCGTGCCGTTTGCACCGACTTGACAACATGACGGTAATAGATGCTTTGCAGATAAATGAAAGCAAAGTGACATGCAATCATCCAGCGTTTTAGTAGCCTTGATGTATTTGCTTTAACACGCAGGCGGAAGATGAGAAACTGAAATTTATTTCAGAAAATAACAGGCAGGTCTTATGAAACTGGTTATTAGACTTGCAAATCATTCCGATGATTCATAACCGGGACCATGCTCGTATGACCTCGTTTTTGTTTTTTATGTTTGTTTGTTTTTTCCAAGCATGCACAAGTGCATGCCTGCATAGGTTCATTTAAGTGTGTGTTGGTTTGTGAGGATTCTTGCAGGGGCATGTGAGCGACAGCCTGTCAGTGAAAGCGATGTCATTATCTGGCTGATGTCTGTGTGAATTGTGACCGGGTGCAGGGTCACATCTCTAGTGGGAAGCTGACACTGCGGACAGGAAGCATTACTTTATGATTTTCCCTCCAGGAGGAAAACACTCATCACAATCAGCGACGCTACTGTTCAGGCCTCGTTTAGAGGTTAATTCAATATGGGCAGCATGCTAATGACAATAGCATGACGAATGCCTACATCTTAAAACCCGCTTTTTACAGGATACATGTTCTTTAAAATAACATAGTGGGGAATTTTTTTATGCTTTGTTCTCAGTGCCTTGAAAAAGAAGAAGGGAGGGAGGGGGGTTCAGGCAAAGCCCTTCCCTCCCTGTTCTTAGCCTTTGACTTTTTCTGTGTAACAACAATACACGGGGTTTTAGTTCAGTGTCCTGCAGTCGATCTGTTAGGCCACTGATAAGAGAAGCTGATGGATAGGTTTAATCAGCCAAGCCCAGGGATCAAGACCACGGGACAGATCAATCAAATGCTGTGTGGTTTCTAAAAGAAACTGCTTTTATCAGTGTCAGAAAGGACTCTCGCTGGATTTTTTTTTTCTTTTTTTGTGTTTGCAGGAAGGAAGAAAGCAACATTAGCAAAGTAAACTAAATATAAAGAAACAAGGGAATGTATTTCAGGTGCATGAGTGGAAAGCTACACTAACTAAGCCCGGCTAAAAATAAGTGCAGCAGAGCAGAAAAAGAAACATCTGTAATCACTACGCTGAGATTGTTAAAACTCCTTGAGGCAACTCTCCGACAAAGCATAAAACTAAATGTCCCTGGTCTCTTATATACTAAACACCTCCTGACATAAACAGAAATAAAATGTAAAAAAAACCAAAACCTTCTGAAACAGTGAAACTAAACCTGCACTGAAATCAAACAGGAAGCACAACAGAAAGACTGAGAGCTATCTCCAGCGCACAACAGATCTCTGTAGAAGAGAGCAACGATGAACTGTAATAACTAGGACGCGGTGCTTTTAATACACAGCTGCCTTCCATTTCTTAAAAGAAGCTTCTTATCGGAGAATTTGAGTGACAAGCCTATTCTCTCGCTTACAATCTCGGGCTCATGATTGTAAAAGACAGCTACACATGTCCCATCAAATCCAAGACAAATTGGTTCCTCTTTCTTCTTTGCCTTGGATGGGAGATCTTATCCAGGCGGACATGCTTAAGTTGTCAGTGGGTTTTCTAAAACCCGTATTGAACGGCATATTGACTGATGCAATCGCGGAGACACACATCATTAGGCTCATTAACAGCGAATGTAAAAAGGGGAGGACGGCCTAACTGGTGCAGCGGGAGTCTGTGTCTCCTCTGATAACACTCGCCTTTAACAAGCGGAGCGCGCGGGCAAAGATGCAGGCTGTCGGTATTAAAATGAAATGTATGCTTGTGTGTGTGATGCGTCTGCTAATAAATAGCTTGTTTGACATGACGCTGTTCTCATTCGCGCAGTTTGCTCTGTGATAACCGGTCGGATTGTGGCCTCGTAAAGATGCTCCATGTGTTGTTTTAGGAAGCCATTACAAACTGGGCCGTCTCCATTACAAGGGCTATCTGATCATTATTACTGCCATCTGTAACGCACACTCAAACCTTAATCTGGGCGAGCCAACCACAGCTGACTCCTGAGTTGGCACGCACGCACATCCATACTACCTTCCCCTGTATGTGCGTGTGTGTACATCCAAACGTGACACGGCAGCTGTTGCCTCGTCACATTGCAGGCCCTTGGGCTCGACACATTTTACTCCAGCCTACTAAAGCAAGGCTGAGTGGAGCAGCGCAATCCCATTGAAGCCACTGACTTGCAAGTCTCTTTTTGAGAGGCCGAACCCCCTCCAACACCTGTGCAATGCAATCGCAATCTCCCAGCCAGAGCTGCTCCCACCCTTCAAAGGCTCGTCACAGGACGCACATCTAATGCAGAGAGATGGCCGGTTAAAGCCTCAGCCAGGCACACCGCTTTGAAGCGACTGCTCCGGCCCCACCAAAAGAGAAGCCAAATCATTTCCCTTCCCTCTACCCCCGTCCATTGTGCGAGAGGTGCACCAGGCGCTCTTATTCGGTGGCCGCATGTGGGGCGCCTTCAAAGATCACGCCACTCCATTCCAAAGCAGGGCCACTACAGGAAATGAGACTCTCCCGGATGCACGGGGGCTTCTCGGCGATAAATATATTCATGCATTCATGTATATTTCAAATAAGAATTTGACTCAGCCCGCATAATGCACATGGCAAGGTTCAGACTTTGAGATTCTTGACATGCATGAGGCGCTACAATCAGGAGTGTATAAATAAATCAGAAAACGCAGCAAACAGAGCTCCTAAAAGCAGCAACACAGGGCCTGAGCTCGGCGCGAAGAAAAGGACTCGCAGAGGTTTGTCTGAAAGAGAAAAAGCTTTCATCTCCGAGACAGCAGAGGAGAAGAGAGGAGTGATGTGATGGATGTTTGGGCTGTCATGTTTCACAGCTGGGGGGGGGGACTTGAGACAGATGAGAGGAATAGCTAAAAGTAGTCAAACTTTTCAGGGCGAAGGGGAAAATGGAAGATGAGACAGCAGAACAGCGGATGGAGCGCCACACATTAAGATTAGCCGGTTAAAATCGCAGTGTGAAATCTCGTGCTACGGAGCCTCGAGGGGCAAAACCGCCAGAGTAACTCGTTAAATGGAGCCGACGCAACGCCGACGGTCGTGTTCTCCGAACAGTTCATAAAGGGAAGCTGAGAGGTTTTGGAATATTGTGTTTGCTTTAGCAGACCCTAACTCCGATTTCCAATATCGGAGAGATGATGAGGGACTTCCACGGCTGAGCACATCATGGGGGAGAATAAACACACGTGTAATGGGAAACATGTGTGTGCGAGATGAAACGGCCTCCCTCATATGAATGGGATGAAATATAGACCTGCGTCCTGCCGGGCTCCAATCAGGGCCGTAAGAACTCGGCATGGAGGGGAAATGACGGACCCCCGACGGGCTCACACACACACACACACACACACACACACACACACACACGCACACACACAGATACGGATAAGCTGCCAATATGGTCATTCTGGAGCAGATTCATGTGGAGGCCAGAGTCTGACAGTGACATCTCCATTCACTCCTGAATTCTTTTTCGCTTCCCAACATGCATGGGCACACACACACACATGCACACACACATGCACACAGAGCTAGAGGCCATGGGAGGAGGAGGAGCAGCACTGAGGCATTAAAAAAAAAAGCCTTTCTCCCCGCCGTGGGTCTCTGTGGGGTTTAGCATGGCATTATGGGAAGATTAGACTTTAGAGTGCTTTACTATCTGATGTCATTGTTGGTTTTACGTTGTCTGGATGGCTTGTGGAACTCGGACCTGATGGCAGGCACATTTCTCTCCAGACAAAATGCTCGGGGCTGCAGTTGTGATTGATTACAGGTTCCTATTGTATCTGTCTGGTATGGCTCTGTTGGAAGAAGAATTAGTCAGACAAAAAAAGTCATGGAAACGCTACACATTTGACTCCATCAATCAAGTCAGCAATCAAAATAATTCAATTAAGAGACTTAAATCCCGCTGGCTCACCAGTCCCTGCTCCAATAGCCCAGAGACAAACTCAATTTACTGACAACCCATACATGATAGCATTAACTCCACTTTAAGGCTCCAATCTTTTTCCATTACTTATGTTTTCTAAATATCAAGGGAAATTCAGAGGAAATAGCAGAGCTATGGTGTTTACGAGAGACGACAAGTTGGAAAAAATTAAATAAACAAGAGCAGCTTCAAATGCATAATGAAATTGTAGAAGGGCTGTCCGGACAACTAAGCTAATTTGCAAGTTGTTTAGAAGGCAGACTTATTTGCAAAACACAAGAAACTTTGCAAATGTGTTTTCATAGGCCGTACATCAATGATGCAGGATTGCAGACAGACTGGGAAGGGAGGTTGCTGAATATGTGTGTAATTGTCTTTTTTCCCCCCCGTTTCCGAGGTGTGAAAGGGAATGCAGGGTTGCGCTGGGGCGTCCCGGGGAGAGGCGATTGAAGCGTCACTCACAGCTGCCACACAGAGCCCCGGCGCACACCAAATCCCAGGCCCGGGCTTTTCCCGGGCAGAGGGGCCGGGGCCGGGCCTGGGAGCAGCAGGAGTCCCACAGGCCTTTTCTTCCAACTCCTCTCACCAGCACAAGGGGGACCAGGTCCCTGCTGGGAGTTTGCTTAGAAAAGACTGAGCCAAGACTTGGCAGAATGGGTTAACGGAGGCATACACACACACATATACACACACTATTTCAAATGCTTTTTGGGGGCTGTCTGTCTTGCCTGTGGGCATGGTGGGAAAAAAATGAAGTAGGGAAGAGAAAAAAAAACCCCAAAGATAAATCAAACTTCCAGTTAACAGCTGAAAATTTGGGACACGCAAACGCAGAGATGCAGAAAGAGACGACGAGCAAGAGAGGCACTGCTCAAACTAGATTACCGGAGAAATGAGTGGGGGGTTTTCTGCTCGATGCCCGGGGAGCCTAATAGAGGAAAAGTCCCAAGGATTATACACTGTGCCATTTCCACGCTCGCCCTAATAGTCTCCATGTCCTGCCTCTGTATGCCATAGATGGATTATGATGCTTTATAATTAACATGGGTAAGGGGGTTGTTACAGACCGCCCATCTGCCACGCTGACACACTTACGGGGGGTATCCCTTGGGAAAAGGAGGCCGCTACCACACTATTCCATTACTTTATCATTCTATCATTCTATTATCCTACCACTCGATTCAATTACCCTGTCACTCCATTAGTGTACTCGTAACAGTGAACAAAGAGCTCCGTGATGATCATTAATGATATGTTCCGAGCTGGTTGTGGCGTGGTCATGCTTCATCCAGGCTCTTCTTGTAAAAATATGATCTTTTACAAAGCACGGCTCATTTTTGGTTCCAATTAAGATGTCAAACGTAAATTGAGAAGCTCGTCGGCAGCCATAAGAAACATCTAAATGTGATACACTTTATTTTATTATTCTTTTTTGGAGCATGCAAAAGATTACTTGCCTTCATTTTCTGCAAGAAAAAACTGAGGACGTAAACTGTTACTCGACTTGCAGAGTAAAAGCATTTTTTGTCAATAATACACATTTTTTAGTGTTGAAAGTTCCAGAAAAACTTTTGTCCAACCAAATCTATCGTTTGATTAATTAAGTTGAAACTTGTAAAAATGCTACAATTTTCATTTGTATTTTTGTTTTGGAGTTTTTAAAAAAAAGGCGAGAAACCGTATAACCCTACATCGCAATTTATATTCCCACCTCAGTGTTTTCACCAATTTTATTTGTTAATAAACACGCACTTCCTCCCCTGTCCCACACATTTTTGCGATTAGTCGCTGGGCTCCGTCACCTCCTGGCACAGTAAATGCAAACCAATCCTACAAAGGTCTTTAGTGTGCCACAAACTCAGAGGGGGAAACAGATCCCTCGTCGCCTGTATGCCGGTGACAGCCCCTGACGTCTTAAAGAATGTGCGGTGCAGCTGGCTGTTGAGGTTGCCTGCCCACTGTTAGGGAATGGCATCCGATGAGGTCTGCCTCCTCAGCACAGAGGGGTTCTATGAGAAAGAGTTAAGTCTGTGAGGTCAGTCTGGAGGAGGAGGTTACGAGTTCCCCGAGTCGGAGCCGTGGGGGTAATGGTTTTAGAGATGGCTGTCACACAGATCCGTTCCACTGTCCAATACTGCCGCTGATCTCCACCAGCCCGAGTCTGCTTGCTTTTCAATTGCTCAACTTCTCTCTCCCCGTCCTCCTTTCTTCTTTTCTCCCCTTCTTTCCTCCTTGCACTGACACATGGAAGTAATCTAGGATCTCTATGCTGGACTTAAAGGATGTGCGGTTGAGCCCGGGGCTGCATTTCGACGCTCTACATTAGCTTCCTTTCCTCTTCTGTTTAATCCCCTTATATTCAACTGCTCTTATTTAAAAGAACTTAGCTGGAAAACAAAAGGCAGACTTTGCCCATTCAACTTTTTTCTCTCTCTCTCTCCCTCTCTCTTCGTTTCCTTTAACTCTGCATCCCTTCCCATTTTTCTTCTCGAATCAGCTAAAAGCACAGGCGAGGCGACAAGTAGGACTCTTAAGGGAAGCCTTCCAGCACCGTCGTCTGTGCCTCTGCTTGGCAGAGCCGGAGCTGATGGGAACTTCCTGGTCGCTGCCAGCCAGGCCTCCGTCTAATGAAGCCGGGTCGCTAACAGCCTGTAAGGCAGCCACTGTTCAGCCACTCTACACTCATCCACCACCCGGCCCTCGACACTTTCACAGGGGCACACTGGCACGCTCCTAACACTTCCTTAATGCTCCGCTGTGGCTGGACAAAGAACAATGGCGCACGGACGTGCACTCTTAAGCACTCCTTCACTTCCACGAGCTCAAGAGGAAAAATAAACAAGACTCAGACTGATTGGAAGTTTATTTTATACTCAACTGAACTTACAATTACTCTTTAAATAAGCATCTATACACCCTATTTTTTCCTTTTAGGAGGTAGGATCCTTTATTGGGTACAAGCAAAAGAAGACAAGGCAGGAAATACGGGACAGAGAGCAGGGGAGCGACTCCCAGCAAAGGAGGCAAGCCAGTTGCGGTGCTGCTCGGCTGAATTTGCACCCATGTGGTGCACGCCCTAACCACTCAGCTATCATGACCCATTTAAATGAATGTGGTGTTTATCCCAGTGAAGAATTTTTTGTTGCATAATGCACTTTGCTGCATTTGTCATTGTTATCAGTGACTCACAACTCTGACTCACTAGCAACTGTCACACCTATATGAAAATTCCCCAAATGTAAAAACAGTTTTTACCCCAGGGCTTTGGTAACAAGTTCCTATCTGTCATCCCCCCCCAAGCATAAGTATATTAGATGTCTTATTTCACACAAACACTCCAAAACAAAAAGTGTTAAAAATGCTAAATCCTAACCAGCTTTTCTTGTATGAAAAATTAATTTAATTAATTGGTGGTGGGGGACAGGAATTAGGCAATATGTGTGCAATGTGTGCATTTTGCTGATTTTTTCTGTGCCGTTTCTGTTAGTTGATGTGTGTGCAATATTTCTACTAGTGTCAGGTTACAATCCTGAGCTGCAACTCCCCACATAAACAAAAAAAAGTCAATACACTTGATTTGGATTTTTGCCTGTTTGTGTAGCTGTATATATATTTAAATAGAAGTACATATGGTAATATTGTGATATGACACGTTGCCTGCGGATTTAGATTCTCGACGTCAGTAAAGTTGCTGTTGATTGTGTCCAGTCACTGCTGTTTATGTTCTTGTTCTGCTAATTGACTAATCCTTCCAGGCATTGTCCACTCTTGCCAAATGATTCACTGCTTTCAGCTGCTGTCCCTGTAATATGTCTTGAAAGAAAACCAACTGGAACTGTGGGTCACGACGACCAGTTGGAAAAACACACACACACACACACACACACACACACACACACACACACACACACACAAACACACACACACACATAGAACAAAAAGACGGAGGAAGAAAGAAAGAAAGAAAAAATCCAAACAAATTAGTAGCAAATGCTACTTTTCCCAAACTCGGGGAACAAAAGCTTTGGTTTCGTGTGCACCACTGCTTGAATATAAAGAAATGAATGCATCAATAACACAGCAAAACAGAATGATCAGCTTTCAGTGATGTGGCAGCCAAAACCACCAGTGGATAAAGTGAGTCCATCTGGAGCAAAACCATGATGAAAAAGCTGCATTGTTTTCCTCTTTTTCTTCTTCTTCTTCTACTTCTTCTTCTTCGCTGAAATAACCTAAACGCCCTGCAGCCCTCTTTCCCGAGCCCAGGTGCCTTGTGTAGATAACCAAATGAAGAATCTGCCATTACCCACACACACCGCTGAAACAACAGTCGTGTCGACACAGAAGCACGCGTGTGCGCGCACACACACACAGACACATAAAAGCAAACGCAGCTGTCCTTACAGCGAGACACAGGGACCCTTTACAGCACTGTGGGCCAGTTGCTATCCAGAGGTATTTCTTATTGGTTGGCCCTCTCTCGTTCTCTCTGAGTGGGGCTCAGGCTCTAAGTCCTCTCTGTGTGTAATGAGATCTCTATCAGAGGGAAACATGATCAGAGTCTAAAGGGTGGAGAAAGGGGGAGACTGTGGGAGGCAAAGAGAGAGAGGGAAAAGGTACGTATCGCGAAGGGGTAACGGGGGCAAGCGGCGGGGTGTGAGGCAGGGAAGAAACAAAAACAGGCCTCTGACCCTCCCGACAGTGACCGCGGCTGCACGGAGCAGGAGAGGGGAGCGCTCGCTGGACTCCAAACCAAATCCTGATTCTCGTCTGAGGCTGCATCCGGCTCTCGCTCAACAGGTTTCGGCAGTTTTCAAGTTGTGCCGTTTCAGTTTGTTTTGTTTCACTTCCTCCTGAAAGTCGGCATAGCTGAGCAGGTGAAAGTGGCAGATGAGTCAGTGTCTGAGAACAAACCCATTGAAATGATTGCTTTTGTAAGAGGCACTTCCAAGATAAGGAAGACATTGTATTCTTCTCATTACCTCATGCAAAGAAAAAAGAAAGAAAGAAAGAAAAAAAATCTGCCTAATTAGCTTATTGTAAAACACTAAACATGAAAACAAAACCAGCAGCAGTTAAATTAAATTATGCTGTGATGGAAATGTAGTGAACCAATAAAATTGCTGCCTCATCATCTCAAAGCGCTTTGCAATAAAAAAAAAAGCCACAAAAATTCCCTTTTTTTGTTTTGGGAAAAATTAAACATATTTGCTAAATGTCCCAGTGGTAATAAAGTTTAGCTTAATTACAAGCCCACTGAACCATTTAACCACGCAAGCGTGATATGAAGCAAACCAGTCAACTGTTAAACTCTGAGCCAGACAGCTGAGGTAAAGGGACAGCAAAGTAAGTCGAGTAAAGTAGAGACTCACAGGCTCGAATCAGGAGACTTTACTTTTTATCAAACGCGAACGCTCTTTTCGTTTTTACCCCCCTTTCTTCTGCTATTTTGCGTCCCTTTGTGGGCTTTGACACAGAGGCCAAAAAATAAAAAATAATTCATGCAAAGTCTTTCCAAGCCTCACCAAAAAATGCAAAGAGTTCAAAAGCAGTGCAGCAGACTGTTGCCCAGCCTGTGGCCGCTTCCTCGCTGCATGTTTTTAGAGGTGTGCAACTGTGTTTTCCATCTCTCCTCCTCTCCTTTTCTTTCTCTTACCCCTCTCTCACCACCTTGTTTGTCTCCTGAGCTGCTGCAAACAGGCTGTGGTAGTTACAGGTCATGAGGTAAATATTAGCCGAGGAGGGCTGGAGGACGTGCAGGAACCGCTCACAGCAACCTTGTCAGATCATCATTAAATTGGCATCACTGCAGTGTACCTCAGCACAGTGTGAGTGTCAGTGTGTGTGTGTGTCCATGTATGTAGCACGCCTGTACATAGCGGCGCTAGCTTCAGCCAAGGCGATGGGACGTGATCAGTCATAACAAAGTGACATTTCGTGGCGTAATCCCACTCAGCTAAATGAGAACTAATCCGATTTGCTCTGATCAAATGTTAGACTGTTCTTTACCGGCCGGGGGGACGCTGACACATCTCAGCCTTCTTCTTCTTTTTCTGCACGGCTGCTCCTTCATCACCCCCCCCCCCCCTCCCCTCCCACCGACACCCCTACTTTGCCACTTCACTCATCCGGCCTCAAATTAAATATCAAAAATGTATGATGCATCCTGCAGCACAAAAAAAGAAGAAGAGAGAACTAAAACTCAAGCATGTTTCCTCTTGTTATTTTTCTCACAAGACAGTGCTACCGTGATGATGTATGCTGCCTGTTCAAGCACGCTGGGAGGAAATCAATTAAGCAAACCCCCAGTTATTGATAATACAGGAGGCGGGAGTGATGGCATCCTCACATGAAAATCCATAGCAGCAGGAATGCACATAAACCTGCACAAACACACACACTGTAGCGGCCCAAACCTGCTGGTTTCCTAGACTTTGCCTCATAACTCATGGCCTGTGGGGAGGCACTGGTATTGTTATAGTTTTTGTGTGTATGTAGTACACTGTGCAAGCAGAGGGCCAGATTAATTTATTAGCTGAGGCAGCAGCGCTCCCAAAAGCAGGAACAGGAAGTAAGACATCGTAAATCTCGATAAGTCACCAGATAGTGTACTGTACATTTCTATAGGCTTCTTCCACTGTTATCGCTATAGAGTAATATAGGCCAATACCGAGAGATGGAGTTTAGAGGAACAAACAGTGAAGACTGATGCTGATTCCTGCGCAAGCACACCCACCCCATCTCTTTTTCTTTTATTGCCTATCAGCGAGTGCTGCTGACTGATACATTTCAGAGCAAAAACAGGTTTGTCTCTCTCTCTTTTTTTGTTATTGTAAAGCCTGCACACAGCAAGATAATTGTCTATTGTTTTCCAAAAGGCAGAGCAGCGGGATAATTAGCTTGAGAGAACACTTTGCAGAGTGCATTATTGTTCCACTGTGAACTTTATGAAATATTCAGCCGTTCGTGGGGATTTTACAAGGAGCAGAGTGGAGAAACAGATGGAGAAACGATCTTCCAGTCCCTAAAATCCCAGCATGGTAACCTTCTAAGACATTCCCTTCAGGTGACATCATCAATCAATAAATGTCTCCCTCTATTTTTTTTTTTTTACTCTTAACTAAAAAGTGTGGATTTTTGCATGTGTGTGTGTGTGTGTGTATCTTTGTCTGATGACGCTCATTGTTCCACTACTTCTGCAGCCAAATAAAACCTGATGGGCCGTAGTCTTGCCATTAGGACCGGGCCACACACACACACTCAGAGACACACACTTCAATGAACATGGCAGCAATATTCATACCCACTGACTGCACAACGAGCCTCTATGACATTTGACATTTGGGGGATAAATCATGGATTCACTTCAATGAGTAACTTACAGTTATAGGCTGGTCGAGCTACTCTCCATTTCCCCCCAGTGCTGTGAGCTCGAATGAAGGTCAGCTCCAACCACACAGATCTTTCTCTCTCTCTCTCTTTTTCTCTTTTAGTTTATTTTCCCCCCCTTTATGAATGCTTTCCAACATGATGTAAATGTGGGAGTCAAGTCTAAGTGGGTGATAATTGTTACCAGAGCGTAATCTATTATCAGTAGTCTGGGCTCACTTTACTTGTTTGGATGGGAATAATATGGATTTTTAAAGAAAGTGTCTGGCTTCAGCTGCTGACTTTTGAAAAACGTGTCCTTGATTTCATGGGAAGAAATTGCGCTGGATCCAAGCCAGGGTAATTAAGAAAAATACAATTATTTTCAATCATTTGCTCACCTGATATCTGGAACCATCTTGTTATGCATTTTTGTGGGGAGAAACTAAATTCAAACTTGGCCACTTTGGACGGAGTGTGGCCCTTGTACGCCTGTTGGGAGGAAAAAATATCCTGCGCTATAGCTGAACACACTTGGCGTGGTTTACTTGACTTTTTCACCTTTATTCTTTGCACCAATTATGAGTGGATGAACTTCTCACAGCCCTAGAATAGCCGTGATTTAGTTGGAAAATAAAACGGTGGGTGCAATATTGCGAATAAAATTGCTATAATTACCCATCTTAATGTGTGATTTAAGCTGGGCCCGTTGTACATTGTATAAGCATGTACTTAACGGTGTTTCTTCAGTGTTGGGAAATTCCCCACTGGGAAAGACGTCAACGCCACACTCTGCGGCGCAGAGAGGACAATTAGAACTAAATAAATTGTGTTCTTTTTAAGATAATTGCCACATTTAACAGAACATTTAACCCAACGTGTACACAATGGCAACTTTTCCATAAATGTTAGCCCTCCATTGAGCGCGCACACACACTCACACACACCCATAGAGTTTGACACCCTCGTCCAAATGAAAATGCAAGACTTACTTGGGATTCTGCGAGCTCCAGATTATAGTCTCCAGCGACTTAGCCGAGGGTAACGCCGACCTGCACATTATTGTAAAGATCCAGAGGTAATACTTCCAACAACCGAGTCCCGCCATTCTGATAAATGCACAAGACGGGTGAGCCGAGAACTCTAGAGCTACGGACGGTGCGCTTGGCAACCTTTATCTGCGGTTCGCCCGGTGGGAAGGTGAGCTACGATCAGTCGGGAGCATGTGAGGTCGATATCAGATACATGTCCTTGTGTCCGACTTCTTTAGATCTGCTCCAGACCCCGTGTCCTTAACTGAACTGCCGTGCGAAGGAGCCCCGGTTCTTGATAGGATTTGGAGGAAAGCAGCAGCAGCAGCCCACCGAGTGTCCTGGTTGACCTGTGGCTGAGGCAGTAGAAAGAAAAAACACGACCTTTTCTTTCACTCTGTGGACAAAACTCAGCGATCCCTATGCGTGGAGCGGATCTGACCAATCGCGCAGTTTTGCCAAAATCTGGCGATGCGGCTGTCGGTGGAGCGCCGCGCCGCGTCTTTGTCAGAGCTGCCCTCGGTGGTGCGTGTACCTGTCGCCGTTTATAGCCTACAGATGACCACATTCATCCATCAGTCACAACTCCGCAGCACGCCAGGAATCCCGAGGTCCACTTCATTCCAGTGTTATCTTTCACTCCTCCGCCCCCCTTCTTTTGCTATTCTTCCTCCCCCCCCCCCAAAAAAAAAAAAGGAATTGAGTTTCTATTGTAAATATTCCTCCTGGCTCTCAGTGGCGTTACGCGTGCGTGTTGCGCTCCGGCAGGGTCGCTTCTAGTCCAACTCGGGCATGCTGCGTGGCCGGTGCGTAAAAATACAGTCCGGTCTCCCCGCTAGTTTATTGCTTCATGAAACACACACAAAAAAGTGCCGAGGTAAGATTAGACCTGCTCCCCTGCTTCTCGACGTGGCTCCTAAATCAACTCACCAACATTTCCACGCCGGTATGTTGTTTTTTTTTTCTGACCGTCTGTAACACTGTGCACTCCGGTGTGTGCGGCAGCCCGAGCTCAACTGTAACCCGAGCTGAACAGAGCGCATGAGGAACAGCCCACTGTGCCAGCAGCGGCCAATCACAGCGCTCTGTCCGAACTTGGAAGCAGGAAGCGAAGGCATTTAAGGGACGTGGATGGGTAGATGGTAGGTAGAAGGAGGGAGCGAGAATTGGTGAGGGGGGCGGGGGTGTTATTGGGTTGACCCCACATCTCCACCTCCCCTCTCACCACCACCTCGGCCCGAGCCATCGACCCAAATTGAAATGGACGTTGGAGTTATTCGTCATACTG
Organism: Aulonocara sp. 'chitande type north' Nkhata Bay; assembly: GCF_057382095.1. NCBI lineage: Eukaryota > Metazoa > Chordata > Actinopteri > Cichliformes > Cichlidae > Aulonocara > Aulonocara sp. 'chitande type north' Nkhata Bay. Next base: position 19,395,044 of record NC_141345.1, read on the forward strand.
AAAGCTTCGGTGAGGAAAACGAGTGCACCAGTGTGTGTGTGTGTGTGTGTGTGTGTGTGTGTGTGTGTGTGTGTGTGTGTGTGTGTGTGTGTGTGTGAAAGTGCTTACAAGAGCAAAACTTTGGCCCCTTTAAGTCCAGGGCTTGTTGTTCCCAGTAGATAACTAATTACTAATTGGTCCATCAAGAAATTCGCCTGGAGCGCCACATTTATCATTTTGGTTATGAAGGATTGCATTTGTAACATTTTCCCTACGACTAGTCTGTTATTTCTGCTATTTCTAGCTGTGCCGCTGTAAATATATTGGTTTTATTCTATATACACAGGATTACAGTATCTGTTCTTTTGGCCCCCTTCTTTTTCTTCTCTGAAGGGAATGATGATTAATGGTCTCTTTGGATCTCTTTCTAGTCGTCCTCTTTTGGGATAATGAACTGCATGAGAACTTAGTCTCCAGTGTCAATAGACAATAGACGGTCGGTAGCCTATAGTCACTGGGCCATTCATTCACTGAGGAAGAAATGCTTGACACATAATTGATCATGTCCATGTCTGTGCCCCCTTTGTGCGCGCATATGTGTGTGTGTTTGAGGGAGAAAGGAGAGAAGAGTTCCCCTTCATTTCCTTGCATTTATTCAATCAATGCTGCCCCCTAATGGCTGTGATGAAATCGATTCTCAGACTACAGGTGGGGGGGGGGGGGGGGGGGGGGGGGGGAGACTGAGTCTAATTGGAAAGGAAATAAAGCAGACATGTAAAGACACGTCTTATGGTTTCTGAAATTATTTTTTTTATTATATCCTGTGGCGTGTTGACAGCTCATAAATCTCTGTGAGACAATAACACAGGCTTCCAGTGATTATACACCCTAATTGTCTGAGTAAATTTATATTTGTGCAGTTAATGTGTGCGCATCCTCAACAGCAGCAGTTGCCACAGAGTTGCCATCTTGGATGCCTGATGCTTTACCAATCAGAGGGTCATGGACAGATGCCACCTGTGTACAACTTTGTGGACTGCCACACATGGTGCCAGCAGTTCGTGAGAATAGTGATGTAGAGGTTTGTTAGCCCAGCAAAACATTATCCATAGATTTGTCCTAGGAATGATCAAAATTAATCTTTTACAATAGTATATGTAGATTTCAAAAGAAAAAAAAATGTTATATTCACTACAATATGTGAAACATGACTGACTGTCCACATGCCTTTACATAAACAAAAACTCCTCTGTGCAACAAGGAGTGTATTGAGCTTAGCTTTCATATTCACTCACATCATAGAGAACCCATTTGAGTGTTTTTCACCCTTCCTACAGCTACCTATGAGATACTGGCATTTTCAAGGAATGAGGTCATTGTGTTAATGTGTATAGGTGGCTGTGATTAGTGCTTCCATAAATAGCCTGAATGTACTTTCATATCACAGCAGCTCACGCACACACACTTCAAAATGGAGAATGCCCATGTCTAAGGGGTTTTTTCATCGCTGATTGGTAGTAATGTGTAACCTCACATTATTTATTTCAGCGCAGCTGTTTATCAGCTTGTTATCCAGGTATGTTTTTACTGCTTTTCTAGTGTGTTTGTGATCAATATCAGATGATACTCGCTGTTGTACCTCTCTTTCGACCTCCCACAACCTGTTACATCTGATTTTCAGTTCAGTTCTTAAGTAATTTAGCAAACCTCAGCCCCTTCCTCTTCCTTAAGAATGCCTAAATGACACCTACCCTTCTACTGAGACTCTTTCCGATGAGGCTTCAGTCAACAGTAGTACAGATATTGCTCGTCTGCTGTAGGGTTGTTGTCGTTTTTTTGTCTAGTTTCCTCAAAAATTTTAAGGCCATGCTAAACACCATGTAACAATATAACAACTTGTCATCTAATAGCTCTTTAAGAATCACCTTGTTGATGCAAAAATACAGTTTTATGTCGGTCAAACTGTTTTTCATAGATTCAGTTAAACTAATTATGTGTTTTTGCAAGAAGCTTCCGGTAATAAAGTGTCTAAAGATACAATTTAAAATTGGTTTATGTTTGTCTGTTTATGTGCAGACACAACACTGGTTCAGCCCACACGTTAAGTGCCTTTTTGCTTTAAGAGCTTGAATGATTTATAGATCAGGTCAGTGTTGAGCGGCTTAACAAACAGACAAACAAACAGAAACTTCCTCGGAAAGTTGTCAGGTACAAGGACTGGACTGAAAATGAGTTAAAAAGCAGTCAATGTCCAAAGAAAACCTTGGAATGACCTTCACAAAGCCTGGAGAACTGTGGCTCAAGACCACTTTTTAAAATATTACAGGAAAGTCTGGCTCCTTGGAAGCAGAATATAAAGAAATCAGGGGTAGCTCAACACTTGTGCACAGCACTGTAATCATGCTTTTATTCATTTAATATTTAATTGGTCAAATGTGTCAGAATGCGGTCAATTCACAGTTCAAAACACCTACTACCACGCTGACACGCTTATAATGACCAGGCAGATACCAAGTAGGTGTCCTGCTTATTCACCCTCTCACTTTTAGTGTTGCAAAGTTCAGCTGAGGCTGATTAAGAACGTCACCACTTTAGCAGTTATTACGTTGTAACCCAAAGTACTGGATTAATTGAAATTTTGACTGGATATTGGCACAGACACACGTGAAAGGATTACTAGAGTATTTCTATCCCGCTTTAGGGAACACGAGCGCGCAGCAGATATTATTGCAGTATATCCAATTGCAGTGAAGACTTTTTCCTTAAAGATGCTCCTGCTGGTGTTAAAAGAAATGTCAGGTGATTGCCATTCCTCCTCTGTGGGCCATGAATGTCTATATGAACCTGCAAGGCAACACATTCAGTAGTTTTAGAGACTGACTGGCAGTCAGCTTAACATTACACTCCCCAAATCCTGCTACCGTTCTTGCTATGAATACTATATTGTCATATAAAGCAGGAACACTGTAAATTCTCCCTTTTTCAAACTGAAGCGATTCTTTGGTTCTGAAACGTTCACAGATTTATATGAAATTCATTGTGTCGTCATTTCTTACAGCTCGTAAATGGGAGAACGGAGAGACATTTGCCGTCGCTTTTGTTTTCTTCTCTCTGAATCCAAGATGAACCCTGCTGTCGAGCACATAGTTGCTTCCCAATCTGATATTTACACTTAGCAAACACTGAAAGTATGACATCATGGTTCCAGGATGAAGCCGCTGCGGGCTCGTAATTTGTCCAGCAACCTCACAGGGGAAGTAAATCACGGTTAAAACGCCCTCCTCTCGCTTTTAATCTGCCCTTAATGAAGTCTGGCACATTTCCCTTTAGTCGTGGCTCCATGACACGACTGTGATCTACAGGCCCAGCCCGGAGACCAGAGGCCCGTGGCCTTGGTAAGTGCTGTGGGAGAGGTGGCTTGAGCCGGGGCTGCGCGTCCAGGTATGAGCCGAGCCCCTTTGGCATGCACGGGGTCAAGTGGTTAACCCTCATTATCTGGAGAGGACGAGGAACATGTGACTGGGACGTTCCAGCTGCAATCAATATCGAACAGTCATTAACCGCAGAGACAATGCATCCTCGCACACAGAGACGCCCGCGCACACCCGAGCACTTAGTGGCACATGTTTCTCGTCCATGTCACGTACTGTAAAGTCTCCACCAAAGGAAACGTAAGGGCATAAACACAAACAACACTGATCCACTCCAAACACTGAGCCATTTTAAACGGTGGGAAAACTCAGCTAATGTTAACAGGCTATTTTCAGAGGCTGACACTTGAAGGTTGTTGTATAAGCTTTTCCTGCTGCTTTGATTTAACTGTAGCGGCAGAGAGGCCAATCACAACAGCTGGGCTATCCGCAGACTTACATTTCCTGTTTGTGGTATGCTTGATTGCTGTCCAGACGTCTTCCTCCCTTCTCTTCTTATGCTTGCTTCAATCTACCTCCTCTCCTTTACTCGTCTCAGCCATCACGACTGACAGAAAAGCACTGATTACACACAAATAACAATCTGCTTAAAACATGTCCTCCACATATTACCATCCCAGTATGAGACGCAAGTAAAACCCTCTTCTCTTCTCTTCTCTTCTCTTCTCTTCTCTTCTCTTCTCTTCTCTTCTCTTCTCTTCTCTTCTCTTCTCTTCTCTTCTCTTCTCTTCTCTTCTCTCATAGTAGTAATTAGGCTTGATAACCACCCAAGACAATAGATATTTCATGTAACCATCTTTGTCGACATATAAACATCCAGGAATCTCGATAGCAATCCTGATTAGTGCCTGGTTGTGATCCTCCTATCTTAACTTGCCGCAGTTCCCTGCATTATACCTTTTTAGCCTCTCGGATGAGATTAGAATTTGAAAAGGGAAATTGTCCTTTGATGCTTCATATCAAAGAACTAGACAATTCCCATTGAAAAAACGGGTAGAAAGTGAAGACATGTGCTCACAAACACACACACAGACACGCACACACGCATATGTTATTAACTCACTGTGATTATTTGTTAGCGTAAGCTGCATTTTGTAGGCCTGTGGCCCGGAGGGTTTAGAAAAGAGCTAAACTGATGGAGAGAATATGCCAAATGCTGGCCTGTGGGGGTGTTCTGTCTATTCTAATAGAATTACCAGCCTCTGATAGATGAGTCTTTTCTCCGAGGCTACTTGTCTGTCAAACATTAGGTCACACTCAGCTTCCAGACTCGGAATTGGGGTGGGATGGGGTGGGAGGGAGAGAAGAAGGGGGCTCAAGGCGCAGGAAAAAAATGTCTGGAGAGGTGCCTCACTCCCTGCCAAGAAAAGGAAGGCAACAAAAGTGAAAAAGGGTTAGAGAGGGAGGGATGGGAGAGGGGGGGAGCGAGGGTGGGAGCTGGTGAAAGAGAGTGAAATGAGTGAAAGTGGGGGTTAAAGAAAGAGAAGAGAGCGAGCAGGGGTACAAAAGGGTGCATTCGAATCCACTCTAATTAAGGCCCGTGTGATGGACAGGACCTGCGGACGTGCCTTCTTTTCTTTTTTGAGTGTCTGTGTGTGAGGGGACAGTGTGACGATGGGAGGAGCCGGAGCCCTAGTAGAGATGTCTACTGCCAGCACCCTGAATGGGACAAAGACCTGAATAGAAACTTCAAAGCAACCTCTGTGAGCTCGACTCCCCCCCCCTTCTTCGCAGTCCCTTGGCTGTGTGATGGTCAACAAGCTCCTGCTCAAGTGTGTCCGTGTGTGTGTGTGTGTGTGATTCTGTTTGGCAGTCTGTTATTTTCTGACTGCTACATGCATTTCTTGGCAGCTATGCGTGCAGTGTGGATTTCAAAGTGTGTCTTTCTGCCTGGGTGTGCTTTTTGTCTTATGCGACGATGTGTGCGTGTGCGTTTTAAAGAGCAGACTGCAGGATGCAGATATAATTGGAGCAGAGGATCTGACTCATTGCTCTCTCCCTCTGAACTGAGCGCCGGCTCTCTATGGCAGGGTTGGAAGTGAAACAAGTAGCCCACAGAGCTGACGTGTTGAAGAAATTATTGTCGCTAAATGATACACGGGGATTTAGCTTCTAATTTGATCCCAGTGTCCTTACTGATTTTGGCCTGCGTTACGATCTTGCGGTGTGCGTCATCTAATTCGATTTGGCTCCGGCTCAGGCCAACTAATGATCTTCCACTTATCACCCCTCTTCTTCTCCCCTGTTGATACTCGTCAAAGTGTCTTTCCCATCAGACCCACCAGCCTCACATGACTCCCGACAACTGCAGCAGAGAGTTGGAATCACTCGGGGCCCCTTCAGAAAAACAGGAAGCCCTAAAGGGTGAGGGCCAGGGCAGGCAGAAAGATAAGATTTATGCATACTTGTGTGCTGTACGCTCTGGCATGCTAACGATCGTGTGCGTGTGTGTTTTCGGATATCTCGTAGAAGTATCTGTCCTGTCTGAACCCTCTTGCACCAGTCAAGTGTCAGGTCAGACTCTAAAGCTCCTGAGATCAACATGTCATTGTTCCTGCCTGGTGTCACTGACATGTCCTCAGTGACATCATCGCCAGGGGACGCTTAGCATATCTCTCACCTCTCTCTTCAGTGCTCGTCTGAAGTAGCATTAGCCTCCGCCTCTAATCAGAGTACATAATAAAGTAGCCACAACAACCTCATCAGTGGCTTTTATGCCCTGGCAGGTGCAGCTCAGCATTGTAATTGTGTAGGCTGCTGCAACTTTGATCACGTATTTATATTTAAAGAGGTAGTATAGCAACCCTGGATGCGTGCGTGCATGTACGCCTTCACAATCCTGGTAATGGAAACATCGTCTGAATGGGCCTTTTTTTTCTTTCAGTAGCACTTGTTGTATTGCATTTCCGAGCAAACGTGCTTCAATTCATGCCATAGAAAAAACCACTTTGAGATAACTTTATCAGCAGATAGAAAATGTTATCTGCTATCCTGATTATGTCATGTTTTCAGCTGAGCAGCAATAAATAAAGAGGCCGTAAAAAATCCTGGAGGTAGTTTATGGGGAATAATTCCCCTGCCCTCTCACACACACACACATAATGCTGTAATTGTGACACGCCTTTAAAGCAAAGACGCAGGAATGCATATGTGCACATGCCCACGCTCAAACTTGGAAAAGAAAGGAAGCATTGCACCTAAGAACGCACTGTTGCGCAAACACACCTTTGGCAAACAAAGATATACTTTAAAAAAAAGAAGAAGAAAAAAACACTTTAAACCCAGGGAGACAAACTCCTAAATCTGAGGATGTCCTTGTTAGTAAGCAGCCGAGGGTACATGAGTGCTCTCAGCCGCATCATGAAAGCCTCAGCAATTACTCCCATGCTCCCTCGCTCTGGCATAAATCTGCTCTTATCTCGGCTCGCTGCAGGATCAGGGAATATCAGCTCCAGCATCTGCTCCATCTACAAACCCAGCCACTAAAAGCACAACAAAGTGGTTCTGCAGGCATAAATAAAGGAAGGTGGTGGCGGGCGGGCGGGAGGCGTACCGGAAGAAGCGCAGGGGGTTGAAGAGAGGGAATATAGAAAGGAACTGAGAATGAGAAATAGGAGGAGGGGGTTGCGTCTGTATCTCTTTAGCATTTCTCTCTGCATGTGTCAATCAGCCAGTCAGAAAAACATAATTCCAGCTCAGCTCAGCTCAGCAGAACCTCTTGGAGGGAAATGAAGATATATGGAGAGAACAAAAGGTCAACAGCATGGGTCATAAGGGGCAACTTTTACATTAGGGAGTATGGGAAGATGCAAAGTTAAGTCAGGGATGTTTTATCTACTGGAGGGGTAATCACCGATGCTTCTTTTATCCAATAAACTTTTCTTTTTCTTTACATTAACATCATTTTTGTCATTACAAGTTTATTCAGAGAGGTCAGCGGATTCTGGGCATGCTATAGACAGCAAAGTTGCTCGCACCTGGCTAAAGTAACAACAAGGACGGATGAACAGGACTCCAAACTATTTTTAGGAGGATGTTTATTTTCCTCACGGTCCGACTGGAACATCTTTCATTCTGGCCTCTTTTTTTTTTATCACAGCTGTGACCCTGACCCCCCACCACCACCACCACCACCACTCCGTCCTCCGCCTCCTCCGCCCGTCCTGTCTCCTGTGCCTCCCCGGTTCTCTCTGCATTTCTTCCTCTCTCACTGTCCTCTACTCCCATGTTACCTTGGGTCAGCCACTCCTTTCTCTCTCTGCCTGAGTGTGTGTGCATGAATGGTTAATGGAGCCATATAGAAATGTATAACCATTCCAGTCGGTTCTGCTCAGCGTGCACGCCTGGGAAGTCATAATAGAGATGAAATGTTACAAGGAAATGTTGAGAGGAAATACCTCAGCTCCAGGTGCTGGCTGAGGGTCAGGGGTGAAGAGGTGGCACACCAAGCCTCGGGGTCCCCTGAACCCTGACCTCACAAGACTGATGAATAGCGTGCTAACAAGGACCAGCTCTCTCTTAGGGTGTCTGCACTCTCTCTTCTTGTCCTTGACTACCTCTTATTTTGCTCTCCCAGGAACTGATCTGGCAGCAGCAGAGTAGTAATACTTATACCGGCTGAACCTTTAAAGTACCTCGCCATCTGTCGTCTTCCTTGGATTTATAATTATCATCATATCACATTCAAACTACGCACTGTCGCACTCTTACATAACCTAACCCCTATCTACCAGTGCCTGCAATACTTAAGAATAGATTGAATAAATTATTATTGGGTGAGGTGTTAAATCTTGGCCAGGAGTACAAGTGCTTTCTTTCTAATGAGGCTCCGCTACATCGTCTCTGCTCCTCATCGGCACGGAAGAGAAGCGAGAAAGCCTGCAGCAGGCACATTCACGGGCCTCCCGCATACACATATGCATCCACATACACCGAGTACACCCCCACATACATGCACAAATGGTAATAGTTTAAATGTGGGTGTTGCACACACGAACATGCACATTTACACTCACACACACACACATTCCAGCCGCACCCTGGCCCATTTGCAAAGCTGTATCATAAAGCCAATTAAAGAGATGAGTCTTATTAGCAGAGGTGTCTCAGCCCTCGTTCATCACTGGGGTTTCCTGGCAGGGGCTGGTGACATGCAGAGCTCTTCATCATCTTTATGAGACCTGTCTCATCACGCCCTTATAAGACACTCATCCAAACTTTACTGAGACTCATGATTTAGCAGAGCGGGCTTGGCCCACAAATCCATTCAGTCGTCCTCGGGTCACCTTTGAATGCGCTTCAAGGGATTTGAAAATGAAAGTGGAGAAAATGTAGGCCTTGCATGGCACACTGCTAGTGTCTTCTGTCCCCCACCCTCCTCCATACCCTCTCATTGAAAAACCCATAATCTTGTTTCCTCTTCCTGCAGGGAAAACCTTTATTATCCTCACCGCAGAGCACAGGCCCACTGGGATGAGTGAAAGTGGCTTCACAACAATGGTGTGAAGTGAGGAGAGAAGGTGTAGAGAATCAAATTCCAGGGTAACCCTGGGTAAATATCCTCCTGCTCCCAGCTGAAAACTCGTCTTGTTTTCTTGCTTCGTGAGGTCGAATGCCCCACTCAGACCTCTGGACCACCTGCAGCTCTGCTGATGACAGATTCCCTCCACACTCTGGACCATCAGTGCCAAAGAGAGACTAATCCTCCAGCTTCTATCCCCCAAGTACAATAGCCCTGTCACTCGTTCACTCATTCAGCATACCTTTAGCCGCTCTGCCTGTGTGTCAATATGAAGAAAACCGACAGGAGGCAGAAGGTGGATTCCCACGGCGCTCTATTCATAGCTTCTCACTGGAATCTCTGACCTGTTCTGGCTTGTCTCATGAAACCTGCTCATCATAATGAAGGGCATTGATCCTACTACTCATTTCACATTCACCTTGACATCTCAGTTACAGCCCACAGAGCGTCTCCTCTTAGTCCAGGAGAGATTATTTCCCTTTATTTGGTTACAAGATATTTTATTGGATGCCCAGCACATTGTTGGAATGATACGGTTTGGAATGAATGAGGCGCTAGAAGATGAGTCTGGACATTCAAGCGCTGCTGGCCTGTCTGTGTGAATGAGGCCGCGTGCCTAATCTGAGGCCGGCTCTGGTAAATGATTTTCCAGGGTCAGCTGCTTTCCTCTGCCCTTACAAGCTGAGAAGATTACAACCGATGTTCTCATTAATGATTTATCCACGGAATTAAAAAACTCTAGGTTTATCTCCTCGCAGAGTCCTGGAAAAGTCTCAGGCGCTGCGTGAAACAGCTCTTCTTAGGGGGAGGCTTGTGATCAATCACAAGAAAGAGCAGCAATTAATGTAGAGCAAAGATATTTTGAATGACCATGAAATGCTGTTCGGATCCTCTTAGATGAGTTTCCACAGTGAACTCACGTGTATGTGTAAATCAGAAGTCCTCCTTGACCCGCTGAGGTTTCAACACCAGCTGAACTGATAGTGTATGTTGAGGCCTTTGGGTTATCAGAAGTAAATACAGGCTCTAAGTCCATATGAGGCTGTGATTTAAAATCCGCAGCCCTGACCTCTGTACAGCTTTTAACCCCCAAGTCAGCCCAAGCAGATGCATTGCTGTGGGAAAAAGAAAAGGAAGTAAAAAAAAAAAACAGCTACAGAAAGAAAAGTATAGGGAAGATAATCGCTTTGGCACAGAAGCGTGAGATGTGGAAATAACTTTGACAATTGGTTTGACAACAGCTACACACCAATCCAAGATTCCTCTTTGGTCTCTTTCTGCATGAACACCACTAACAGCATGTTACAAAAAAAGGTTGACAGCTCAGATGACAATTACACAGGGCTGCAGAGGGAAGTGCTTCCCTTCGCAGTATTCTGATAGCCGACGTGTGACAAGCAGACGTAGTGATAGATGAGCCTCTTCATGTATTACAAGCTGGACATGAAGGGCGCTCACTGCCAGGTCCTATTCTGGTACGCCCGCAGTGATCTGAGCGCCTCTTTATTAATCATGCATTTAACACAGAAGTCTCAGTTGCTTTCATCCCTTTTTTTTTCCTGCTACCACGCGTCCTCACTTTTATCAGAAGAGGAACACTGGCGCTCTTTGTCTCCACATGACAACTCTTGCTAAAAATGGGATGTTTTTGATAGTCAACACAAAGGTTGTGTGTAGCAAGATGTGTACATTCTGTTTGTCAGTAACTTAGAAGTGCAAGATATAAATCTATATGTATTATGAGTCAGAAAATGTACAGCAGTAAAGCCACTGTAGGGAGAGTGGAGGTCTGCCTTGAACCACACTGCCCCCATGTGGCATGAAAGGTAATACTTTTCCAGCGGTTACCTGTTGTTTACCTGACGTCCTGAAAAACTCAAACTCCCTCAGAAGTAATTCAAAATTTCAAGATTGTAAGTCAAAAATTTTCTCCAACTAGTAATTTTGTAATAACTCAAAATTTCAACATAGCTCTGCTTGCTCCAGAAACAAGCTTCCATAGAAGTGTGTTCAGTTAAACCCATTTCTAACTGAATTTAAATAATGTTCGCTGAACAATTACTTAACTGTAGTTTGTTTCAGTTGTATAAATTAACTCAAGGAATCAAAAGCCTTTTCAAGGATTCTGTTTAAATACAACGGTTTTTATCCGCACTAGAATGTTACGGCTTTAAAAATTAATGCAGTTTAACGGTATACCTCCTAGCCATACTTTAGTCAAATTTACATTTTATTTACATCCGCCATCCACTGAAATTTACATTGTTTGTTCAACAACTCTGTGTTTACCTGTAGTATAATTTGCTTTAACAGTTACTAGCTTGCTAACGGTTTGCCTCCGAGCCATACTTTAGGCTAAATTTACATCTAGACATAAACACTGTTGTTAATTATGTATATCCGTAGTGTTTCTCTGCTTTATATGTTAAAACCCAATTCAAAAACTTAACCGCTAGCTACACTTTTCGTTCAATTAATATTTTATTTATGTGAATTTCCATTTCCTACCTACATCGTTAGTATGAAAGCTAACTATTATCCATATTCTAGTGTTAAGGATAATCGGATTTTCGTTTTTAGATTTACACACTTTGCCTTTTTTTTAAAAAACTTTATATTAATCAACTGTTAACATGTTGAGGTGCACTTGATACTGTATACGTTTCAGCCTCCTCCACCTTTGGAATCACCAAACCACACCATATTTAGGCTTTGCAAAGAGAACATAAGAAGTCTACTGTGCAGCCCGATTAGTCATAGCTCCATTAGTTGCAGTTTGTTTCTTGTGGTCAAAAGTAAAAAGTACCACAGATGAAATGTGTTGATTTTTATTCAAAAGTTACTGTCTCCAGACAAGTACAAATCAGAAAACAGAGTGACTGAAAGAGGATGGGATAATAGACAACAACTCAGAGTGTAGGCAAGAGTGCTGACAAAATAAAACACAGACATGGCCAAAATGAAGGAAAGAAATAAAATTTTGTATATATACACATGATCTAATAAGAATTTATACCGATGTAGTGGTAAGTAACAAACAATAAACAGTACTTTTTTCCTTAAAAGAATTTTTCTTTTTTACTTACATAAAATAATTAGGCAAAACACATATAGGCTGTTTATCTACTTTATCACATTACATCTGACCACCTCATATTTCATGTTCTAAGAAGCCAATTATCCACCTTTAAACATGACTGATCCTCTGACATGGAAGATTACTGTGAGAAAATGTGACCTCCACAAGCATGTTTAAGGCTTAAGCATGGAATGACTACAAAATAAAAACCTCAGTAGACAAAACATTTCATTAAAACTTGTGTGTGACAAATACATGTCAAAATCTAAGCTTTGTCTAGCTGCCACAGCGCTGCTGAATAACTTTCATCTTCAGTATTGGCTGAATGACTACCTTACAGTTTTAACATTTGAAATCTAGAAGTATTTTGTGACCGGACTCTTTTTTTAAATGTTGAGAAAACCTTAAAGCTGAATTTCACAAGTCTTTTCATTAGTTTTATCCAAACTAATTTACATGTAGGAAAAAAGGTAGAAACCCGAAGACATTATCAAGACAAAGAAAAAATAAAAATAAAAGAACAAAACATAAAAATACAAATTTAAAAATCTTCCTTGATGCATGGCTTTACATGCTTTCATTTTTTTTAGGTTTTACTTACACATTTCTCACTTTGTGACTGAAGGTTGAAAAGTTGAAAATAAGAAAATAATAAACCAAAAGCACATATATAAAATCAGCACCGATTCATATATAACTTTTATTTAAAATGTAGAGATACCCATTTCAACATTATGCTGCTGGATTTTAAAGAGAAAAAAGGTGATTTTCTTTGACCGAGCCGTTATCCCCCAGAGCCCACACAGTGGTACTACTGGGATTAAAAAAGAAGAAGGGGAAAAAAAGCTCATTTTGAGGGGGAAAGGTGTACATATGTATCTGGTAAGATGGTGATTAAGGAGTGATCCAAATCTTGGGCTAAGCTCTGGGACTTACAGCGTGGAGCATTCAGTGGACTCTATAGGAATCTTCACAGCATAAAGGGATCTTAACTGATTCTACATGACATCTTAACCATCTTAACCACCAGTGGTTATTAGGACCTCAACTCAGGGCCAACAACAGGAAGAAGAAACAGACAAAAGGGAGAAAGGGGGGAAGAAAAGAAAAAAAAAACAAAAAAAAACCACAGAAACATAAAGACCTCCATCCACTTGGCTAACACAGTACAAGCAAGCTACTACAGTCCGTTTATAAATTACTACTTCACACCTGGTAACTTACTACAATTGTAAAAAGGGTTAGACATAAACAAAAATGTTTCTTAAGTTAAACACACCATTTCATCCCCATTAAAAAAAAAAGAAAGAGAAAAAAAAAAGGAAAACAAAAAGCTATTACTGATTTTTCTTCAGACATGTCTCATCTCTAATAGGTTTGGAAGTGGCCTGTTACGCTATTTCTGAACAGGAAGAGCTTACCCAAGATTATAAAAGTAAATATTTGAAACAAAGTCCTCTCTGAGCAAGCAACACTGAGTGTGGGTTGTCATTGGTCCACGTAAAGTACAAGCCAGATTTTTTTCTTTCCTTTTTTTTTTTTTTTCATTTTTGCCTTTTCTTACAGAAAACACTTCTGTTTTCACTTCTAAAATTCTCTTTAAATACAAAGCGCCTCTTCTCTCATCCCAGCGTCAAAATCATCTGGATATTAGCTTAAAACATGGACACCCCAAGCATCTGGAAGAAACAAACAGAACATTAATACAGACTTCACACTGCACTCTCATGGATGTTTACATGATTGAATGTCCATCTACATCAGTAATGATTAAAGTCTGACAGAACATGATCGTTTTCAACCAGTTTCCAAACTAAATTAACAGTTACTGAGAAATCCTGATCTTAATCAGGCTGGTTCTGAGCCGTGCAAAAAAATTGGTAAAAGCCAAGTACATCGCAAATGGTTTATATCCTCAGAAAAACCTTAATGGAACAAGATTTGAAGTATTTAGCGCAGACAAAACTGCTCCAATCTGATGATTTAGTTTCATTTTTGTGATCAAAAAGGTTGTTAAAGATAACATAAACCAGTCACACAGGGCTCTACTTAGCCTTACATTGTTCTATAGGGAGTGCAGAATTATTAGGCAAGTTGTATTTTTGAGGAATAATTTTATTATTGAACAACAACCATGTTCTCAATGAACCCAAAAAACTCATTAATATCAAAGCTGAATGTTTTTGGAAGTAGTTTTTAGTTTGTTTTTAGTTTTAGCTATTTTAGGGGGATATCTGTGTGTGCAGGTGACTATTACTGTGCATAATTATTAGGCAACTTAACAAAAAACTAATATATACCCATTTCAATTATTTATTTTTACCAGTGAAACCAATATAACATCTCCACATTCACAAATATACATTTCTGACATTCAAAAACAAAACAAAAACAAATCAGCGACCAATATAGCCACCTTTCTTTGCAAGGACACTCAAAAGCCTGCCATCCATGGATTCTGTCAGTGTTTTGATCTGTTCACCATCAACATTGCGTGCAGCAGCAACCACAGCCTCCCAGACACTGTTCAGAGAGGTGTACTGTTTTCCCTCCTTGTAAATCTCACATTTGATGATGGACCACAGGTTCTCAATGGGGTTCAGATCAGGTGAACAAGGAGGCCATGTCATTAGTTTTTCTTCTTTTATACCCTTTCTTGCCAGCCACGCTGTGGAGTACTTGGACGCGTGTGATGGAGCATTGTCCTGCATGAAAATCATGTTTTTCTTGAAGGATGCAGACTTCTTCCTGTACCACTGCTTGAAGAAGGTGTCTTCCAGAAACTGGCAGTAGGACTGGGAGTTGAGCTTGACTCCATCCTCAACCCGAAAAGGCCCCACAAGCTCATCTTTGATGATACCAGCCCAAACCAGTACTCCACCTCCACCTTGCTGGCGTCTGAGTCGGACTGGAGCTCTCTGCCCTTTACCAATCCAGCCACAGGCCCATCCATCTGGCCCATCAAGACTCACTCTCATTTCATCAGTCCATAAAACCTTAGAAAAACCAGTCTTGAGATATTTCTTGGCCCAGTCTTGACGTTTCAGCTTGTGTGTCTTGTTCAGTGGCGGTCGTCTTTCAGCCTTTCTTACCTTGGCCATGTCTCTGAGTATTGCACACCTTGTGCTTTTGGGCACTCCAGTGATGTCGCAGCTCTGAAATATGGCCAAACTGGTGGCAAGTGGCATCTTGGCAGCTGCACGCTTGACTTTTCTCAGTTCATGGGCAGTTATTTGGCGCCTTGGTTTTTCCACACGCTTCTTGCGACCCTGTTGACTATTTTGAATGAAACGCTTGATTGTTCGATGGTCACGCTTCAGAAGCTTTGCAATTTTGAGACTGCTGCATCCCTCTGCAAGATATCTCACTATTTTTGACTTTTCTGAGCCTGTCAAGTCCTTCTTTTGACCCACCATGCCAAAGGAAAGGACGTTGCCTAATAATTATGCACACCTGATATAGGGTGTTGATGTCATTAGACCACACCCCTTCTCATTACAGAGATGCACATCACCTAATATGCTTAATTGGTAGTAGGCTTTAGAGCCTATACAGCTTGGAGTAAGACAACATGCATGAAGAGGATGATGTGGACAAAATACTCATTTGCCTAATAATTCTGCACTCCCTGTAGAAGAGGAGGAAAAAGAAAGAAAGAAAAAAAACCTTCCCAGAGGTTTTGTGACAGTCTGGAACAAGAATTACTTCCCAACAGTTGTGTCGCTTCACATGTAACAGACGTCAACAAACAAAATATAAGATTGTGAGCAGGATCAGTACAGGATCCTGATCTTGATGCTGCTTACCGATTCATCCATGATAGAAGGGTCAAAGTAATCGGGCTTGAGCTCAGACCTCTCACGGCGGTTCTTGGAGGGTGGCTATGAGATTTAAGAAACGGCATATTTAGTAGACTGTCAAACAACTACTCCCACCCACTGTTAGAACTTTACCCCCATATATTAAAAAAAAAGGAGAGAGAAAAAAAAAAGCAGAGACTGCAGAAATCGACAGAACCAACATACAATACTTAAAAAAACAAATAGGAGGTATGTAATTTCAGCATGTGTTTGGAACATTCAAGTAGAGTGAATTTAGAGAAACGAGGACAGTTGTACAGTCTTCTGGTTGATTCAACATGACATTTGGAGCCCATCTCATGGAATCCAGCTCCAGCATCCAAGAGGGGTATTAGCCTCGGATCAAATTTTGTTCTGGCTTTACACTTGGCATACATAAATCTGTGGTGTTGGCATAAATGATGAAAATAAATTTGTCTTTTTTGATCATGGTATACCAACAATTGCAATGTACTGGCAAGTACATACTTTAAAAAGAAGAAGAAAAAGACATATATTCTTCCCACAAGCAAACATTTCTCTTTAATGATTTCTGACTTGTGCTAGTTCTATTACAGGCAACATTCAAAACAAGGTGCCTGGTTACATCCTATGCTGGCAGTTTGTGCAATAAAAAACACTTACACAAATGCATCAGAATACATTCTGAACTTAGTTGTAAAAGGGTTAATTTTCTTTGTTAATCTCCAACTACCATCAAACTGAATCATTAAATGACAAAGAGACAATTTAGAAACAGATACTTGTGTAAAATGCTGATTTGCCTTCCAAGACCATTAACAAAAAACAAAAACCGACTTTAATTGTGATCTAGAGTTTCCTCTAGATCACAAGAAGACACAAGCTTGTATCACAGCGCTTTAGAGGACATCTTAATGTTTGTACACCAAGTACAAACTCATGAAAATGCATGTATCTCACCAGATCAATGTCCATGGTGTCAAAGTCCATGCCTTCATTGAGGTCATCCATACGGCCTTCTGATGACATCATCACATCCTCCACAATCGGCTCTTCGTCTTCTTCCATGAGCCCAGTGCCGCGACGACTGCTGAGCAAACCATTAAATAATTACTAAGTGTACCCAGTCTTCAGATTTACACATCAGCATACAGGTGTGCCTGTGACTTACATAGCATGCTGCAGATTGGTCCTGAGCTTGGCATAATTCATGGCTCTTTCTTGCTGGCGTGCCTCCTCTTGCTGTCTTTGAGCCAGCATCCACGTCACCTGGGAACTAAATATATGAGAGCACATTATTTAGCCATGTTTTGACCCACAACTGTCTGGTGTTTTTACTGGGGATACCATGAGGATACAACTTAGTTGCACACTGGCCCGATGCCTGTAAAAACTCAGGGTGGATAAATAAACTAGTCAGTCACTGTCCCAGTAGGACCAACACTTGGCAGGCTGTTAGGCACAACCATTTTGCTACCATTTGCCCTCCAAATTAATAGCATGCAAATGGGCAATTACACTGAACCCTGTCTTAATGTATTTTGGCTCATTCCAGTCCAAACCTTTTCTCAGAGAATAAGTGATGCTCTGGCCTGAATAATTGGCCTGGATATGAGCCTAGATGTATTTATAAAATGTTATAGTATGAAACATCGGGATAAGCTCAAATAACAGATAATTAAAAGTAAATGGTCATTAAAGAGCTTTGAGATTATAGGGTCAACAAAGAAAGAAGAGGGAAAAAACGTTAATGTTGGACTGTGGGGTTTTTGAGTAATTGGAGATGCTAAAGGAAAGTAAGTGGTTACTGCTGTAGCTCCAGGCTACTTCCAGTTTTCTCAGCCTGTACTTTGAGAAGCTACAACTATTCACTACTCATCTTATATAATCTCAACTTAGTTAGAGGCACTATTCCAAATCCTGCTCACTAATATCATGTAGGCAGATTGATTAATTCAATTCTGAAGCTCAGACACCATTTTTCCTCATTGATCTGCCCATTCTCTGCTGATTAAGAGACACATAGCAAATCTGTAAAGACTCCTAATGTGTTTGTTCTTTTCCTAGAGATTTATCTAGGTAATAGGTCATTATCAAAACTGCCCTCATTATTGTGCATCAAAATGCTTCGCTAATAATTTCACACTGATATGTTACAGACCTAAGTAATGTGTTTGAGTCTTTGAACCTATGTGTGGTCTTGCCAACTCAAGTGTACTTGTATTTTATTACGCACTTATAAACAAAGTTTTCAGAGGTTTTGCATCTAAGGACAGTGAAGAATCAATAAGTCCTCTACAGTAAAAATGTTTTTATTTGAAAGAAGCAGCGTGTATTAGCCTGTAACGATTACTGTGCTGAACATGACCGCAATAGTGCAGCAATGAAAGACTGAGGCATGCATACTTGTAATCCATGGATGCCTGGTGGTGCTGGGGCGTCGGTTGATGGTGCTGCGGGTGTTGGTGGGGTTGCTGCTGGTCGTGAGGGAGGGGGTAGACCCCCATGAAGCTGTCATCACGTGCCCTCTTAGGGTCCCGCATGGCAGTGGAGGTGAGATGGGGAGATGGCATCATGACTGGAGTCTGCATGCTCTGCTGCCAGACTTCGCTGCTGCTGCTGCTCTCCTCTGCACGGGAAAAGCCAAAGAGTTTGTTTCAAACAACCACACACATTCTCGTTTTTATACATTTTGCATAAGTTAGCAATGCAAAGCTCTATTGTCCTGGCCATGCTGATTTTGAGGAGAATCAAAATTTAGGATTTTGTTTGGTTGCTATGGCAAAAGCAACACATTAACCCTTGCACCAGGGGCAGGGATTGCCACAGTTCACAGAAGAAGCATACAACTGAAATACAGTTCTGAGCATGTCTGTGTGTTTGGCACTCCAGGAACAGAAACCACCTGGAAAATTACACAACAATGAAAACGGTGGGCCGTCTCTCCCCAGCCTCCAGTGAGCCACAATACTCAGCCGTGTTGTCACATTGATAAAGGCTAGCATATCTACCTATTATTAACCGTTATTCTTGGCTTAATTTGTCCACAATATGAATTAGCATGGCATTCTGTTTAAGTGCTCTGGTGGCAACAGAGTAATGTTCTCTGGAGCTGTAAATTAAGCCATAACATCAGAAACATGAAGTATCACTTGTAAAGGACAAAACAAAAACAAACTTGATGGTGATTGTATGGAGCTTTTATGCTTTCTCATTTATTAGTTAGGGGCTTTAAAATAACCAAGAAGGCTTGGACTTTGCCTTGGGGCCGGTAAACTCTACTTTTCTTGAAATCAGAGCGATATCCTGTCATGAATAGTTCCGAAGCAAACATACACAAGAGAGGTTTTTTGACTGTTAAAGAGTACTTTGACTCCCTCCTAACATCTGCTGTTTAATCTCCTAACCCCACCCATGCAGGCTAGTGAGAAGACATCTGGGTTAATCTGGGCTCTGTGTTTGTAACATCGTGCCTGGCTGAGTTGTATGCATTTCTCCGATTTAATTCATGTTTATAGTTTATAGAAACCTGCTAGCTTTAATCTTTTTAAACCAAACTAAAAATCAATATATTTTTTCCACCTGCACTATAATTAAGCACTTTTATTTTAATATTCCTGAGTAAACAATACCTTCTGGCAACTTCCTCTTGGCTGCTGAAGTTCCAGCTGTAACAACAGGAGGCTTAGTCTTCTTGGAGCGAACGGAAGAGCCTCTGCTGGAGTAGCCACTCATCACAGACATGGTATCATCATCGCCCCCAGCCTGTAGGGAATTCCTGTAGGAGATGAGAGGAAGCCAGCAGTCCTCTCGCTGCAGCGCCATCTGGAACGTCATGAATCGCTCCAGGTACATGTGGCTGGGGAGAAGAGGGAGGTCATCTTGAGAAAATGAAATACGAAATACACAGGACAAACTTCACACGTGAAACCAGGTGCACATTCCAATTGGGGCATTCGAAGCTGCAAAAAAGCTGTCATGCATCAGAAACACCAGTTGCACCAGTTGTCACAAACACCTGTTCCACTGAGATACTGAAGCTTCCCATCCAAAAACAGAGGGGGGAGAAAAGAAGAAAATCAGCTTACACAGTCCTCTTGTCTTGTCTCATAAGCTTGGAGGAGAACTCGCTGAGGATGTCCAAGAAAGCCAGGTTGCGTGGGGGGCTTCCTTCTCCTTGGGGACTAGGCTCCTTAAATGCAAACTCAATACCATCCCTGAGAAAAGCACAGAGGCAGAGAGAAAAAGAAAGACCTGTGAGCAAGGATTAGCAACGTTTTGTGGACATTAAACAAAAAGCAGTTCATCTTAACTGTGTAGTAGAGGTGTGCATACGCACATCATTCATGATAATACCGGTATTTTTTGGTTTTGCCCCGGGTCAATAAATAAATATTATATCGCGATGGTGTAAAAACAAATCACCCTATTACACAGCGGATTACGCTAACGTCGATCATGCAGCATGAAGTTATTAAAGTTGTGAAAGTGACTGCAAACATGGCTAAAGCATCACCGCTGAAGATTTAATTCCCAAAAGAGCAGCTACTTGAGTGGTTTGGAAATATTTTGGATACAAACGAGCAGAAACAGAACAGACCACAATAATATGGAAGGAGTGCAAGATGCCTGTAATATCGAATGGGGGAAAGTACTTCTAAACTTACTTCACCATCTCAAGCATCAGCAGCCAAGTCTGTACCAGGATTGTCTGAAAGCCTGAGAGAAAACTCTGCAGCTAACACTACAAAACTAAAACAAAGTAAGCTCATTCAGCATAGCCTCACCGAGTCTCTAGCTAGTTGTACTCCGTATGATTTTAAAAAACAAACGCTGGAACTAGGGCTGTGCGATATGACCAATCACAAAAATTTCTGTAAATTATGTGAATCTCGGGCAGCTCGACTTGCGTGAAGTGTTTCCAGCTGCGCATCCTTTACCTGGAGTCGAGTGTTTTAACCGATGTATGAAACTATACATTTTTAAACATAAGTTGTAACGGCTGCCGTTTTCTTTGTATTTATTACACAGCGTGTTGCGGGGAAAAGCCTGTTCTAACTTTTTTAATTCTCATCTGTAAATAATCTGCTCTTTCACGTGATTCAGTTTATTTTGAAAAGTCTCAACAGGATCTTGAGCTTTTTTGTGAAAGGTTTATGTGGAACATATCACTCATTCCTACTGTCGTAAAATATCTGAGTTAAGAGCAGCAACCCTGTGCATATCCTTAGATGCTGAGGCTGGAATCACTGGGATTTTCAACATTTAGAGACCTTTCAAAATCAAAAGATAAAAAAAAATAATCTGCTTCAATAACTATTTGTATAATATGGTACCTACATAGAGCTTCACTAATTAGATTGTTAATTGCTCAAACAGCACACTCATTTGTTATTACAGGCTAGCGGTTTACCTTTCCTAAATGTAACAAACTGAGAATGGACCACTGAATATTTTAGGTTATCGGATTCTTAATATAAAAACAAACTGTTGTGACTTGTTGGCCCCATATCAGATCAGTAGCTTAAGTGTGTTGAACACATACAGCATTTGATTCGTACCACTTAAGTAAAGCAAGTTGCAGTAGTCATGCCACAACTTTCAATAAATGAAAGTTGTGGCATGCCTACTTTAAAACAGTTTAAAGGGGTGGCTGTAGCTCAGGTGGCAGAGCAGGTCAACCACTAATCAGAAGGTCGGTGGTTCGATCTCAGGCTGCATGCCAAATATCCTTGGGCAAGATACTAACCCCATGTTTGCCTACTGGTGGTGGTCAGAGGGCCCGGTGGCGCCAGTGTCCGGCAGCCTTGCCTCTGTCAGTGCGCCCCAGTGCTGCTGTGGCTACAATGTAGCTTGCCATTGCCAGTGTGTGAATGTGTGTGTGAATGGGTGAATGACTGAATGTAGTGTAAAGCGCTTTGGGGTCCTTAGGGACTGAGTAAAGCGCTACACAAATGCAGGCCATTTACCATTTTAGTGTAATATTACTTTATATAAAATAAACCTGTGAAATACTAGAGAGATCTGTCAGAATTACTACCTCTTTAGTACACATTTTAAAATATGACCTCATGACAAGTGTACTGGACCCAACTAGGCAGGCATATTGTAAGATTCTGGGTCTATAGCAACAATTAATGGGAACTACTTTTATACATTTATTTTTGTCTGTTTCAGTCCTCTTGCACTCTTCTCTCTGCACCATGGAACAAAAGAATTCAATTTCCAGTAATAACTTAAGTAGTTTTAGGCCTTCTTTCAGAACTCTTTGAATTGGAACAAATTTAATAATACTAATCTGTGAAACTGATTGGCTCAAACAGATAAAGGTTTACTAGTACCAATGTTTCATCAGAGATTTCGCTCCGGATGTCCAATATAACGTAGCACTCACTGACTGTGAGAGATTTAACAATTCACATGAAAGAAACAAGCCACCAAGAAGATTGAATGCTTAAAACAACCAATTTTCCACCACTTATAACAGTATTAAAATAGATTTCTACCACAGCAATAGTTTGTTTTTAGAGAAGATAGTTGAAATGATAGTAGTGATTAGAGCAGGGCGATATGGCCAAAAATATTTATCACGATATAGATTTGAAAATTTGCGATAACGATATAACTGACGATATAATTGATGCGAGACAAAATACAACTCCACAACATTACTAGCGCAAAAAGAAAACCTTCCATTTATTTTCACTTAAATAAGAAGCTGGTTTTTATGTACATTAAAGCTTTATAAAAATGTAACAGTGCAAATACAAATTCCTTGCTGAAAGTTTAACCAAAAGGCATTTCCAGTAGAAATGGGCTGACATATCCTGAGCATAACCATGTATAATATCCATCCATCCATCCATCCATCTTCATCCGCTTATCCGAGGTCGGGTCGCGGGGGTAGCAGCCTAAGCAAAGAGGTCCAGACCTCCCTCTCCCCAGCCACCTCCTCCAGCTTGTCCGGGGGAATACCAAGGCGTTCCCAGGCCAGCCGAGAGATATAATCTCTCCAGCGTGTCCTGGGTCTGCCCCGGGGCCTCCTCCCGGTGGGACATGCCTGGAACACCTCGCCCAGGAGGCGCCCAGGGGGCATCCTTGCCAGATGCCCGAACCACCTCAGCTGGCTCCTTTCGATGTGGAGCAGCAGCTGCTCTACTCTAAGCCCCTCCCGGATGGCCGAACTTCTCACCCTATCTCTAAGGGAGAGGCCAGCCACCCTTCGGAGGAAGCTCATTTCCGCCGCTTGTATCCGCGATCTCGTTCTTTCGGTCACTACCCACAGCTCGTGGCCATAGGTGAGGGTAGGGACGTAGATCGACCGGTAAATTGAGAGCTTCGCTTTTACACTCAGCTCCCTCTTCACCACGACTGACCGGTGCAGCGTCCGCATTACTGCAGCCGCAGCCCCAATCCGTCTGTCGATCTCCAGCTCCCTTCTCCCATCACTCGCGAACAAGACCCCGAGATACTTGAACTCCTCCACTTGGGGCAGGAACTCATCCCCGACCCGGAGTGGGCACTCCACCCTTTTCCGGCTGAGAACCATGGCCTCAGATTTGGAGGTGCTGATCCTCATTCCCGCTGCGTTACACTCGGCTGCGAACCGCTCCAGTGCGAGCTGGAGGCCCTCACCCGATGAAGCCAACAGAACCACATCATCCGCAAAAATCAGAGATGAGATTCTGAGGCCACCAAAGCGAAAGCCCTCCGCCACTTGGCTGCGCCTAGAAATCCTGTCCATAAAAATTATGAACAGAACCGGAGACAAAGGGCAGCCCTGGCGGAGCCCATCACCCACCGGGAACGAGTCCGACTTATTGCCGGCAATGCGAACCAAGCTCTTGCAACGGTTGTATAGGGATTGAATGGCCCGTAGCAATGGGCCAGACACCCCATACTCGCGCAACACCTCCCACAGGACGCCCCGAGGGACACGGTCGAATGCCTTCTCCAGGTCCACAAAACACATGTAGACTGGTTGGGCAAACTCCCATGCACCCTCAAGTATCCTCGAGAGGACAAAGAGCTGGTCCAGTGTTCCGCGACCAGGACGAAAACCGCATTGTTCCTCCTGTATCCGAGGTTCGACTAGCGGACGAACCCTCCTCTCCAGCACCCTGGCATAGACTTTCCCGGGGAGGCTGAGGAGTGTGATCCCCCTGTAGTTGGAACACACCCTCCGGTCCCCCTTCTTGAAGATGGGGACCACCACCCCGGTCTGCCAGTCCACAGGTACTGCCCCTGATCTCCACGCAACATTGCAGAGACGTGTCAACCAAGACAGCCCTACAACGTCCAGAGCCTTCAGGAACTCGGGGCGGACCTCATCGACACCAGGGGCTCTGCCACCAAGGAGTTGTTTAACTGCCTCAGTGACCTCGCCCCCGGAAATTGGTGGGTCACACCCCTCATCCCCAGACTCTGCTTCCTCCCCGGAAGACGTGTCAGTGGGATTAAGGAGGTCCTCGAAGTATTCCTTCCACCGCCCGACAATTTTCTCAGTCGACGTCAACAGCGCTCCGCCAGCACTATACACAGTGCAGGTAGAGCACCGCTTTCCCCTCCTGAGACGCCTGACGGTTTGCCAGAATCTCTTCGAGGCAGTCCGAAAGTCTTTTTCCATGGCCTCTCCGAACTCCTCCCACACCCGAGTTTTTGCTTCAGCCACTGCCCGAGCCGCATTCCGCTTGGCCTGTCGATACCTGTCGGCTGCCTCCGGAGTCCCACAGGCTAACCAAGCCCGATAGGCCTCCTTCTTCAGCCTGGTGGCTCCCTTCACCTCTGGTGTCCACCATTTGGTTCGGGGATTACCACCACGGCAGGCACCAACCACCTTGCGGCCGCAGCTCAATGCAGCAGCTTCGGCAATGGAGACGCTGAACATGGTCCATTCGGACTCAATGTCCCCAGTCTCCCTCGGAATGCTGTTGAAGCTCTGCCGGAGGTGTGCGTTGAAGATCTCGCGGACTGGGGCCTCTGCTAGACGTTCCCAGCACACCCTCACTACGCGTTTAGGTGCACCAGGTCTGTCCAGCGTCCTCCCCCGCCACCTGATCCAACTCACCACCAGGTGGTGATCAGTTGACAGCTCAGCCCCTCTCTTTACCCGAGTGTCCAGAACATATGGTCGCAGGTCTGGTGATACGATTACAAAATCGATCATCGACCTACGGCCTAGAGCATCCTGGTGCCACGTGCACTTATGGACACTCTTATGTTCGAACAGGGTGTTCGTTATGGCCAAACTGTGATTAGCACAGAAGTCCAATAACAAAGCACCGCTCGGGTTCAGATCAGGGAGGCCGTTCCTCCCAATCACGCCCCTCCAGGTCTCGCTGTCGTTACCCACGTGAGCATTGAAGTCTCCCAGCAGGACAACAGAGTCTCCAGGTGGAGCACCTTCCAGCACCCCCCCCAGGGACTCTAAGAAGGCTGGGTACTCCGAACTGCCACTCGGCGCATAAGCGCAGATGACAGTCAGGACCCGTTCCCCGACCCTAAGGCGCAGGGAACAAACCCTCTCGTCCACCGGGAAAAACCCCAACGTACCGGCAGCACTGAAGTTAAAAAGAGGTGCTTTGCAACATTAAACTGCAGTGTGCAGTACGTATTTTTCGGACCATAAGGTGCACGGGATTATAAGGCACATCAAGCGAAACAAAGCAGTCAGATAAATCAAACTTTATTAAACTCATTCTTCTTGCTTCCTCCACTTCTGTACCATTGATTCATTAATGTTGAATTCTCTGGCAGCTGCTCTATTCCCATGTTGTTGCAGTATATTAATGACTAACCTCGTATTGTGGATGGATTATCTCAGTTGTTCTCCTGACTGAAGTTTGGTCTGTTTACAGCACCCTGCCATGCGATTGCATTTGTCTCTAACCATGAGGAACCTTAACGTTAACTTTTATAAGTGGAAAAGTGTTAGTGTTCGTCCTCCAGCTTCCCTGTTTATGTTATGCTAACATAGCTGTGTCGCTAGTGATCACGTAGCACATCATTATATACCAGCTAGCCCAACTTCAGTAACCCTACAAACATCACTGCTGTTTAGTTTCCTGTCTTCATTTATGTTGGAAGTGATAGCAGAGCTGTACGTTTGATTTTTTTCAGAAATCTCTCAGTCAGAACATGCAATATCATGCTTAGGTAACTAGCGAGCTAACTTCCGCTAGCTTCCCGCTAACTTCTAACTCTGTTAAATGTAATAAATTTTGTTTTAATGGATGCCTGGAAGTTAAACTTCATAGTTACACCTGGTAAAGCAGCAATGCTGATCGTTTTATTAAAGATGAAATAATTTAGACAGTTTTTAACGCTCAGTGATGCTGCAGTGTTCGTTTGAACTGAAGAATAAGGAGTTTAGGACCCAGATTACTCCCAGATTTAAGAGCATCTTAGTCCGACAAATACGACAATAACGACGGCCGCTTGCATGTTCTGCAAAAAAAAGTGCTTTGTCGTGTATCTGACGGACAAACACCAAACCAGTTCCACATCACTGAAGTTGCACCATTTTTACAAACCAATTCTGGTTCATCTGTTTCACTCAACAATCGGCCATGTGCGTATGAAAACAAAGGCACTGCACATGCGCGTTTTACTCATATTCTATCGCGATATTTCATTTTCCTATTGTTGCCTAACATTATACCGGTATTACCGTGAACGGTATAATATGGCCCAGCCCTAGTAGTGATGATCCACCATCAGATATTAAGAAAAGTCTGTGCGGCTCATTTCATTCACACGGCTCAAATATGTAACGGTTGGTTGCCATCCTTTATGTTTCTGCAGTTCAGTGTTGTGTTTTTGTTTTGTTTTAAACATGTTTTTCTACAATACTTACTGTACTGGAAAAGGCTAGAGTGTAACATTTCATGCATTAAGCCTCTCCAAAATCCAGAGAAAAAACAACATGGCAAAGGAAACACAGTATTCAAGAAGTAATTTGTCTAACATGACAGTTCCCAGATACGGGGCCAAAATCTAAGAAAAGCTTTGTAACCCAATATGAGCAGAATAAAGCCTTACTTGTGCAGCATGGCAATGGCATCTCTGGTTTTGACTTGATCGAGACCGAAAGTTAGAGAAAAACGACGCGCCAACTCCTTGATTCCACAGAATGCCGAGGAGGAGCGATCAAAGCCATGACCCAGTTCAGTCACCATTTCAATAAATAACTAGGACACAGAGAGATATGGAACATTAGATAACATCTTAACCACTGGGACGCATGAGCAGAAGGTCACAATTATGGAATTAATTAATATGCGAGCAACAGTGTGCACACTGACCTGCTGCAAACTGAGGATGAGCGTCTTGGCACACTGAATCTTGTCAATTTGCCGAGTCTTACTCATAGTCTCCTTGATGATATCACCGTAATCATTGTAATACTGTAAAAGCAAAAAAACAAACAAACAGGAAAAACATTGAAAGGTCGTGAAGAATTTTGTGCGTGTGTGCATGCATGTGCCCAAGGTCAGGACAACAGCAAATGTGTTAATTAAACAACTATTTTTTCCTGTAAGAGTTACTTATATTCACAGTTAATGGGGGTAATACACAACTGCATATTTTTAAAATGACAAATGCTTAAGCTTACCCTCATGTACTGTTTAAAGATATCAGCTCCAGTCCTCATTTCTACCACACAGTAGATAATGAGTTTACAATAGGCAGCCAGGAGGTTTCTTCTCTTGTGCAGAGCTTCAATCTTTACTGCCTCGTCGTCCTGTTGCCCATCTGAGGGGGAACAAACAATTTGAAATCCCATTAGCTACTTCCTCACTTTGGCCAGTGCAGTGCCAAAACTGCACATCTGCATATTCATACCTGTGCTATTTGTGTCATCATCCTGGTCTATGAAGACATGGTTCATGATGAACGAGAGCAGTTCAGACTGTAGTGAGTCCTCTGGAGAATAGACCAGGGGCTCCAGGTGTTCTCTGCCTCCGGACACCATCTGGTGGCTAAAGATGAGCAGGAGATCACACAGGATGGTGAACGCCTGTGGAAAAAAACGAAGAAGAAAAGAACAAAGTTAAAACTCTGTGTGCACAAGCCCTAAACAAAATGATCACAAATTAGATTTCGAATTAAGCAGATACATTATAAGTGCTCTGGAGCTTAAAAAACATCCATTGTAGCTGCAATAAGGGGCAACAAAACCACCACTTCAGAGTTAAAAGGAAAGTCTGTTCAGCTGCACAAAGTCCATGTACTTTAGGTGTTCTTGCTTTGCTTTCAAGTTGATTTTACGCGCACTTTTAAACATGGATAATTGTCACTTTCTCATCTGTGTCACCTGCTCTTTGACAGCTGTGTTAACGTTGGTGAGGTAGCGCTGACACATCATACAGAATGCCCTCATCTGCTTCCTCAGGGTCACCAGATCATCCTGAAACAAAGACAAACGCATTTTAAAACATTACATTTATAGCTGCTTAAATCTGTTAAAACAGCACAAAATAGCAATGAAATATGATTAGACCTCACCTTTCTGGAGCTGCCCTCAGATAACTTGGCCAGGTGCCACAGTATCACGTAGTGGGTACATTGCAGTGAATGGATGACTATCTACTCACAAGGAGTGAGAGAGAAAGAGAAAAAACCCACACAAAAGAAAAAAGAAAAGAAAAAATGTATCAGTATTTTCGAGCATTTAATAAAAATAAAACAAAATTATGCAGAGTAACTTATATATATATATATTACCTGCTCAGGCATGTCCCCGTTCTCTATGCCAGTATTAAGCAGCTTGAAGTTGCTGGTAAAAAGGTCCCATCCCGAGAGGTCATGTGCACTGCAAAAGAGTTGATGACGTCTCATCACTTTCAAAAACGTGCACACTGAATCTACCAACAATGCAGCAGACGTAGATAAAATCACATAGAAAATACTTCTGAGAAAACATACTTGTGAAAAGCTGTGATCCTCTTTAGAGTTGACAAAACCTGATAAGCATCATCTTCATCAGCATCTTCACCCTGTACAGAAAAAAGTGATTTTAACAGGTCAAGATCTTTAATGTTATCATAAATAAAAACAAACTGGAGTTTTCAGATTGTCCAGAAAGGTGAAAATTTCTGATGAGCTTCTTTACAAACTATATGGTAAGGTCATTCACAACACATCAAGTATTTTCATCCTTGCTATATATAAGACTTCTGTACAACAGGATAAGTTCCAGTACCAATAAATGAAGAGTTATGAAATGTGACAGAGCTAGAACAGAACACAAATAATGGAGGCTGTGCTCTTTTCATGGTTTATGTTGAGCTAGTTTCTGTTGTACTGGACTTATAGGTATGCTGGACATTTAAGCGCACTATTACTCTCACCTCTTGTAAAAAGTCCTCCAATAGCCTATTAAATTTGTCCACCAGCTCATCCAGCAGCTGGGAGCGGGCTATGTCCACCCTGTTAAAGATTGTGAATTCCTCATTGCAGAGGGCGTGGTAAGTCTTAGAGCAGGACTCTAAAACCTCAGTGTCTGTGTGCTTCTCCACAATTTCTTTGATCTGACGCAGCAGGGATTCCAGGTGCTGGATGGAGGAGAGCGAGAGATAAGAGATATTAGCATCGCGTGTGTGTGATAAACAATCACATTAATATGTTAAATACATTAATCCAATTTGTTCTGATCTGATTAGCGCTGTCCGACAAGCCAATTTGTCTTACCTTCTCCAGACGCCCTGTGGTATAAATTTCCAGGTCAAAGAATTGCGGAAGCTGCAACAAGTTAGTCACCTTCTCTCCATCCACGGCATACTGTGGAGCACATAAAGAGCACAATGATGCTGTACTGTTAAAAGTACAACCTCCTTAGGAAGATTGCTTCTAAGAAAGCTGAGTGGATGACGACATACCTTTGCCAGTAGAGGGGGCAAAGCCACAGCAAACAGCTCTGTTATTCTGGTTCTGTCATCCAGCTGAGTCTTCTTCTCTTTAGCTGTCATCACCTGATGTGTGATGCAACCACATTAGACCACACAACTAGTCTCCATTCATCCATTCAGAAAGTGTACTCTGACTTCTTAATACCAAACACCACCATTTAGGGTAAATGTAAACTACATTAATTAATTAATTAATTAATCTTTTTTGGCGCATCTGGGGAATTTTATTTTTAGCTTTTAACTGAATTTCCTAAATAATTTAAGTAGTAAACTGAGAAATCGATGTGTTGTAAACAACTCAGAAGGACTGCATAAAAAGGGCCGAAAGCAGCTGTGGTTAAACTCATTAAAATAAAGAAAGTATGCAAGTGCAGTAGAAACATGACAGAAAGTACATGTTTAGTATCTACAATTATGCAGAGTGAAGCTATGCACCAACTTTCAACTGTTTAAAAAAACAAAAAAAAAAACAAAAAAAAAAACCATGAAGAATATCCCAGAACTGTTCTTATCTCCAAAATCAAACACCACGACAATGAGCAACAGAAAGTATATACATTAAAACAATCTTAGCAAACAGTCTTATCCTCTGATAGCCTACATGTTGCACTTCAGACAGCAAAATTACAAAAATAAATAAATAATCAAACAACAAGTTGGCTGACAATTATTTGAAGACCTATGAACAGACGTGGATCTGTAGATCTTTTAAGTGGCCGTGTTTCAGAAGGTTCATAAAGAGTTAACCAATTTAACATAATTAACTCTATAATATTACTGTCACCAAAGAAATCCCAGGATAGTTGGCCGATTAGGAGAACAGCACAAAGACAGCATAATCCAACAAACAGACATGACTAGTATTGGCTTGTGATTTTTAGCGTGTCAGCCACTCTTACCCTCTTCCCTGTTCCTCTTCCAACAGGTGGGTGGCACTCAGCAGCCTGGCGTACAGTGCACAGCATGATTTCAATCAAAGCCGTCTCTTGTCTGTCTGTAAGAGCTGCGAAGAAAAACCAAACAGAGAAATCAATAAATCACAATAGTGCTCTCAACTGCATACCAGTACAAACAAAGAAAGAAAAAAACCCAGTGCCATACCTTCCTCTCCTGGCAACGGGTCATCTAGCAGTAAGCTGATCATACACTCCCAGTCTTTCAGTAGCTCTGCACCACATTCCCAGAGTGAGTCCACTAGGTAAGCCGCATGCTCGTGGAGCTGATGGAATAAGTGTTCAAACAGATGAGGGATGGATCACTGATACTGTTTACAAAACAGTACGCGCAATAAAGACAGAAATGTGAGAACAGAAAATATAGCATGATAATGTACCTCACTCTCCAGGAAGAAAAAGACAGTGGTCTTAATGAGGTTGGCATTGGGACTTTGTCTGCCTCTCCTTTTAGGGGCACCTTCATCTTCCGGTTCTCGGTGGCTGAACAATCTTTGAGAATATTTTTCATTAGTTGGGAATCACATGGAATACTAACTCAAACAGCTGATATACTATTTCTTGGAACTGTAAACAAAAATCACTACAAGCCTGAAGCTAGAAATCTTAACTTATGTCTAACATACTTCTTAAAAAGGAATTCTCCAGCTGCAACTGCGACCGGCCTGTGTGCCGAGTACACCAAGTGATAGACACTCTCACAGTCCTCAGGAGTCAACACCTCATCTGTACTACTGCAGAAACAAATACAAAGAAAATTACAAAGACTTTATCAGTAGCACACATGTACTTGATGCAAATCACAAAATTTACAAGTGCTCAGCCTTGAAGTATAAACTACGTCCCAATCACTTGTGCTGAACAACATTACATATTATCAAAAACAACCACTTACTTCAAGACAAGAGTAAGTAGCTTAATAGCTTGTACTGCTACATCATATTCTTTGTCAAGAGTCATAGAGACGATGCGGTCCTAAACAAAAGGAGAGACAGAAAACTTAATGAGTCATTTTGCCTCGCAAACTCCTGAATTACTGAAAGCATAGTTAAATAAAGACAAGCCCATGGAGTTTGTTTCTCCAAGTATGGAACAAATACAGTTGTTGTGTTTAAGTTGTCCAGCAGGTGGTGCTGACCTTAAAGCGACTGGTGAAGAGCTCCAGTCTGGCATTGAGTTCTCTGTTGTGATAGAGGCCCTGCAGTGCTGTGAGACACTTTAGACGTACTTCACCTTGCTGGAATAGAGTACGAAAGTATCCATTACTGGTTACTGCAGTTATCAACACACTCTTTTTAAAAAAATAAAATAAAATAAATTAAGTATACACCTTAAGAGGAGCTTTTAAAAAATTCAGAGTCCTTTGTATTGCCCACCTTATCGTGCATCGTCCATCCCACATACTTCAGATAGCTGTCGTTGAGGAAGGCATCACTATAGAGTTTCATCCACACTCCAATCTCTTCTATACAGATCGCCCTGATTTCTGCTATTGAATCCCTGTTAAAACATTATTTAATAAAAAAACGAATGAGGGCTGTTAGCAGTCTGTAGAAAAGACAGTGATAACAAAGTTCAAGACTGGATGCTGACTGACGTAAGGCCATACCGATATCTGTGCACAAACACTCCTTTGAATATTGCGTTCATCATGTTTTCAATCTCGTCCTGATTTTCCTGGAGCTGAAATTAAGAGCAGAAAAAACCATGTCAGCGCATTTTATCACACAAACACAGCAACTGACCAGACTGCAACAATAACTGGTGGTCAGGATGCATTGTTAACATAATAAGACTAGTGTGACAGTCAACTATGCCACCATGCTGCGGTGTGGCTGCACAGTGAACTAACAGATGGATGCCCTGTGGGACCTGCTGTTATATAACCAATAAACCCGCCATACAGGCTAAATAACACTTGGCATTATGGGTTCACCACCTACAGAGGAGCAGCAGTCACTATTCTTCCTAAACCAACAAATGTCTGCTCACAAGCTACAGTAATTCCTGTTTACATGGTTATATAGGTTCTTTCATGACTTGGGGAGAGTCCAAGTTTAACATCAATTGTTGATTTTGTAGAATACTGGTTTCAATTCTTTGAGGTGACCACAAAAAAAAAAAAAAAGGAACAAATAAAGAACAAACAATATACTGTGAATCTTTCACAAATCACCTGAGATTTCTGGTATCGTCATCTCTGATTCACAATAGAGTCCTTATTTTGAAACAAAGTTCAATTCAATAAATACTCTAGTTCAGAAGAATATACTGTGTATGCAATGACTATCACTCCCCCCCCCAAAAAAGTTCTGAGAGAAACTGGTCTGTATCCTCCCACTTCACGGGGGAAATGGGTACAAAGCGCTGTGTTGTTGCCAACACCGTCTCCAGCTGCTGAAACATAATAACCAGTTAAGCCCATTGTGTTCCACAACTCTGCACAGACGCAAGCTCTTACAAATTAAACAAATCAAGGACCAAAGTAGTTTTCTTCACCTAAACAGAGTAGGCTAAAATTTATCTGTTCAAATGGATTTGGTTACCAGGGAGTTTTCAAAGCTTGTTACTAATTTGCTAAATCTAAAATGGATCCATTCTTTACAGTTCAACTTTACTGTGTGCTAGATGATACACATTATTCTCACACATCAATGCTACACTTTTACCTCATTTACATAGCTACACTGGCAATATTTAAAAATCTATAGCTGCTTTCAATTAATGTAATGGCATCTGAATGTGTTGGCTTCGTGTCTAAAGGACTCTGGTCATTTTTCAAAAATGGAGAAAAAGAACATGAGAGTATGTGCACTAGGGCAGACACAGTAACATTTGCAAATCTGCTTGAACAGGGCATAAATCTGAAATGCATGCAGTCACATTAACAGGCAGACCTTGAACAGCAATAACATTTATCTCTCCAACTTCAATTTTCATTTGCACCAAGATTGAAGCATTAGTCATTTCTGTTACTTTCAAGCTGTAAGAGACGTCCTTCTCACAGCCTGTGTGGAAGGGGCAGGGAAGAGATGCCTCTCAGCTGCAGCATCATGCAGCACGTGCACACAGACACAGAATTAAACTTTCAAAAGTGTGGCTCCACTTCAACAGTCAACACGATGCTTGCCAACACAAATGCAACAAGTCTTTTAAACACAGGGCACACCTTTCTTATGCACCGCATCTCTCTGAATTAAGCAATTTTCTGTAATATTTATGAACTTTAAAAAAGTATACATTATTGAAAATTTTCTCAAAATATTGTGATATATTTTTGAGGCTATACAGCCTACCCAACTGCTCCTGTTTTTGTCTAACTGAAGGAAAAGCAGCATTTAATGCAAATAAATGAGGGGTGTTTTCAATCCTTCTTTTCCATAAGCTACTGTCATGGATGACAAACTACAGTTGTAGTTTGTCAGCATTATAACCATCAACAGCATAAATAAAATGCAAGCACAGAAGTAGAAGTCTAGTTAGCGTTTGTCCTGTAAACTTTAAGTTTTATATAACTGTTTAATACTTTAACAAAAGCTGACATAAATCTAAATTCTAATTCATCAGAAACTTGTACAACATTTTCATACATGTGGAAGATGAAGTTTTTTCTTTCTATTTGGGTCAAACATCTCCAGCTGCAAGCATCTCCTTCCTTTGTAGCCTGGTTTTACTCAACAGTATGTTTTTATCTCAATAAATGTGTTGTTTCCACATTTATGGGGAACAGTTGTATATGTATATATTGTATATATTATATACATTGCAAATATCAGTGCTTTGTTGGAGATTGTTGAAGTAGTTCTCTTTTAGGTACGAAACTGTCATTAGAGTGTGACACAATGCTCTTACTTTCAGACATGCCTGGCTTTGTCTCCTTGTTGTACACACAAAAGAACGTAAACAAATGGTTTTGCTACAGTAAAAATATTGCGATAGTAGGGCTGCACGATTAATCGTTAGAAAATCGCGAGCTTAATTCATACTTATGTGCGATCTCATTTCCAAATGACAACGATTTAAAAAAAAAAAGAAAAAAGAAAAAAGAGACGACGACGATTGTACCACATTTTGATCCGGGACGTAATCTGCATGAAAACAAGCGCTCACTCTTCCTGCTCAACAAATGACAAGGGCGGAGCCTTATACCACGTGATACAGAAGCTGGCTGCTAAAATTAGCAGGGAAAAAACAACGGAGAGCACGTCAGGGATGACGAGAAAGTGACTGGAGAAAATCCGTCCCGGTCAACCACCCAAACATCAATAACGGGAACCTTATACAGCACTTCCCTATACACGTCGAACTCCCGCAGGCACAAACAAATTACGGAGGCTATTACTTATCACCTGACCAAAGATATGGCTCCCATCAACACTGTGCAAAACGAGGGATTTAGGAAAATGATCAACACCCTAGACAAACGCTACACAGTGCCGTCCCGCAACTATTTTTCTATTGTTGCACTACCTGCTCTATACACGCAGTGTCGAGCAAAGGTGGAGACGAATTACAAGCAGTACAACATTTGGCGGAAACGACAAAATGTGAGACATTTGTTGTTTTTATGTTTATTTATTGTTTTTATGTTCAGTCTCAACTGTTACGAAGTTGATGTGCAGTTAATAAGTCCAATAAATATTTATACTGGAAAAGAAAATCGTGAGAGAATCGTGATCTCAATTCTAAGCAAAAAAAATCGTGATTCTCATTTTATGCAAAATCGTGCAGCCCTATGCGATAGGATACTTTTAACGTAAAAATGTATACCGGTACTATAGCTGATGATACAATGTGGCCCTAAGAAACAGTCGCCAATTATTTTGATACATTACCAAATCACTACTCAAACAAACCAGTTTTCAATGTGAAGTTTAAGTGTCAAACGTACAAATGAATAAACATGACATGTGCTTAATGTAATAAGCTGCATGACAAAAACAAATGCAACCAATTGTTGCAATGCTTACCTCTTTACGTTTTTGCAACAGCAGCTCCAGCCTGTCATTTGCCCTTTTAGCGACCATTTTATTTCTCTCTGCCTCATACTGGCGCTGGGTGTTGTCCATGTTGATGCTCAAGTTTAGAGCTACATTCACCAGGGCTGTCATCAGCTTCATGGCTGTCAAAAACACAACAAAGAACATGAAGAAATAAAATAATTTCTGTTATCTGTAGATTATTTCAAAACTATCTCTCATTAAGTTATGTGAGCTTATCTGACATCAGTGGGTTTTGGTATTAATAATTTGCAATGAAAGTTAGTTCTGATTGCACTACAGAGCAAAATTGCAATACCTTAAATTTAGAGGATGGTGAAATGGTCACAACTGGAACAATATTTGTATTTTAGGAAAAAAAAAAATGTTTGGGTTCCTTTAATTCTGACTAAGTAGACACCTTGAATTCAAGTATGCTTTACAAAAGACGACAAGTCACCAAACTCAAAGCAAATTGATTATGAATAAATCCAGTTTTAGCAACATCTGGGTAACACAGTAGCTTAGGTGCAGAGAACAATCATTAACTAGTGTATTATCTAAAATAACTATCCACCAGCTGAAACAGGCCAGCCTGCCAAGACCAACACTCACACCCAAACAGAAGCACAAAAAAAAGCATACTGAAAGTTCATGACAACAACTTTCCAGATAGAAAAAACCCCTGTATGTTTTATAGTCACAGTACCCACGTGACAGAGTAAGCATTAAGCCTAACAATATCGCCTATGTGTTCTACACAGCTCGGATTATTGTAGAGCATATGATCAAGATTCTTCTGCGTTTTTTTAATGCGTTTAAATCCCCCTTTGCTGCTTACATTTATCCTAAGTGTTCATGTGTACACAACATGCTCATAATAAAGACTTCAGTTGCCCTGCCCTTAGGAGTGTAAAAACATTTAAAAGAATCTAATCACAAAAAATAACTTAAAACATTTGTGCAGGTGGCCCATCTAGGTTGATCACTGGGGTTATTAACTTTAATACTACTATGAAACAAAATGTGCAGACTGTATAAAAA
This sequence comes from Aulonocara sp. 'chitande type north' Nkhata Bay, assembly GCF_057382095.1. NCBI lineage: Eukaryota > Metazoa > Chordata > Actinopteri > Cichliformes > Cichlidae > Aulonocara > Aulonocara sp. 'chitande type north' Nkhata Bay. The sequence goes on from NC_141345.1 coordinate 19,431,761, forward strand.
AAAAACTAGAGTTTACACCAATGAAAATTTCTGACCTCATAAATATCCAAGAGCACTACAAATGAGTCTCCAGTTCAAACACAAGGATACAACAAGGAAGAACCTTTAAAACACACAACTTTTCCCAGCTAGCTAACTGTTGTATGCTTGGAAAAGAAGCTATTGATTGTAAATCAGCACAAACACTTAAATATAATTCATAAACACACACAATCTTACCTGCCAGTGTTGAGGTGTGTCTGAAGGCTCGGACTTGGGAATCCGATAGTCCGGTGAGAAGGGAGATGACTGTGTCCATCATATACTCATCATAGATGATACTGTATTGACACTGGCGCACTAGCACCGAAATGAATTCACAAAAGCTTGTTTTGAACTTCTTCCACTGGGGCCCGGCTATGGTTAGAGGGTAGTCACCGCTGTCCTGCAAAGTACACAGAGGAACGACAGTCCTTCACTACAATGACTAGTACAAGTGGCAGTTATCTACCACAAATTAGCAAAGTTTATTGTCCTTGGTACGTACATGAATTCTGTATTTGGCATCTGAAATCAAACTTAAGTGATTTATAGCGAATATGGTGTGATTATTAGTCTAATGTGGTAACTTGCCTCATCAAATTCCTCTGTCATCCGTCGGATGATCTCAGAGTTCTGCATGTTGCGAAACATTTCTCCAGTAACCACACCTGACAGGAAAAAACACAGAAGAAGAAGGAGAAGATGAAGAATAAAGAGGTTAGACAGAAGACAATTTCCTGAGTGGAAAAGCAGAACTACTGATTCAGATGAGTGGAGGGAGGTTCTGCAGGACAACAAAGACTACATACTTCCTCAATATAGTTTAAAAAACAGCCAATCGTGTAGTATTCGTACTGAAGCTGAGAAACATAAATACCTTTGCATCCTGAGCACTGGATGAAGAAATTGATGAGATCCAACAGTGCAACATCTCTGTCATGTTTGTAAGATTCAATCCAGTCATCAACAACAGACTGCAAGAAGATGGGGACAAGCACAAGTTGTGTATTTTTTTCTCTTACTGAGTAAAAGAAAAGGGAAAAAAGGTGGCAATTTCAAAGGGTTTCCTGTTCATACCTGCATTGCACTCCTTCCCAGCTTCACAACCTCAAACAGCATCATGTTTTCCATGCCATTCTCTTGGTGGTGGCCATTTATACGGCCTGCTCCTTTCCCTCCTTTTCCTTTCTCCCCTGCTGCCTTCTTCCCCTTCTTTCCACCCTGGGAAAGTAGTGAAAAAACAAATATAAATCTGAGAACCACTGCAGAGCGTAAGGAAAGAAAAACAATGTGTGTTACCAATACTTGTGCAATGGTCCATTTGTTGCATCTATACCTTTCCTTTAGCTGAATTTGCACTCCTTCCATCAGGATCCTCAGAGAAGTCTGTGTCTGAGGAGAATCGAGTGTCTGTATCCCTGACAAAAACAAATAACTGCATGAGATATCATATCAACCTTAACAATAAATGTAAACTATTAGTAGATACTTACTGAGTATAGGCGAACTCTGATGGTATTTCTGGTGCTATCATTGTTGCAACATCTTCTGGATAACTTTAACTTACGACTGGCTTATAATCCTCACAAAATACAAGGCAGGAGACGTTGCATGTGACCTAGAATATGGAGCAGAATTGTTGTAGAGTGCTACACATGCAGTCTTATTGCACATTTCACCAGCAACACTGAAAACTAAACAAAATAAACACTTTGTGTTTCCAGAAATCACAGCATCTGTAGTGAGCAAATGTTACTTTGATGTCTTTGAAAGAGAGAGTGAGAGAGGAAAAAAGAAAAAAAGTTTTCACATGGTAACAGGGGGCGGACACAAACGCTCCTGTCATGCTCACTGTCCAACCATTGGCTCCCTCCCTTTCTCTGCTCTCCTGGGTTTACAGACAACGTCATACAATCAAGACCGGAGTGTCTTCCTCAATGTCCAAATATGGCACTGCCCTATCCGCCCCATACATATCTCAACCAATCAAATGCCAGTATCAACATCAACAAGATTCTGCAGGCCACAGGGAAACTATTGCATGGTTGTGAAGTGTAAATTAGTGGCACACAGATCAAAGTAGCAAGTAGAAGTAACTTTTCAAATCAGGACTAATACCATGTCCACTCTGAACCAAATGTAATTTTTTCTGTAGCAGTCAGTGAAATCAATAAAAGCCCTACCGAGTAAACAATTCAGTCTGGAAAAGACAAACTCCACCCATTATACACCAGGTTGGGTGCAGTGAGTCCCTCTTTCAGTCCTAGTACACTTAGAGCTAACATACACAACCTTGTCATTCTTCCATTATTAAACCAGACACAATTACTTAGTAAACTTTAAGGCCGACTATCCGATTTAAATCGAAAGTAACGTTAGCAAATTGATTCTTACAATTTCACGCAAAATGAAGGCTCACGCGTGCCAAATTACAGGTTATTACTGTTTACTGTGAATTAAATAGTAAACGTGAAATTGGTTAACATCAGCTAACAACAAAGCAAAGAGTAGTGCTCAATATGATGATGTTTCTATGACTATGTGAGTTTCAGCTTTTCACAGTTAATTCTTGGTTTGAGAGTTTGGTACCGTACCCATTTCCTTGATAGTGAGGGGGATACTGCATGACAAGACGGGATTCGTGCAGACAGAAAAAGTGGCGCCAAATCGGGGAGTGTATCTCATAAACTTGTTAATGCGAAACGACAGTAAAGAATGCTATATAACAAAAAACACGCTAATGTGAAACTCAACTGTGTGAATTTTTCAAGGACAACTATACCACCAACTACCGGCTCCGCTCGCCCCAACGCTGCCGACACGGAGCCGCTCTTCGTCGGTTCCTGTCAAAATTGACGCCGGTGCGCTGCTGGTGCTAGCGCGAGTAGCTAAGTAACCGTGGATTTTTGGCGTATTTTCCCCAGCGTCAGCTAGTTGAAATTTGATGAAGTAAGCATGCGCTACTTAGGGAAAACAAACTATGAATAGCCAAATAAGAAGAACGAGAAGCGCATACAATGCAATATCGTCAGATTTTCAGAACATGCCAGCGTTTACCATTGCTATACTAGTTGGACCATAATAACAAAACAACGCAAGCCTTTCTGTACTAGCGTAAGCTAATATTAGCCAGAACACAATAAGGCTAGTCAGCAATGCTGCCGTGTACATTAACTAATTTCTGTCTACGTGTCACTCGTAACCAGTCTTCGTCCGAAGATAAAGTAAATAATAGCAGATAAACTCCAATGGACGAGCTGAAAATAACTCCCACTAGTTAGCAATGCTAAGAGCTACTGCTAACGTTACCTAAAAAAAACATCACGTCCTTGCGTCCTCCATCTTGCCTCGGGAGTTCCAGTACCGTATTGCATAAGCAACAAACACTTTGTTTACAAATATATAAAGTGCAAGTAAGTCGGTTGTGGCAATAAAACGCTTCGGTCTGTTCCGAGCTACGTATTTTGCGCCGCTGTGTAAAAAATCCAGTTCGTTAGCCTGCTAACAACCGAAGTAGCCATGTTCCGCGAGCTAGCGAAGCGACTTGGTTCAGGCAGACATCCGCGCTCTGCGCTCATCTAAAGCTAGCCTGGCTAGCAAGACAGCTAGCAAAATACAAATCAACTAAGTTCCAGATAGCTCTCCGCCATTTTACAGCTAACTTACCTTGTTGTGAAATGTAGTCCCGGTACAATCGTAACTTTTACTACTCGTATACAGCCTCCGTCTGAATTCCGCCACAATTCTGTAAAAAGAGTTTAAAAGTCGCGGTCAGAGGCGGTTTCGGACGTTCTCTCACCCCGCTTGCTCCGTAGTTCGGTTTGTTGTTTCGACGACCTGGGAGGAGGATATCCTGGTGCAGAGCTACCACCTAGCGGCCACAATACTCGCACTGAATGCACGGTTTATAGCCTGACATCTAGTGGTAACTGACGAGAACTGCACGGAAACACTACCGCCTCTGTTTTCCGTGGGCTAGCTTTTCTAGCCATTTGTTTTGTATGTATAAAAGGAGCACACAATACTGACCTAGGATGTTACTATTTGAAGTATCGTAGCAAATCTGTATGGTTCTCGTCTGCAGTTCCCTCCCAGTTCACAGTGACAACTTACACACAAACAAAAACAAACTAAGGAGCTAAGCAACATATAGACAAGGTATTTTGTTTAGCACATCAGATAAGACAGTTCTCCAATTCTGCTGTAAGGGTTAAAACACCCCCCCCTACTGTCCTTTAGGAAGATTGTGGAGGTATGTAAAGACGACACCTGATGGTCCGTCACGAGATACTTAATAAAATACAGATCTAATTCCTACAAGATCATTACTCTATATGAGTAATGATTTTTACCATAATTGAAACTAAAATGCTGCACAAAAATTAAAAATCTGTTTCTAAATCTGATTAATTTGGGTCAGTTCTTGTATATTTTACCATCTGCCATCACTTCAGTTTATAGGCAGTCAAATGCCACATCACTCTTACACTTTCTCAAACCTCATCTGATAGAAATGTGACTTTCTAGCTAACATTGCACAATCAGTGCACCGGGATCATCTCTGCAAATACAACACAAAACATTTTGTTTAGTGATGAAATGAAACTCCAAGTCTGCATAATTATTTATTCACACTTAATTAAAGAAACAATAAAATGATTCTTACATTACAATGGTTAACTCCAACCCCTAAACTTGAGCTTAGAAATGTAAAGGCACAGCAACTGGTTCTATACATAAAACACACAAGTTAAATCCGAATAAATAGGATAAAAGTGGATGAAAATGACAGCAATAACATCAAAGTCAATTTATCTGTGGTAAGTGATGCATTAGAATACATAAACCAAAAGAAAGGCACTTCTGGCAAAATGTGTTTCAAAATAGGAACGGCCCTTTAATGTGTATTTACATCTCAAGGAACTATTTATAAAACCATCTACATCTATACAGATATTTACCATTGTAAGGACTAGGAAAATATAGTTTTACACATTATCATTCTAAGATTTATTAAAGAAAATTGATCCATAAATAATATTATAGGCTCTCTACTTTACAATTACGATATAATTACAATATTATAATGACAGCGTAAAAGCAGCATTGCGTCTGAGCAAGAGTATATTGTTCTCAAGCAATATAGGTCTTGATCTTCTGTGTTATGTCTTGACAGCAGATCGGACACTTGTTGAGGGCCTGTGAACAATTCTCACAAGCAACAAGGTGAGCGCATGGAATGAATACAATGGCAATATCTCTGTCCATGCATATTTTGCACTGTTTTTCCCTCTGCAGCCTCTGTAGTTTCTCCAGTGGGTCCTCATCTGACATAAAATTAAATAAACAGAAGTCAGCACTGCTCAGACTTTGTTTCATGATGTATCTGGGGCACTGAAGTAAAAAAGAAAAATGTACCTTCCATATCTTCTGAAACTGGATTTTGATGACTTGAAGCCTGGAAGCAGAGAAAAACAAAATCCTGTGATTGAGATCACTGAAGACCGTAAGTCCTTTAATTATGACGCTCCTTTCACACGCTAAAATGGAACACTAAGCTTATTTTAACTAGAGCCCAATCTGGGACTACTGATGATTTTTCTGGTGTAGAAAATTAATATACTCCCAAATATTCATATACACCCATTTATACATATAAAGTGTGGTACATTTCCAAAACAAGTTAGTGATTGTCTGTGAAGAACAATGTGAGCCTTCCTGCTTTGCAATCCATGATGAAAACCTTTCTAAACTAACCTTAAGATTTTCAGCACTGTTCAACTTTCATTTGGGCACATACACCAGACCTCTAGTGTTGATATTGACAGTGCTTTAAGGGAATGTTAATTTGTAGTTTACGCATCCACAACTTGTGGAAAAAGCAAAAACTTACAGCTCTGTCATGTTGTGGTCTTTGTAGCTGGATGCTGTTGACAAATTCTGGCCCTTTGTTTGCCAAAAGGAAGCTGCACCTGTTTTAAAACAGTATATACTTAAAACAGACGCAAATGCCACAGAACAAAGAAGACAACCTGTGTGTGTGTATAGATATGTGTAAAAGCATATTAAGAAGACGGGGGTACCATAGTTGTTCTTACCCTGGGTAGTGTTTGGCATGCTCCACCCAAGGGTCTTCCTCAGGCTGCCAATTGTTCAAGCCTCCACCGCAATGGAAACACAAGACTGCGTCTCCTCTTCCTGCAAGGATACAAATTACATTTGATTGCATTCACAGCTACCTACTAGAAAATTTAGATCATACATTTTAAAATGTTGCACAATGTTTCTTTAGCCTCAAACACCTGAACATTACCTGTGCTGTAGAAGCCAGCTCTGGCAAGCCTCTCGTGGTCAATAGGGTGCCGGACACCAGCAAAAGTAGCACGCCTTGCCTCAAAATTCTGCATTAAGGCCGGGTCATTTGCACGCAGATTGTTGCTGGCATCCTCCTCTATACCTGTCTGGATTGGGATGTTCCCAACATCATGCCCAAGGATAAAGTAGCAGTTGGGATAATGCTTGCTGTGCTCACTCCAGGCAGAATCTCCTGGTTCCCACCCATTCAGCCGACCACCACAGCAGAAACACTGAACCTTGTCACTCTGCCCCACGTAAAAGAAGCCGGCTTGGGCCAGATCTCTGGGTCTCACCGGAGTACGGTTGGGCCAAGAAGAGAAGGTCCGAAGTCGGGCTTCTTCATTTCTCATGTGAGGAACTATAGGGTAGGGGGCCTCATCAACCACTTCACCTGTTCTCAAACGATATTCCACGTCTCCTACTTCTTCACTGATTAGTGCAGTATTGGAATTCTGGTTAAAACTGGTACGGTGGACGCAGGTGAGAAACGTGCATGATGGAGAAAACTGTGAGAATGAGAAAATTAGAATTGGATCAATTTGGAAGAAAACCAAACAGACAAAAAAAAAGTGAAATATTAACCACTTCCACTTTTTCATGTTACAAGTTTGATTACCTGCTTGTGCTTGTCTACAGGCCTGTCTCCACTGTACCAATTATCCACAGTCATATTACAGCTGAAACAGCGGACACGGTCAGACTCGCCAGTGTAGAAGAAACCAGCCTGTGCCAGTGTTTCCGCAGGCACCTTGTTAGCAAGGTTGGAGCCACGGAATGAGTCTATGCGTCTTGTCAACGAGGAAAAATCGGGCGCATTGTCCGACTCCCAAAGACCATCTTGACTGAGATCACACATGATTGAAACAGGAAGCTGTAGGGATTTGTTAACTTGATGGACAGATGATCTGCAAATAGAAAGAAACAGGATATGTTTGAAAAAAAAAATGGTACAGTCTCCTCATTTGCTTGTTTGTTTGTAAACAGACTCTTCAGTGGTTAAATTCCTGCATTTCCATGTCTGGCACCAGAGAGCCAAACGGCACATCTGCAGGGTCTCTGTACCTTTAAGAGAATGCCAGCCTGTTATCACATGCAGGAACTGAATGTTCCATGTGAGGGATGGGCACTGGAGAGGCAGGTTTGTCTACAGGCACATTGCATATTACACCACATAAAAGGGTTATACTGCTCGAAGATACAATGCAGCAGAGATCTCAAACAAAAGGCCCAGGAGCCAGAATCAGCCGGTTCGGTTCGCTGTACAGCTTTGGAAAATGTGAAAGAAGGAATGTATTTTGGGCTTTTGACTGTAGTTTTACTGCTTTTCCTATTGACAGAGACCTCCCCGTTCATAACACACCAAAGTAATTAAGTAATACATAAACAATAAAATGACAGAATAGTTCCTGTTTTATCTGTCTACAATAATAATGTCTGTTTTTTCTTTTCAAAAAGGTAATGTGTAATGTAATGTGTTAGTCCCCATAGGGAAATAGTTCCTCTGCATTTAACCCATTCACCCAGTGAAGCAGTGGGCAGCCACCAATGCAGCACCCGGGGAGCAGTGTGTAGGGACGGTACCTTGCTCAGGGGTACCTCGGGGTAGCCGTTCAGTGGAGTCGAACCCCCGACCTTCCGATCATGGCGCCACCACTCTACCTACTGAGCTATCCCTGCCCTTTTACTCTGCCCAGAGTTTTGTTTTGTTTTTTGTTTGTTTTTTAAAGGGAGGAGGCGAGCATTTTCTGTGAATTAACAGAAACTTTCTCTTTTACAATTACAGCACAGTCTGAGAAATGAGCTGCCAGAACTTCTGAAAGTTTATGCATTTATTTCTTACAATTTAACCCTGGAGAGCTGTGCTGACAGGTTTCTTTGATCTACTGCAGCAGTGTTTCTATGGCCTGAAGAAAATCTGAGAAGTACTGTTGAAATCACCCTTCTTTTTTGATACCTCAAGTATGAGATTTTGCAGATAAACTTCTTAACGCTGAGAGTAAGGGTAGTTTCACTGGGCTTGAGGTCTAAAGTGAGCTTGTATGTGGCCTTAGAAGAAAAATGAGTTTGACATCCTGGCAATGCAGAATATGAGGAAAGAGAGCAATAATAACCCAAGGCGTGAAACTATGATTTCAGAATCTTTACATTCCTCAGCGTCATAGTTTGACGCAAAATGGACTTATCGTCCAACGACAGCACACAGTCACCGATTGTGTGCTGGGTCAGATGTTTAAACAGCTGTTTATCAGCTGATACGTTGCCGTATTGATGGGATGCGATCTTTGAACTGTCTTTAGGTGTCTGCATTATTTCAAGTAAATCAATCGCCAGCGTCATCCTTTTATTTTTTTTTTAACTTGAGCCAAGACTGCATCGTCCCACGCATTAAAATGCTCACTTTTTGACTGACTCGTAACTGCGAACGACATCTAACCGAAAGTAAAACCAGCGACAGGGGAGTTTTCCCACAAGCAGTTCCACGTGTTTCTTTTAACATTTATTAATGATCAGAGTGGAGAGGATATAACCCCAGCAAATTCCAGAAAGGCCCCACAGCTTTGCTTCAGTTGAACACGACACAGAAGCCGTACTGTTTCTGGGAAACGCCGAGAACAATGACAGTAACTGACAGCCAAGACCTCGCTAAACCCACACCGTGTTTTCGTTCAGTTAGAAATTAGTCAATACAGTTACCTAAAAGTGCTTTTATATGTAAAATGTAAACACCCAAAGCGACAATCTTGGACTCTGACCTGTGCTTTGGATCTGTACTGCTAGGATCGTAAGCGGAATCGCGAATGCTAGCTTCAGAGTGCTTGGTAGCTACATTAGCTTAGCCTTTTTACCCAACGCTAGCTAGGTCACCCAGTGACTTATCGAATATAATAACGAAATTTTAAATGTTTACCTTTCAACACAGCTCCTCTGTTTCCTCCAGATAGTGTAGAGTGCGAACACCTCGGAAAGGAGACTCCGGTGAAGTCTTTTGTGACCTCCCTGTCAGGAAGTGAAAACAGCCTTATCAGGTGACGTCAGGAAAGGGTTGTGCCGTGGTGGTTTTCCGTGTTTGGCCAGATCTCTTGGAAAAAGAAATTTTTGATATTAATAATATTTTTAAACCTGGATTACTTATGTAAGAGTCAAATTGCATTAAAATGCTTCTACGTTCTGATCAGAATGGGGGTTCGCTCAAAATGGCTTAGTATCGTCCAGGAGAGCTATGTTTATAAGCCAACAAGCTACATTTGTAGTCCGTTTTCTGATTTAGTTGCATTTCAGCTGTCAGCTACGCCGTTTAATTTAAATGTATCTCCTATCGAATCCGCCAGTCACAGAGCAGCAAGCCAATGCACTTAGGAAAATGGCAGAAATGGTAAAAACGACCTCAAACTGAGCATCAGAATGGGGAAGAAAGGTGATTTAAACACGGTTGCTGGTGCAAGATGGGCAAATCTGATAATAAACTGCTAATCTACTGGGATTTTCCTGCAATACTAGTATTTAATAAATAAATAAAATAAATAAAAAAAACTATTCAGTGAATGTCAGTTGCAAGGTATGAAGAAGCGCATAATGTGGTGTGAACACCACACCTTGGTATGTTGTTCTTTGCATTTTATTAAACACACAATAAACATTGAGGTAGATGAGACTCAGCAATAGACTACACCCGATGGCATTCCTGTGAGCTGAGAACATGTTTGTTTTCAGTTTTATTTGTCATATGCAAGTTAGCACATGGTCAACATTGTAATGAAATGTGTTTGACGAGCAGCAGTCACTAAGCAGCATGATACAGTAGAAGAAAATATAATAAAATAAAATAAAGTAATAAAAAATAGTAAGGAGCAAAATATTAGAGAGATGTGGTAAAAGAGAAAGATGACTAAATATATATGTATCTATAAATATAAATATATGTACACTAGTGATTAAATAAGAAAATCTTGAAAAGAAATATGAAGGGAGGGCAGATGGGATATTGCACAGGAATGAGCAGCAGAAAATTACAGTATTGCACTTTTAAATATAAATAGCAATAACAATAACGTGGAGTGACCAGTGCAGATTAAACAGAGTACTTGTGAAGCTGCAGGTAGCTTCTGAGTGCGTCCTGTGGACTGTGTTGTGTGTGTTTAAGTGTTGTGGTTGAGGTGTCGTATGGCTTGGTGGTAAAAACTGTTTTTGAGTCTTGTAGTCCGAGCAGACAGACTCCTGTAACGTCTGCCAGATGGTAACAAGGAGAACAGCTGATGTGCTGGGTGGCTGTGGTCCTTGATGATGCTGTGTGCTTTACGGAGGCATCGCTGGAGATAAATGTCCTGCATGGCAGGAAGCCTCGTGCCAGTGATGTGCTCTGCTGCCTTCACCACCCTCTGTAGTGATTTACGGCTGCTGGCAGAGCAGCTTCCGTACCAAACTGTGATGCAGCTCGTCAGCAAGCTCTCAATTGCACACCTGTAAAAATTTGAGGTGATATTGGCGTTCATGCCAAACTTCCTCAGCCTCCTCAGGAAATAAAGCCGCTGGCGAGCTTTCCTGATAGCAGTGTCTGTGTGAAGGGTCCAGGAGAAGTCCTCTGTGATGTTGACTCCAAGGAACTTGAAGCTGCTGACTCTTTCGACCTTGACACCGTTGATGTGGCTGGGCTGGTGTTCTCTGACTGGTCGTTTCCGGTAGTCCACTATCATCTCTCTAGTTTTGCTGATGTTGAGAGTCAGGTTATTTTCCAGACACCACTGCCATCACCTCCTCTCTATAGGCCGTCTCATCATTGCCTGTGATGAGGCCTATGATGGTTGTGTCATCCGCAAACTTGATGATGATGTTGGACTCGTGTTTAGCAACACAGTCGTGTGTGAACAGGGAATATAGGAGGGGGCTAAGCACACAACCCTGTGGCGTACCTGTGTTTAGGATGAGTGGTGAAGAGGGGTGCTTACCAACTCTCACCACCTGGGGCCTGTTTGTGAGGAAGTTTAGAATCCATCTGCAGATTGGTGTTTCCAGCCCAAGGTCGACGAGCTTCGTGGCAAGTTTTGAGGGGATGATGGTGTTAAATGCCGAGCTGTAGTCGATGAAGAGCATCCTTGCATATGTATTCCCTTTCTCCAGGTGAGTGAGGGTGGTGTGCGTTGCCAGGGCGATGGCATCCTCTGTGGCTCTGTTTGTCCGATAGGCAAACTGAAGAGGGTCCAGTGTGTCAGGGAGGGAGGAGCAGATGTGACCTTTGACCAGCCGCTCCAGGCACTTCATGATGACGGATGTCAGTGCAACAGGACGGTAGTCATTCAGACAGGAGACCACTGATTTTTTGGGAACGGGAATGATGGTGGATGCTTTGAGGGACGTGGGGACCACTGACTGCCTCAGGGAGAGGTTGAAGATGTTGGTGAACACCCCTGCCAGCTGGTCGGCACACACTCTGAGAAGCCGGCCTGGGATGCCGTCTGGTCCTGGAGCTTTGTGAGGATTGACCTTTTTAAAGGTCCATCTCACAGCTTCTGTTTCCAGAGTTAAAGTACTGTACATTTGGATTAAACGACATGAAGTCGTGGATCCAGCCTGGTTTTTATCAGTGGTTCAAGCAGCTGCTGATGGTGCTGAAATGGTTACTCTTGGCCTCTTAATACCAAAGGAACATCATTTAAATGTCACAGCATACTTGAGTGTTGTTGCTCACCTTGGCCATCCTTTAAATACCTAAAAACTATTCATTTATTTTTAGGCAATTTGAAGCTTCCTCAATTTATAGGCTGGCCAGATCCCAGCAAACTCAATGTGGTAGAACATTGGACCCATTCCTAACACTGAGAATCTTTTAGCATGTGCTAAAACTTGATATTTTTGTTAAGTGACAGTCTTTTCACTTTCATGTATTCTTCTTTTTTGTCTCAGAGTCCTTTAAAACTATTATTTACTGTTCTTTCCGTTTTCTCCAGCAATCATTTGGCTTCCATCAACTTATCCATTTGTTTTTTTGAGCTGAGTTACAAGTGAGAGTTGCCTTCCCAGCAGTTTCATGCTTATTCTAGCTTTATTTTCCTTTGTGGTAGTTTCAGTCATGTTCCACAAAAACCTGCTTTGCTTGTGGGGGAAATTTTCCACTTCAGTGTCGACAGCCTGTCATAATGAAGACACCCTTTGCTGCTTCCTTCACAGCCATTGAGTAAAAGGCAGACTATAGAAAAGAAGGCTGAAAACTTCCGCTAATAAAAATGTGGGCCATAATCTCAACATGTGGAACAGGGAACAAGAAACAAACGCTTTGCAGCACTACGTCAATAGGGAAAACCTGGCCACTTCTGTTTTCCACTCACTGTTCCTTGTATTGGCAGTATTATAAAAAACATATAACATATATTGCATGACTACTGCAGGATTTAAATAGCTGTTGTGCTGGGAAGTTGTCAGGTTGACATGCTACAAAGGTACGCATTATTTAAGATTTAGCTTAAAAACAATGAAGCTGCACAACTTTTTATTTGTTATTCAGTTAATCTGAAATCTGAGAAGTCCAAAAACGGTTTGCTTAGGATTCTTAATGTCCAGGGTTTTGGGGTGTGGTCAGATAAAGCTCTGTTGCAGATTTAACCATATTCCACATAGCCACACCTATATGTCACCATCACCAGGTGAGAGGTTAATACTGTTGCAGGTAGGCAACAATATTTTCAGTTAGTCTTTAAGGAACCTGGGTATAAGCTAATAATAAAAAGAACAAAAATGTAGGAAACATTCACAATATTTTGTGCAATAATAGCTTAAATTACTAAAGGCAGCAGTACATCATTCATGAACAACACATTTATTAACAGGTTGAACTTCATGTTTTACATTACAATTCAAATTTAATAGAAAATAGCCTGTGGGGTTTGAAAACCTGTGCTCAGACAACAAATAAGATCTGTGCAGTCTCAAAACACCATCTGAGTCCATCATCTCATCTTCCACACGGACCGCTTAAGGAGGACTGAGCGGGATGGGAAATCTTAGAATGTAACTTGGCGGTTGGTGGTGGGGATTTGAGCTGGAACAAGACGCGTCGGTCAGATAAAGCATCATCCCTCCACGATCTGACGGAGTATGTTCCCAAGACTGCCCTTTGCTATCTGGAGCGGGGTCTTCTCCTCCTTGTTCTCAATGTAAATGCTCGCTCCATGTTCCACCAGCAACTTGGCTGCTTCAACACGCTCCTCATCGCATGCAAGATGGCTGGGAGAAGAAAAAAATAAAAATCAATGCATAACTATAAATACAGAAATGCCTCCCCCCCCAATGCTAATCACACTGTATAGCTAATGTAATGTGGATGATAACTTCTAGTACTGCTAGGATAAGTAAGAAAACATTTTATTTTTAGGTATAATTAGAGTTCATCTTTGTATTCATATTGCATGATGTTAAAAAAAATTGCATGTGACATATATGTAATCATACAGAGGTGTGTTGCCCTGTGAGTCCTGAATATTTGTTGATGCACTCTGTTTGAGAAGCAGCTGGATGAGCCGGTAGTTGCCCTTGGCAGATGCTCTGTGAAGAGGCGTAGAGTCCAGCTTGTCAGTAGCATTGGGGTCTGCTCCATTTTCCAACAGCAGCAGGGCAATCTGCAAAGAGGTAACCATGTTTCATTCACAAGCTGAAAACCACACTTTTACATCCAGTTATTTCTAGTTTCTATGAAATACCCGTTTTCAGATCTCGTCATTTTGGTTACCACAGTCATGTGGAAGTTTCACGTTAGGAAGTGAGACTGAAAGTTAGGACAATCCTGACTGGGAAAAGAAACCTGTGGTTGAAATAAAATCCTGTAAATGTACAATGAAATCCATTCATGTCATGTCCAAGTCCTTGTGAGAGAAGACGATGAAAAAATTCAGTTTCATGATCTTTTATATGCACATTTGATTTAACAAAAAAAATGCATCTTGATTGTTGCAGTGTGTTGGACCCCGTTTCCCACCATCTCAAGTCTCCCATATATACATAGGTCTTTATTAAATCTTTGTAATATTAGCAATGATATAGGTACTGCAGCATACATGCTACAACAATGCCACGATTTTTGAGATAGCTATGTCCTTTTATTGTTATATTATTATCAGTTATATTGAATAAAACATTCTTGTCATCTTAAAAATAAAGCTGCAGATAGTGATTTTTTTTTTTGTTTTTGTTTTTTTTGTTTTTAAATAAAGCTGACAAATCATCTTTTCTTATATCCAAGGGATCCTTCTCAGAGAGCAAGACGGGATGTATTGATGTATTAGTGATGATGGTTCAGAACAAATAAGAAATGTTCAGTAAAACCTTCTAATACTCCAGATAAAAACAAATACGGAAATAAAACTTCATTACATGTCCAGAGGAAAGGTTAGAGTCTAACTGAAAACTGTACATAAGCAGTGAACACAGCGGGAACACATTACAAGCACGTGTTGACGGTATCTTTGTAATACCTCTATGTGCCACAAGGGGGAGACAAATATTCAGCACAACAAGTTTATTGTTAAAGAAAAGCTGTTTTGTTTTGCACATTTGAGAAGTATAAGCAACCTATAATTATATTTTACTTATTCCTACAGGGTTTCCTTAAAAGTACTAAAGCTCATATCTACAAGTTTCATTCTAAAGAGAAAACTTTATGCTGATCTAAGAAAAGACGAAAAGGCACAATCGAATCCTGGTACCCTGGATGAGAACATGTTTCAAAAATTTAATAACCTGTTGCGTGTACAGGGCGTGACTTATAGGTGACAGAGAGTGGTTACTCATAAGCCAAGCCCTGTGTGTATAGGGCGCAGCGATAATAAAGGGGTGGTAACACAGGGGTAATAAGAAAAAAAAAAAAGATAACAAGAAACAGCAAGACGGTTGTGGGTGTAGGTGATGGGATTGCTGTTTATCTTGATGTGAGGAAAGTAAAAGCAGCAGACAAAGGTACATTAGTCATACTATACGGGAGAGAAAGAAAAAAAATGTAATGAAAATTATCCTAATAAGAAGAGGAGGGCTTTTAGACATTCCAGCAAAGGCAAGCCACAGAATAAAGGTGTGCTGTAGGGTCCAACACCTGCCTCCCCCATGGATGCCCCAGTCTCAAGCTGGCCTCCTGCCATGCTTACTCTATTGAAGTGCATTTATCCCCCTTTCCTGTGTTCTGTTGCACTTTCTATATTTGTGTGTGAAGCACCAGTAGAGCTTGTGTAGAGAACAAGAAACCCACCGGTGTAACCCACCATTCAGCACCCCACCTGTAGCATATTACAGGGCCCACCTGCAGGAAGCGAGGGCAAAATTTGAAAAAATAAATAAATAAATAACAGCAACAGATAAAAAATTAATTTGAATTAATATGCAATCATTCCTAATGATTATTACTATATTGAGAGCCAGTGTTATTGTACTAATGTCGGGTAAACTGGGCCCTGAAAAGTCCTACTTTGCATAATTATCTTTTTTCAAAATGCTTAGGATGCATTAGCTCAGATCACATGGCCATAGCTGACTGAAGTCTTGGTGTGTTTCACTTCAGCTTTCAGGGGCTTACCCACTGTGTCTAAGTGTAGAACAAAAACTGATGACATCGCAAACTATGGAAATACCAGCGGGCACCAGTTCTACCCCTTTATGCCTACAGTATAAATCTGAAAATACCCGATCAGGCTTTTAAGGTTGTGGGTAAAAAAGCTTAAGAGTCATCTGCAGCACCAGGAGTGGCAACAGCAACCACAGCCAGGTTTAGTGTCACCCACAGTATTCACAGTGTAATTACTGATGGCACTGTAGAAGTCAAAAAAAATACATACCTCACTGATGCATTTGTTCCAAGGGCACATGATGCACTAATGTATTTGGAGCAATGATGTAAACATTTGAATAAACAGCACATCTTGGAAAAAAGTAAAAAGAACAAAACAAAATATACCAATATATACCCACAAGAAGTGTACTGTTTAATTGTAGTTTTTCCAAGGCTGAGGAGGTAATTTGTATTAAAAATAAATAAAAATAAATAACTAAATGCAGAGTCTTTAATATATTAACACGTGTGTACATGCGTGAGACATGCTTCATCAGTCTCAAAGTTTTTCTCGCTTTGGTCAATGAGGATTTCTCCAAATCATGCGCTGGTCATACTTATTGTTAGCCTGGTATAACTTATAGCTTTATTTAGAACTGTGCAAAACACGTTTGTTGTGTGTTCACAGAGTAGACATCATCAAGACATGACAATAGTAAAAGTGGCCAGTGGGTGTCACTGTGGAAATTGTTTTGAAACCTCAGTACAATCCTGGCACAGCTGCTTCAAATGTTTCACTACTTCACACAGCTGTGCTTTGCCCATCACTAGAAGACACTCACAGCTGTACTTCTCCCCTGAGCTACACCACTGACAACAATTTTAACCAAAAGTTTCACATTTAAATTCATCACTCCATCAGATGTGTTGCCACCGATTTCAGTCCAGTTCTTGTGTAATTTGTCATACTTGAGCCTTTTGTCCCTATTTTCCTTCCTTAAGAATGGCTTCTTGATAGCCAACCTTCAGCTGAGACCATTTCTGAGGCTTCAGTGAACAGCAGATGGGTCAACAGAAGTGCGAGATGCATCTTCTCAGGTTCTATGTCAGGTCTTTCCTTGATTTTTCCTATTTTTTGAGAAAATGACTTAAATATATTGTTGCATTTGTTGTAGATTGCCTGCCACTTCTTTTGTCGTCCACTTGTCCACTTTCATTTAAAGGACATACTGCACACCGTGGTGAGGTTTGCCATGTTTTTGGCGTACAAGACATTTTATGCCTCTTAATCTTTTTTTTTTTTTTTTTTTTTTTTTTTTTTTTTTTTTTTATCTCTGGCATTATTGTAGATTTAACTAAAGAAATGGGAATGAATTGTGTTTTCATGACAAGCTGCTAGTAACAAAGTGCCTAAAGATACTATTTAAAATTAGTTCTTTGCTAATTCGTCTGTTATGTGCAGCCAACACTGGCTCATTCCTTGAGTTAGGTGTCTTTTTTTGTTTGTTTGAATGATTCATAGGTTAGTGTTATGTGGCTTATATGGAAAAAATACTTCTCTGAAATTTGTGAGGTATAAGAACTGGACCGAAGATAAGTGGAAAAAGCAGATAAATGTCCAAACTCTTTTGCACAACACTATATAATTAATTATGTGCAGAAACAAAGCACCACTGAACTAAACGGGGAGATAACACAACTGTATTAACTGACTGCAGAAGTATGGAGGACTAATACTGCAACCTGTGGATGTTACCTCATATCTGTCTTTGGAGGCGGCGTAGTGCAGAGGGGTGCATCCATTTTGATTAACTGAGTTGAGCTGAGCTCCTTTGGATATCAGAGATCTCACGATGTCTTCTCTGCCTGCAGATGCTGCAATGTGCAAAGGGGTCCACGAAGCCTGAGAGCGAAAAACAAAACACAGACATCAGTGGCATCATTCTGAAACAATGTGTTCATCAGTATATCTCTTGTATTAATGGTCACATGGCACCTTATAGGGAAAAGTCTACAGAAGGAAAGAATTAATGTACCCACAAATAAACTTACATCATCTTGCAGGTTCACTTCAACTCCCATGTCAAGAAGAAACTCCACAATATCGGTGTGTCCAGCAGAACAAGCCCAGTGCAGCGCGGTTCTCCGGTCCTGAAATCACAGAAAGTTGTGTTGCTTTAAAAAGAAAATTATTATTCCGATTTACTGTAGGGAAAAACGAATTCCCGCAGGCTGTACTGGTGGGTCATGTGTTCTTACCTGGTCTGTTTTGCAGGCAAGCGTTTTATCTGACAGGATGCACTGTTTTAATTTCTCAAACTGCCCCGTGTAAGCAAAGTTACACACCTCCACATTGGACACAGACCCCTCCATTCTTAAAATATAGCTAAATGTCCAAATAAATATATTAAAGCTTACTGAGGATACTCTTTAGTTATTTCGTTTAATAAACCACAGAAGCAATGACTCAGGAAATTATGAGTTCTCTTTCCGCGCTGGTCGACCTTTTCTTTTCAAACTAAAACTCCATCACCAAAATGGTACTGACTTTGCCACGCCACTTCCGCGTTATTATCCACACAGTCAACATTTACTACCACTATTGTTTCCTTAAAATGTAAAAAACACGACATGAAAGTGGAACTCGGAAGAGAGAAGCTTAAATGAGTCTGAAAGATTGTACTGACATCTTATTTTGGTAGGCAGAGTTGGTGCCCCGAGGAAGTAATACCCAGTGTGATAGAAACGTGTTGGTTGCTAAAGGAATAACAAGAGAAGAAAAGAAGTTTGAATTGTGACGTTTTCTCGGTCTTTTTGTAATATTTTTGTTTTGAGTTGTTTCCAATAATTTATCCGTTCATATGGCAACCACCCTGGTAAGCTTTTCCATGCCGTTTCCAAAAAAACACACGTTAAATCACCGTGTCCAGCTTTGAGTAATACGTAGTTATCTCTTCAGGATTTCAGGACTCATGCCGACCAGTCATGCAGATATTCAGAAGAATTTGTCAACATTTATTACGACTGTATGGATAAGAAGAGGCGGGTGAGTTTTGTTTCTGTAATTTAACTTAAATTAATTTGTAAGACCAAACTACATACGGTGGCCCGAAAGTGCCGTTGTTCCAGATCTACTGGCGTTTAGATCAACTGGCGTTGGTCGAACAGATGTGTGGCAGTCTTGTGTTTCAGGAGCTCCTACCGACAAACCAGCAAAAAAACGGCAAATGTGTCACCTGTGACACTTGTGAGGTTGTCTCAAACACACTCCGTCAGTCTTGATGCTGTTGAACAACAAAATGTTTAAAAATGTGGCGAGTTTACCTGGTGATATCCTCATGCGCGACCGCGAAAACAGCAAACAATTAACACCACGCCGATGTTGTTCACGGGACAGCAAGAGTAAACGATCGGGAGACTCTTGTCGTCGTTATCGTTCCCCTCGCACGGTTTATTTCTCCGGTTTCAGCGTTTTTGCTTCACAACTAAAGCGAGCAGTTTGCTTTGTGCACTAACATGGAGTCGAGTCAACCAGCGCCACCTCTGGCCAAGTGCCCCAGCCTACAGCCAGATCAACCTGTGACACACATCTGTACCACGTTTGAATTCGTGTCATGCACAACACATTTGTACCTTTCAATTGTGTCTGTTTGTGCGTCATGCAAATAAACCATTGAAATGAATGAAATGATATCATGTATTTATTATCATCCTACATTTGTACAAAATGCCAAATGACATACACATAATCATAAGAATCACCATCCTGATATCAATACTTTTGCCCATAAGAAAAATGCCGTGAACAAATATATGACACACTAATATTTCACCAGTGTTGTAACATCACATGTCGTTAGCATAGTCTGCC
Organism: Aulonocara sp. 'chitande type north' Nkhata Bay; assembly: GCF_057382095.1. Taxonomy (NCBI): domain Eukaryota; kingdom Metazoa; phylum Chordata; class Actinopteri; order Cichliformes; family Cichlidae; genus Aulonocara; species Aulonocara sp. 'chitande type north' Nkhata Bay. Next base: position 19,451,533 of record NC_141345.1, read on the forward strand.
TGTGTCTTCCCTCTGCAAACGAACATTTCAGAGTTGGTTGTGATATACAGTCTGCATAAGTGTGGTTAATCTAATAAACATTTGTAAGGAGATGGCAGTTACTGTGAATGTACAGCAGTTACACAGTGATTAGTAATAAACAGTCAGACAATGACTCTGACAATCTCATTCAATCTTGCAGATTGAATGCACCTTCTGTGGAAAGTGGTACCACACGGTGTGTGTGGACTTCCCCTGTGCAGAAGGCGACTACAAATGTTGTGGGTGCTAAATAAACAGAAAAAAATTATCCCTGTTGTCTTTGCTTACTGATTGTTTTCAGTGTTGACAATCCACATTGCTGGCATTGCATCTTTCAACATGTTTGTGGGTAGATTTGGATGTACCAGGGGTAAGTGCAGCCACTCAGCCTCTACTCAATGTGATCATAGCAGCAGGTGCAGATGTGTCACAAGTTAATCTAGTAGTAGGCTATGGTAGTAGTGGACTGATTAGTGATGGGCAGATGAAGCTTCATGAAGCACTGAAGCTTTTCATCCAATTGGTTCATCCCAGCGCAAAGCTTCTTGAAGCTTCATTTGCTCTAGTAGGACACCTACTGGACGTAAAAATATTAGTTGGCATGAATTTGAAGAGTGTGGCCTTTTGCACATAGCCTGTAAATGTCAACAACAAAAGTGTATAAAACAGTGTGTAAAACATCTATATTGTAGTGATGGCAGTATACTGTGTATATTTATACTGGCAGTATGGAAAATGATTATTTGGAAATGCTTAAAATGGAAATGATCATTTACTGTGAGGTGAGGTGTGGTTGGGGTGTGGACAGTAGTTGTGCTTTTGTAACGTTGAGGCATGGACAGCTACAGACTGAGGCCTCAGTCCTGCCTGTTCACATTTTATTCTGTAAAAACTAAATTTTCACTGCTTTTATGACCTTTTTAGTAGGGGTGCAACGATATTCGTATCGATATTGAACCGTTCGATACAGTGCTTTCGGTTCGGTACGCATATGTATCGAACAATACAATTTTTTTTCAATTTTTTTTTTTTTTTTTTTTTTTTTTTTTTTTGTGTCCCGTTTGGATCTATAGCCATCAGAATTGTTGTCTTGAGGCCAAGAAAGATGCCAAGAGGATTTATTTTAAGTGGATCATCATATTGGTCCATTTGATTGACCTTTATTATAATTATGAATTTATTTTATTTTCAGTTGCAAACGTGACAGACATGACTGTGGGATAGGACAGGGGGAAAGAATGAAAGAAAGAGGGGGAGAGAAAGAAAGAAAACCAAAGGGGAGGAAAAAAAAGAACAATACAAAATTTGTAATTTATTTTATCAACTTTCCTTCTGACCATGCTGTCTGTGTTGAGCGCTCAGTGAATCTGCATTTGACTACTCCGCCTAGGCTCGAGAGTGCAGCCTAGGCGGAGTAGTCGAACGCAGATTCACTGAGCACTCAACACAGACAGCATGGTCAGAAGGAAGAGCGCAGGGCAAGCTAGCGAGACAGAAGTGGACCTCCCCACCCTCATTCAGATCTGGCGTTTGGAATTATTTTGGTTTTCATGTGACGTATGACCCTGAAGGTAAGCGAGTCATGGACTAAAGTAAAACAGTATGTTGGATGTGCCATGCAATGCTCAATTACATGGGTGGGAGCTAGTGTGTTAGCGCAGTTAGCTCGTTAACGTGTTGGCCGTCTAGCCCCTCTGTATAGGGTAGCTCGTTAACGGAGATTTGCCGTGTTGTGGCGTTAAGGTTATTTCAACGAGATTAACCTGAAAGCACTAGTGGGAACACAACGAATATGACTGCACATTTACACCGACATCATCCTAGTGCAAAGACAAAAACAACAAGCATGCATGCTACAAACTTTAGCCGAGTCATTTAGACAGCTGTTAGCACAGGATTCTCCTTATGGAGACCTGATATGTTTAATATGCTGCTGAGAATATAGCCCAGAAGAAGCGGATAGTATAGCTTTTATTTTGGAAAGAGACATTTCTCTGTAATAAACTCTCTTTTCCAAAGATGAGTGATTCCTCAATCAGATACAGGGCTCGCAATATCGCTAGCCCGACGTCCCGGGGCTATCTCTCCCCTGCCTGTCGGGCTATTGTAGGAAGGAAAAATATATGTCAATGCTTTTGCATTCTTTCAGAAATGTAGCTGGGTAATTATGTCATTGGGTGAGCCACTGTCAATATGTGACATATTGAAATCGTGTTTGAATTTGCGCTTGTTTTTTTGCTTTCACTTTGCAATTGCGCGAACTGTGTATAGAGAGCGACAGCACTGATCTGTGAGTGATGATAATTTGTGCACCAATTCCTCTGACATCGTCTTATTAATTGTTAGCTTACTATGCAAACATGACAAGTGAAATCTCCCGCAGCTTAAACATGTGAGAGGTTGATCGCGCAGAGAATCGCTGAGCTTATGTGAGTGCGGCAGGATATATATTTCACTACGATGACCTGGATGATTGAGAACCTTCACAGACAGATATATATTTTAGTTCTGCTGAGCCAAATAAGACAGGTCAGGGTGAAGAAGTGACAGCCAAAGAAAAGCTTACCACAAAACGGAGAAGTTATGACAAATCAGACTATAAGGCAAAAAGAAAGTGCAGCTTTATGGTTTCATGGACAAAAGAATTTCTGTGGCTGCAATATGACGAGCTAAAAAACAACACGCACAAGGGTTAGGGTTAAATTTAAAAACTGTACTTTTGTGTTAAAATATATATTTATAATTTTAATAAATGACAAATTAAAAAGGCATGAACATTTTTTTTGTATCGAAAAACTATCGAACCGTGACACCAAAGTATCGAACCGAACCGAACCGTGAATTTTGTGTATCGTTGCACCCCTACTTTTTAGTGGGGAGAACATAGCTAGGATTTAATGATTTAACAAATCTTTTAAATCCTTTGTCCTCCACAATGCTAAATGGCTGGGAGTCCTCAATCACCATGCTAACCAGGTCTTCATCTATTTGAGATTGTCTTTATTGTCTTTCCTCAGGAGAACAAAGCACAAATATAAATATCACACACGTAACTTATAACAGCTGTATAATATTGTTATATCATTTAGTAACATTACTGCATGCTATATTATCATTGCATTTGATGGCTCACCTGGTCTTGCCCCACAATCGGTGTTCCCCTTATTCTCATGCAAAGCTCTGTAGTGCCTAAGCATGGATGAGGTGTTGTTGTTATATCCCAGCTCCCTGGCACATAGCAAACACTTCACCTTGTACAAAAGTCAAGACAGCTTAACATAAATTGTATTGCACCATCAGTATTATGAAAATACATCTTCTGTAGAAATTTACCTTGTTGGGAGGAATAAGATCAAAATGTTCCCACACAGGGGAGGACATCCTCCTCTTCTTAGCTGGCGCTATTCTCTCCTGACTTTCTCTCCTCACTCTCATAAACCTCCAAACGGTCTCCAAACTCTCACTAACAGCAACTCTCCATCAAACACCCACATTTTGAATGAAGTCTGAGGGGTTTATATCTCTGTCATAGCTCGCGGCAAAGTTCGAACCACTTCCTGAACCAGTCACGTGGTACAGCCGGGCAGCGAGGCTTCGGACGTCTCATTTTCAGCTCCTCCCATAAATGAAGCAAGCCTCGTTACGCGCATCGCGGAAACGCCCCCTCAATTACTCGACACAAGCTTCGAAGCCTCGATACAGAATGTCACATCACTAGGACTGACCTCCATTTGAAACTGCTCCAGCTGCTGTGTGATAGTGGATCTGCTACAAATTGAAGATCATATGGAAGTTTTGGAAATTAACCCTTGTATTAAGTTGAAGAACACACAATTGACATTGATTTTGTTGCGGGTCATTTAGATCCGTACTGTGTAAATCCACTCAGAATTATCCAAAAACTGCAATAAAACAATAGCAACTTTATTTCCCATTAGATAAACATGTAGAACACAGACATACAACTGTTAGACTTTACATAACTATTTTAGGAACAATTTGGTTTTTCGTTCTTACAAACACATTTCTTTTGAACTTGCCCAACTTTCTCAGTTTTTCAATGCTCAACATTTTCGATTTTGTCCACATGATGGACAGAATGTAACTGTGTGCTTTCTGCAGATGTACTTCTTGCATTTCTCACAAAAAGTGCTTGTTTTCAAACAGGAACCTTCCTAACTAAGATTTAAAACAAAAGATTTCTACGTCTCCTCCAGTCTCACAAACAGATGACAAACCAAGCGACACACCTGAGTCACTGACTTTCTTAAATCCACTCACTCTCACTGGCTGTTTATTACTAATCACTGTGTAACTGCTGTGAATTCACAGTAACTGCCATCTCCTTACAAATCTTCATTAGATTAACCACACTTATACAGATTGTATATAACTACCAACTCCCCAGCCATGTTGATGGATTGCCTATATTGGCTGGAAATATTAATTTCCAGGGAAAAGACACAGGCAGACTCTGCTTACAGGATGTGATGTGACAACACTAATTAAATATTGATTTGTCATATTTGTCCAAGGTGTATTTCATTGTTATGGAAAAAGAGAATATCAAAATCATGATGACCAATTGGAGTGGTGATTTCTATGACTTTGTGTATATAATTTGGAATTTTGTACAAATGTAGGCCAATAAGGAATATATGATATCATTTCATTCATTTCAAAGGTTTATTTGCATGACCCACAAACAGACACAATTGAAAGGTACAAATGTGTTGTGCATGACACGAATTCAAACGTGCTGCAGATGTGTGTCACAGGTTGATCTGGCTGTAGGCTGGGGCACTTGGCCAGAGGTGGCGCTGGTTGACTCGACTCCATGTTAGTGCACATAGTAAACTGCTCGCTGTAGTTGTGAAGCAAAAACGCTGAAACCGGAGAAATAAACCGTGCGAGGGGAACGATAACGACGACAAGAGTCTCCCGATCGTTTACTCTTGCTGTCCCGTGAACAACATCGGCGTGGTGTTAATTGTTTGCTGTTTTCGCGATCGCGTCGCGCATGAGGATATCACCAGGTAAACTCGCCACATTTTTAAACATTTTGTTGTTCAACAGCATCAAGACTGACGGAGTGTGTTTGAGACAACCTCACAAGTGTCACAGGTGACACATTTGGCGTTTTTCTTGCTGGTTTGTCGGTAGCAGCTCCTGAAACGCAAGTCTGCCACACATCTGTTCGACCAACGCCAGTAGATCTAAACGCCAGTAGATCTGGAACACCGGTCATTCCATTAGCCACACATTTCTAGTTGCGCCTCTCTTTTTCCTTCAGTCCCGTCTTAAATCTTCATGGCAAAGATTCAACAAAGTGATTTTGGTGCTTGTGGACTTGACAGCGTCACAGATTTGTCAGCTGCATATCCATGATGTAACTCCTGTTCCACTTTGAAAGGCCAAGTTGGATTGTGATCTAATGACCGGAGGCCATTTTACTACAGTGAATTCATTGTCATGTTCAAGAAACCAGTCTGAGACGGCCTGAGCTTTGCAATGTGATGGAAGAGCTTGTAGTAGTCATCAGAAGATGACTACACTGTGGTCACAAGGGGATGCGTATGGTCAGCAACGTCAGCTAAGATGTGACATTTAAACAGCTGGTACAAAGGAGCCATGTACCAAGAAAATGTCCCAAAAAATCTTAAACTCCAATATAAATGTTAAAGACCAAACGAAAATGACGTATTTCATTGAAAATGTTATTCCAAAAACACAAACCACATTAGCTATAAATTGCTAATGTAGTGCAGTCGTATGAAAAGTGTTAAGGCCAATGTGTGACCCACTCCTTCAATACAGAGTTTAAGTTAAAGTAATGAGTAATATCACAAACTAACCACCTCCAGTTACCAATTTTAATTTCTGTTTCAGATAAATGTATATAAATGTTTAAGTGTACATACTTGTGAGTAATTACAAACTGAATTTCTGTTATTACTGCAGCCTACCTGCAGTACCTTTTGTGGCCTGCCGGGGGCGGGGCAGCCCACACTTTAAGAATCACTGACCTACGCCATCACACCTCCACCATCCTTAACTGTTGATACAAGGATAGATCTGTGCTATCACTTTGTTTACACCAAATTCAGACCCTGCCAAATGTTGCAGCAGAAAGCAAAAATCATCAGATCAGGCAACATTTTCTAGTCTTCTGTATTTTGTCAACTTTAGTTAGCACGTGTGAATTGTAGTCTCCGCTTCCTGTTCTTAGCTGACAGGAGTGACAGCCTGTGGTCTTCTGCTGCTGTAGCCAATCTGCTTCAAGGTTTGAATGCATTCACAGATGCTCTTCTGGGTGTTTCATCTTTTGGCCATTATAAGTCCTGATATATTGGTCAGTACATCGGTTGGGCTCCAGCTTGAATAAGTACCTAATAATGTGGCCAATGAGTGTAGGTTATAGCATGTTGAAACTTAGCTTTAAAATCTTCTAAGTAAGAGATATTGTGAAGACTTCCTTATTTGGGCCTGTGATGTAAATTTATTAAAGTGGATTCAACTATGAGCTCCCCACTAACCCACAGCTCCTCTGCAGTGAAAGCAGTCTTATTCTTAAAGTGATAGTTTTCATTTTAAAGATCACAACCTTTCAGTTTCACTAGAGCTAATGAGCATGGTGCTCTGCTACAGGCTGATGGCACTGTTGCTGTTAATGTTCACCATTGTCTGGCTCCCATGTGCTAGAACTTAATCCGGCTCTACCTGGACAAGGCTACATTGGTGTGGAACGGAAATGCGGTGTCAGGACAGGAAGCCCTGGGCGAGTTTTTTGAGTCACTGCCATCCAGCGAGTTCCAGGTTCAAACACTGGATTGCCAGCCTGTGCACGGTCAGTGGGTCAATCCCAAACTCAACACATTTGAACTATTAAATTGATCCCCATTAATCATATTGTCTCATTAAAATGTGAATGTAAACCTTTATTCTTCTGTTGCTGCTTTAGAAAATAACTAACTTCTCCTCACTCACAGAGCAAGCAACCCAAGGCCAGACAACACTGCTTGTGGTGACCGGTGGCATAGTCAAGTTTGAAGGGAACAAACAGCGTTTTTTCAACCAGAACTTTCTCCTAACAGCTCAGGCTTCACCCAACAACGATCAGCCCGTGTGGAAGATCGCTAGCGACTGTTTCCGCTTTCAAGACTGGAATAGCTGAGGCTCTGCTTTCCCCTGAAGTGTACAAAGGCTTCAGCAGTGATCACCTTAATAATCAATATTGCATTTGTATATTCAGTTTTTTGTAATAAAATAAAGTGTCATACAACACTGAGTACGAAAAGGTGTTTATTCTTGAAATGTCGAACATGGCATGTGACTGCAATGATGGGAGTAATAAATACACGTAGGTTCACCAAACAACTAAAGTGACTGCCATCGTCTGTGTACTTAAAACTTTTAACAATGCAAATCCACCAACATGATAGTATTTGGAAAAATACATAGAAAACACATTAAAACTGAGTTCAGAGGATCCTTTATACCAAATCGTACAATAACCTATTAACTGAGGTAAAGTACGCACAGTATTACAGTATGCCAGTTGTGACTATAATAAAGGCTAAGCAGTTTAGTAGTTAATTGTTTTTTTTAATAAGGTGCCTACAAACATTTGTCAAAATGTTTCTATACCCCACATTTGACAACTTCATATATTAAAACATTTGTCCGTCTTCCTGAGTCATTTAGGCCAACACATTTTGGTCTTCCTTTCTTAACCATTAAAATAACATTAAAGCATAAATAAAACAGGTAAGAAACAAAATCAAAGCTAAATACACAGACACGGACAAACGACTGTAAATGCTCTTGATCGTGTCGATGTGTCTGCGGTGGGGAGTATTTTTCCTTTCAAGTAAACACGGCATTCAGCCTTTTTTGTAACTTTTCTTTTTTACTGTCTAGCTACCACCTCTGCTCAACTACATGAGAACTACAGACTGAAGGCACCTTAACATCAGTACTCCAACTTTACAAAACAGCATGACATGCCTCTGTGATCATGGTCGCATTTTTTTCCTTTATTTTTTGAAACATTTTCAATGAAAGCAGCAGCAAGACTTAAGCAACATGTGGACCGAAGGTGCCGTTTCTAACAGCTACAAATAAGAGTCCCAGCAATTTCCAATGGATGGCAGTTGAGAGCTGCAATAGCCTTTCACCCTTCTAATAACAAAAACTGACACTTTGGTGCATCTCTTACAAACACAACTTCTCACACATTCACACACACACACACACACACACACACACGGATACAACTATTTATAGCTTACGCTTTTCTCTGTGAAGCTGTGGAACACAAATAAACTACAGCTTTGTAACCAGAGGAATATTTGCACATCAAAATCGTGGTTATGGTGAAAGCAGTAACTCCTGGGTGGTGTGGGCCTGCTGGAAGTTACTTCCTCCCATACATTCTCTCTATGTGATGGAGATAGTGGTTCTTCAGCTCTTTCCTCTTCAACTTGAATGCATCTGTGACTAGGCCCGTTTCAGGCGTCCACGGCTCTGGACTCAGATGCACCTTCACTGGAATCTCAAATCTCTGGAGTTTAACTACAAGGAAGGAAAGTGATGTTCAGGCACGTTTGGACAAAGTATGGATGAAAGCAAAACTTGCAAAGCTTCTGTTATCGCAATGCTGTGAAAAGACTCTTACTGTTAGTGGCGACCTCCTTGATCGCCTTCAGGACCTCGCTTTCCATTTCAGGATTAGTGCAGATCTCCTCCCATGTCCCCTCTATGCTCCTCTGTTTGGCCAGTTCTGTGAGCTTTTTCTGATTGGGAACCACGAAGCTGATCACATAGTTCTGATCACTGCAAGGGCACACAATTTAAAACAAACAAAAAAAAGTTTAGAAACTGTTCAACATTACGTCGCATGCCCACCACTGAACAACTACAGACAAAATAATTAATTCAAGTTGCAGCCGTAATCACTTCAGTCTAATTAAGTGCCATATTTAATTGTTCCGATATCAGCTGAAGTCGAAGTGAGCGCTACATTTGTTGATTCAGTCGTCATTAAGACACTTAAACGTCACTTGGAGTTCTCATGTCAGCCAGAGTGCAGGTGACACATCTGAAGTGGGAAGAATTTCATGACGGTTTGGGTGTTCACACTGAAAGCTGTCAGTTCAAGTGCGTAGGCGCAAAAGCCTGTCAGGTAATTATGTATGAACAGTAACAATTTGATTTTATTGGAGCTTGGAGAAGAACTGAGACTGGAAATGATTTAAAGTGTAAACATGAAGGTATAATAAGCACAGGGGAAAAAAAAAAAAAAAAAAAAAAAAAAAAAGGCAAAGAATGACTGCAGGAGCGGTGCTGAGTGATGTGGAATGATAAAAGGAGAAAAGAATTCAAGGAGTGGAGCTGTGAGACACAAGCAAGTGCTGGCAACGTTGAGAAATACTGCTACTGCTGGGATATCCTGAGTAACCATCTCTGTGTAATATTATGCAATATACCATGTTTAAACTGTTCTGACAACACGTCAGTACTGCTGTAGCTAAACCGGGTGCCCCTTTTCAGAAGCGGAACTAAACCTGCCTGCATAATTAGAACAGTACACACATGTTTAACAGACTGGACTAAATTTAGGTTGAAAAATGTTTTCCTGCACATTATGTTTATATTAAGAGCCCAGAAATAAACACTTGCTTAACACTGTATTTGGTCAGAAAAAACAAAATAATAATTTAAAAAAAACAAAAAAGAAACAAACAAAACACCTACCCAATGAATTAAACCTTAGCTTGCTTAATTCGATATGCTAAAATACATTACATGGACAAAAGTGCTGGATGACCTACAAGAGCTGCTCAGCCATGCAAACCCACACCGTGAAGCTCCCCGTGCACAGCGTTTATGCTGATGTTTAAAACTCTGCAGTTATTGAATCAGCAGATCGTTGATGACTTTATAAAACCCTGCTCTGCAACTTTACATGCTCCGAGTTGCTGTGGTTCCAATAATACATTTACAGTCAACTGTAGAATATCTAGTAGGGAAAAAATGTCCCACACTAACTTTGTCCTATTACAGCACCACACTCACATTCAGTGAGCTCTTTACAATGACCCACTCTTTCACGGATGTTTGCAAAGGCAGATCGCATGGCTAGGTGCTTGGTTGTATATGCATTTGGCTAAGAACAGAAAACAATGATTGCAAGGTGTGGCCCAATTCTTTTGTCCATATACTGCATTATGTACTGCATTTATTAAACTGATGATAAAGTGTCATTCACATTTTCAAATGGAGATCATCATCTCAAATCCCAAGTGTGAGATAAGTGAAAGACGTTTCTATAGATACGCAATCATGTATAGTACAAATAGAAACAGCCTGTAGCTGATGAATATACCATACGTACAAGTAAACATTTCATGGAAATGTCATCTGGGTTGTTTACTAGTACCTTTATCTTTTATTTCATTTCCTGGTTCATTTGCATCAACTGATAAGAAACCCTGACCCTGAATAACATTTTCTGTAATTCTAACTTTATGCAAGTATATCGTGAAATAATATTTGTTTGTACCCGTCATATGCAAATCTGTGTTTAGTCAGTGTTTATTAGCACAAAACTTCAGCTGGCCTATCATGCATATGAAACTGATATGAATCTATGACTGATCGCTATAATGTAATTTTTCTCCAAAGTCAAACGTGAAGAATGAAAAAATATTTCAAGAAGCACTCGTGTTCTTAAGTTTAGAGTAAAAACACAGACGCCTGCAGCAGTTGAATATGATGTTTGAACTGTAAACAGCTCGTGGAAAGGTCACCATCTGCAAATTCATTCAGCTGTTTCCCCATATCGTTTATAATCTGCCATTATACTCGTTGATCCAGATGTAAATCATATATTAGGATATGGAAAAACTTCGCCTCTAAATTGCATCTCCTACCATTTTAACTTTCCCTGAATAAATAAATAAAAAAGTAGGTCACTCACCTGTTTGCATAAGCACAGATGTTGTCTATAAGAGGGCAGTTTTTCAGAGCAGATTCCACTTTACCGAGAGACACGTACTCTCCAGCCTGCAGTTTCACCAAATCTTTCTTGCGGTCTTAATGAGAAAAAGTAAATGATAAATGGACTGATTTTTATATAGCACTTAAAAAAAAAAAAAAAAAAAAAAAAAAAAAAAAAAAAAAAACCCTCTACTTAAGCACTCAAAGGGCTTTATACAATACGTATCATTCACAGTAGCATCCCACCCCCACCCAGAAAAAGAAATATACACACCAACAATTTGTAGACAGCCATCTGGGTAAACCTCTCCTACATCTCCGGTGCAGAACCATCTCTGACCATTTTCATCCACAAAGAAGTCCTGATTGTTGCCTTCACTCCTGTAGTAGCCCATGGTTACATTGGGGCCACCGATCAAGATCTCCCCTCTTGGATTTGGCTTGTCTTTACTGGTGTAGCCACCTGAGTGAAAATAAAAAAAACACATGATTACGCTGCAATGGAGATCTTTCCATTCTGCAAAAGCGTGTCCCGGCATGTTTTCCCCCCCAAACATACCTTCAGCCCAGTCCCTGAGTCTAATCTCACAGCAAATCAGAGGAGCTCCAACACGACCAGTGCTGATGTCTTCAACTGTAAAATGAAAAACATTTCTTAAGAACAGTCATTTAAACATTATTTTCAATTTAGGCCCATCTGCTTCTATCCTGAGGTATTTGTTTATCCTGTGTGACTATTGGCCAGGCTCACTACAATAATGACTGCTTCCAGTCAGCAAATCACTAGGGAACTGAGGCACTTTAGTTAATCCAACTTAAAATAAAACTGTAAGTCAGGATTTGTTTCTTCTAAATTAAATAATGCCTAAATTTGAACTCATCTGTCATTATTTTGGGCACTCAAAATGTTATCTTACCCTCTGTGATAGTGCCTGCTCCACAGGTCTCAGTGAGGCCGTAGCCCTGGCCCACTGGACAGCAAAAACACACATTCATAAATCTCTGAGTGGCCGGGGACAGGGGGGCTCCTCCAGACAGCATCATCCTCACTCGCCCACCCAGCAGTTTCTTTACTTTCCGGAACAACAAGCTGCAAAGAGAGATCACGCAGTTTTGATTTTAAGTTAAACAAGCCAATCATGTTTTAGTGCAAGGGTCACAGGAACGCATAGGATGCTTCTTACGCATTGCAGAGTGGTGCGTCATAGCCCCTCCTGATCTGCTCCAGTTTATAATTGTAGCCCAGTGTAAACAGCATCTTCTGAACAAAACCCATTTCCTGCACTTTGCTCATCACGTTCTTGTTGATGCGATCCATGATTTCCTTTTTGGACCAAACATATAGGAGTTATTTAGACACCAGTTGACAAACAAAATAAAATAAAGAAAGACACAAACAGGATAAATAAAAAACAAGGTTCTTACTGGCACAGCTGCCATCAGTGTGGGCCTGAGCACAGAGCAATCTCCTTTACTTCCCTTCTTTATCCTGGTAGACTAAAGAGGAGAAGGAAAAAAATAAAAATTGAAATATTGTCCAACTTTTGTAATGTAACTCCTCCTCAATCTGCCCTGCTTCCCACTGATGTGACTAATGTGGCCACAGACTACAGAATCTAATCGACAAAGGCAAGATCAAGTCACACTGGTTTGTGGACAAACTCATGCCTCAAGTTTTAATAAAACCAGACATTATTAAAGTGTTTCTCATCATTTCCAACCGACTTGTTGCGCAGTTAGCAAAGCTTCCAGTGGGCTAAGTTAGGCATCTCCTTTAAGTAAGATTAAAAAAATAAATATAAAAAGCTGCTTTTTTGGAGAGCTACTGTTCGCCATGATAAACACGATTCACATCTGGTTTTGTGAACTCTCGTTTCCTCAAATCTTTACAATGTAGATAAAGTGTGGACCGATGCCACGGCACGCAATCGTCACAATGGCCACTTAAACTGTGAAAAACAACAGCTTGAAATAAACCAGACTTTTCATCTAAATATTAACAGAAACACCACTAAGAGTCAATTAAAATATAGACTACAGTGACAGAAACAATGCAACCTGGCGTCGGTGCTGCTTACCTGGTCTGACAGTGTCTGTGGGGACGAATAGCCAATCCGACAACCATATGTGACACAGGAGATTTCAGCTGTCATTTCCAGAACATGAGCCAGGGGCAGATAGGCTATGTAGGTATCATTAGGCCTGCCACAGTAGAATCATTGAAAGTCTTGGTTAGGACCAACGATTAGTAGACATTTTCAGTTCCTCTTTCCAATGTTTACACTGAGGATCTTTGACTGCACTTCCTTAGTTCCAATTTGAACTTAAACTTTCTTTTTGTCTTAGATTTCTTCACATCTCCAAGTAGCCTTACTAAAATACAACAAATCAGCCATTGCTGCAACTCACCCGAGCCCAGGGATGCGTTCACACTGGCCTGTCATTCCTGCAATTAGGTTACTGTGGACAATGACAACTCCTTTGGGTCTGCCTGTGGAACCGCTGGTGTACATCACAACGGCCAGATCGGATGGCCGGGGCTCAACAATTGCCCTAGCCACTGTAGAACAAAGGAAAGCGTTACCGTCTTGTACTGTGCCTGAAATAGGACAAAAAGCACAACCAGAGTGAGTCAGAAATACACACCATTCTCCGGCTGCCTGCCCATCTCTCGTACGGACTGCATGCTGCGGATGGAAAGCCCTGCTGGGTAGCCTTCTGTGTTCATTTTCTTGTCATCCACATAAATCACATGCTTCAGGTTGGGGATCTGTGGCAGTACAGTCTATGCAGAAAAAGCAAAGAGTAAAAATGTTACAGGAGGATGCCCAAGTACAAGATTTCCTTCTATAAATAACATTTTTTAAAAAGTGATAGTCCTTTGGGATTTTCTTTGTAACAGAAAGCCAGTAAATGCATCTTTAAAAAAAAATGCTTTAACAAATCAATTCTGTGTTCCTTATTTCATCCATGAAGCTGTGGACAAAGACATTATTCTGGGCTTTCCAAACTTTAATGTTAACAATTTGCTACATCTTAAATTATAATCATGTGATGATAATTGAGGCTGTTAGATGGTAAACAAAGACGTCTCATGAGAATAATCATATCACTGCTTCTCTTGTTCTTAGGAGTGGTGGTTGGACCATGTGCTGTAAAGGATTAACTCACTTTCAGCTTAGTCTCAAGGAGCTCCACGTTGGTGACCAAATGTGAAACACCCGTCTCATTCAGTCCAAAAGCAATCGCCTCCTCCCCCAGTGTGGCGTAGAACGTCACCACTGCAATAATAATATTGTTTAAAAAAGGATCTCAGTGAGTGAGATAATTAAATTATGAAACACTTAACACAGCATTCACGCTATCTGACCCCAAAACCTTGGATTGAACGCGCTGAGATATACTTACGTGGGAAATTGTGTCTGAAGCATGCCTGAGCAGTGATCATCCACTCTGCCCTGGTTTCACAGAAGACTGCAATAGTGCTTTTGGGTTGCTGCCCCAAAGCCGCCAATCCACTGCCAAACTCACTGACTATGGAGTCGAGTTCATTGTAGGATAACCATTTGTACTCCCCCAGGATCAGCTAAAAGGAGAAAGGGTCACATAAATAACACCGAACATCTCTGATCACTTACGCATTTGTCAACAGAGCAGTAAACTCTAAGCAACCTTACCTTTTTAAAAACTTTGCCGTTGGGCTGAGTCTCGTTCTCTTCGCTCAGAATCTCTCGGGTTCCTAGACAATCAGCTTCACCGAAGCGCTGCACAGCATGCTTGAACAGCTTATCGAGTGTGTCCTTGCCTGGGAAGTCTTCCCTGGCCAGGGAATCAAATTGGTCCACGGAGCGGTATGGTCCCTCGGCACATCCTGATTTGGAACGGGCTTTTATCCTCTTGGACAGAGCTTTTCCTTGGCCAGCTCCGGTGAGGTAGTACCAAGGCAGGAATGAGACTATTGAGTACAGCCATATGATAAGGTGGATTGGAAAAAGGAGGATAGATTGGAGGACAGAGTCTGACTGAAGACCCATGCTTTTTTCTGGAAGGGAGCTGAGCAGCAGGTTATCAGAAAACTTTCAAGCTTGGTGGCCCCAAAGATGTTTGAGGTGCGTCAAGAGAATTGTGTTGGACGGGAAGAGGGGAAAAAAAAGCTCTTAAACTCTTAAGAGTCCCACAGTTGTAGCATGTAAATATTTGGTCCACAAAATGCTTAAGCTAAAGTTGAGACAGAAAAGAAAAACAAAAAACACAATACAGTCAATTGATACAGTTCATTCATCAGCTGCCTGTGAGATCACTTAAATAACTCAGGTTAAAAGTCAAAAGCAAGAAAGTTGATTTTCACCCAAATATCTATCGCATGCCAAGAGATGTCACAAAAGGGAAGTTGGCTGGTTAACTAAGTTTGTCTGGTGGTTGACTTCTTGCTTAAAGGAACTCTGACAAAACACTAGATTGGAAATAAAAAGTGAACTATTAACCATCAGTATCTGAGGCTTATCTAAACCGTTCCACCACTGTGCTACCTCTTCTTACAGACAGGAAGACTGCACTACACACGGCAATTATCCACAGCCTCACCACCTCCTCGCTGCGTACCAAACCGCCTCTGTATGTCTGAACGTTTTCAGTGCTCAGCTCCTTATAATGTCCTCTGCTGCACTCAAACACCTGCCTGCTTTTAAACAACAGGTCAACTGAAAGGTCATGGAGGGATGAAGTAGTGCGGAGATGTGGTCACTCTGACCAGACTGGCTACTGTCCAATGAGGATTGTGCTGCAGACAACCAATGACAATACTCTTTAGGCTCACCCCACTTGGTGGTCAGGGAAGGGTCACTATAGAGCAAGCTCAGCCTGCTGATATCCTCAGAGTGCAGAGACGGTAAAGTAGTTAAAACAAATTGTGTCTCATAATTGCAAAATGTAGTCAATATCCACATGTTTGCTCTGTGGCTAAACGTCACGTGCTGAACCCGTTTAGCACGTGACAAAGTAATTGTAGCCTACGGCAGTCAGCTATTAAGTGGAAAGTGTCTTCATGGCACAAGACAGACACCGGTTACCTGCAAATAAGAGAACACTGTGTACTTAGCTACATTAAGACATTTATGGAAAGAGAAGGTCAAACCACGTAACTGGCTTTCCCAATCCTGAAAGCTCACACTCTTCATCGTGAATCATTTCCGTGAATCATATCCTCAGTGTACGTCACATCTGTCCATACATCTTAAAGAATGACAGTACACCCACAGATGAATCAAAGCGGCGGAGAAAGAAATATTTATATGTCAGGATCTTTTTCTGGGCTCTTACTGTGAAAATAAAAATACCCTGAAAACATTCCTGTGTGATGACAGGACGTGGGGATGGTGATGATGATGATGGAAAAGCCATGGACCACTAGCTTAAAACAGTTTTTCCTCTCTCTCTCTTGGGTGGAATTGAATAAAAGCAAATTCAAATCATTTTACACGGGAATACGGGAGTGAGTGGTTCGATGCAAATCTCCTCACACGTCTATATCTAGTTGTGAGTGATAAACACGTTATCTAACGGTAAAAAGCCAAACACTGCATATCCGTTTAGGGCAGGTATTGCTAACAAAAGCGACAGTTTAATACCGGGAAATGCTAAAGTTGTAGCCGGGGTTTGCAGTTTCCACTTGTAACACGTTACGCTAAAACACCATGAAAAACAATACGAGCTGTAATTAAAATTAAAGCGCCTTTCTTGCTCCCTTTACATAATTGGTGTGCTTCAAAATAAGGCGAGCTGGGAAGCAAATCTGACCTCCTTATCTAGCACTGAAACGACAATGGGTCAGGAGCGGCATGGCAGACGAAATGATGACAAAAAGCCGCCGCACATTGCTGGCACGGCGCGTCTCACTGGCAAGTTGATTAACGTTAGCTGCTGTCGCTTAAACCTGCTCAATATTAGCAGTACATATTAACTAACGGATAAAGGCTCTAATGAGATTACAGCGGTCAGCTAGAGAGTGATACCATGCTGTATTGGCAGGCTGGCAGCGTTCTTACCTTCAGCTGAAGAAAGCCCGGTCAGCCGTGTGCCGCTCTTTCACAAATGACCGAAAGTTACCTTTTGTTGGGACCTAGAAACCCGGAACCACTACGTCATCTGATTCCATATTTCTCGACCAATGAGCAGCCAAAGCGGATTTGCGCTCTCTTATGCTACGTCCGCTTAAAAAGAAAAAGAAAAAAAGAAAAAGGTAACAGGAAATCAGTAATGCGTATGTTCTCTGGCTCTGTTACAGCACCTGTATTTTTCTTTCATCATGTAATGGTTATGTGTGTATTTTACCGAAGTTTACATCCAAACAAAAGCAAAACAATAATAATAATAATAAAAAAGTTACCGTACTTGCACTCTTATCTAATATATTTTGCAGATAGATCTGATAATTGAGATCAGATCATTTGTTTACATATTATGCAGCTTACACAAATCTAGCTGAGATCTGATAATTTATGTTTATATATGATGGAGCTTACATAACCCCGTATAGTATTAGATTGAAACCTGGTTTTTACATTTATGATCCTGCTTTGATGTGTGCCTGATTTGGTATTTTTATTAAAGACACTGAAAATTCTTTCAAGTACAAGCACCATTCCCACTCATTAAAACAACAAATGGTTGCGCACGCTCGGAGTGCACCAGTGAAGACAATGCATTCATCATCACAGAGCATGCCGTGAGGAACACCTTCAGGAGGGTGAACACCAGGAAGGCAGCAGGACCAGATGCAATCCCTGGCCGGGTCCTGAGAGCCTGCGCTGACCAGCTAGCACCGGTGTTCACGGAGATCTTCAACCTTTCCCTGGCCCAAGCAATGGTTCCCACGTGCTTCAAACAGTCCATCATTGTCCCTGTTCCAAAGAAACAACAGCCCGCTTGCCACAATGACTACCGTCCAGTAGCACTGACTTCAATTGTAATGAAGTGTTTTGAAAGACTGATGACAGATCACATCATTTCTTCACTTCCTGCCACCATCGACTCATTTCAGTTTGCTTACCGGACTAATCGTTCCACAGACGATGCCATATGTCACCTGCTCCACACATCCCTGAGTCACCTGGACACTGGCAGAGGGAATTATGTTAGGATGCTGTTCGTGGACTACAGTTCAGCATTCAACACAATAATTCCCTCTAAGCTTTTCACCAAGTTGACGGATCTAGGACTCAGCTCATCACTGTGTCAGTGGATCCTCAACTTCCTCACAGACAGACCCCAATCAGTGAGGGTGGGAAAACAAGTCTCCCCCTCCATCTCACTCAGCACTGGAGTGCCTCAGGGCTGTGTTTTAAGCCCCCTGCTGTACTCACTGTACACTTATGACTGTGTAGCCACATCAGACACCACCTCCATTGTCAAGTTTGCTGACGACACTGTTGTTGTGGGCCTGATCTCCGACAAGATTGAGACGGCCTACCTGGAGGAGATTAGGAACCTGGAGACCTGGTGCCAGGAGAATAACCTCCTCCTAAACGTCAGCAAGACTAAGGAGCTGATTGTGGACTTCACTACAAAGCAGGCGAGGAATTACAAGCCCCCCATCATCTGTGGCACGCCAGTGGAGGAAGTGGACAGTTTCCGATACCTGGGTGTCCACATCACTCGGGACTTGTCATGGTCCTGTCACATCAACACCCTGGTTAAGAAAGCTCGTCAGCGTCTCTTCTTCCTTAGAAGACTTAGAGACTTCCATCTGCCACTGAAGGTGCTCAAGAACTTTTACTCCTGCACCATCGAGAGCATCCTGACGGGAAACATCTGCACCTGGTTTGGGAACAGCACCAAGCAGGACAGACGAGATATGCAAAGAGTGGTGCGCTCGGCCGAACGCATCATTCAATCAGAGCTCCCTGACCTGCTGTCCGTCTACACCAAGCGGTGCAAGACCAAAGCTAGGAAGATTATGATGGACCTCTCCCATCCCAACAATGGACTCTTCTCACTGTTGAGGTCTGGGAAGCGCTTCCGCTCCCTTAAGGCCAAAACAGAGAGAATGAGGAGGAGCTTCTTCCCCCAGGCTATTTGGGTCCTGAACCAGGTGTAGGTCTGGACTCTCCCACACACATCACATCACTATAAGACTGGACTCTCACACACATCACATCACCACACGCACTCTGTTTTTTCTTCATGCACACTTCCTATAATTTATAATCTCTATTTCTGCTATTTGCACATTTTTACTGTAAATTTCTAAGTTAAATCTGTAAATTTTGTAATAACCTGTAAATTGTAAATACTGTAAAATCACTGTCATTTAATGGTCGGGCATTGCATTGCACAGCTACAAGCATTTCACCTCATGTCATACTGTGTATGGTTGTGTGTGTGACAAATAAAATTTGAATTTGAATTTAAATAGATTGATGGATAAATAGGTACGTAGATACAGCATAGACTGATTGCTGATTACTGGACTATGGAGTCCTTAGCCTGAACAAGATTATTTAAAATCACCTGTGCCAATCTGAAAGAGCTGGAGTGAGTTTAGCTATGAAACATGGAATGGATTCAGAAAACCTCAAAACTGTAGGAGTTCAGAATCAGAATCAGAATACTTTATTGATCCCTGGGGGAAATTATTTTTTTGTTACAGTGCTCCATTATAAACCAACATAAACCAACATTAACAAGACAGACAATATGCTAAGTCACTCATTAACAAATAGCTGAAAAAGAAACATGTGTAGTTGTAGCAGTAACCAGTGTGTTAAGTGGATGCGTTGTACAGGGAGATGGCCACAGGCAGGAAAGATTTCCTGTGTCGTTCAGTGGTGCTTTTCGGTAATCTCAGTCTCTCACTGAACGTGCTCCTGTGACTGACCAGCATGTCATGGAGTGGGTGGGAGGTGTTATCCAACATTGTCTTTATCTTGGACAGCATCCGCCTCTCCGACACCACCTTGAGGGAGTCCAGCTCCATCCCCACAACATTACAGATTAGTTTATTGAGTCTGTTGGCATCTGCTACCCTCAGCCTGCTCCCCCAGCATGCAACAGCATAGAGGATCGCACTGGCCACAACAGACTCATAGAAAATCCTGAGCATTTTCTGGCAGATGTTGAAGGACCTCAGTCGCCTCAAAAAATAGAGACGACTCTGGCCCTTCCTGTAAAGTGCTGTGGTGTTTTTAGCCCAGTCCAGTTTATTGTCAATGTGTACTCCAAGGTACTTCTCCAAGGTTGGAGAAGTAAATCCAAGAAAAACAATGACAGCACAATGGCATATCACTCTGTGATGTAAAAAAAAAAAAAAGAGAGAGAGAGAAAAAGAGAAAACTCTTTTAAAGCAAATAAATATTCCATCACTGAGGCACAAGTCAGCTGTGAAAACAAGGGATGCTGGATTTTTTTCAGTTGGAGCGTGCCACTTCTTCTTTTGTCCTCTACCTTTCCAGTTTCCTCAAATTTTCTAAGGTCAACATATGCAAGGTTTTCAGCTAATAGCTGTTTGTGAATGACAAGATATCTGTTAGACTGTATTAACTTTGATGCTCTATGCTTAGATAAGTTACAGGTCAGTGTTGAGTGTCTTAAATAGAAATTATTCATTTGAAAATGGTCAGATAAAAGAATTGGACTGAAAATGAAAAAAAATTGAAAAAGCAGATAATGTGAAAGAAAACCTGAAGAACTTTTGTTTAAAAACACTTTACAAAATTACAAGAATGTCTAGCTCTTTGGGATTTTTCTTCATCATCACCATCATCATCAACTTTATTTATAAAGCACTTTAAAACAACCACAGCTGACACAAAGTGCTGTACATTGGAACTGTAAAATAAAATTACATAAGATATAAATAAAACACAAATAAAAGAAGAGTGAAATCATTAATTAAATAACTACTTCAATTAAAAGAGAAACTAAATCTCACTGAGGTTAAAAGCCAAGGAATAAAAGTGGGTTTTAAGACGTGATTTAAGATATACTTTTGTGTTTGACTCTTTTGTTCCTCCAAGCCACAGGTGTCAAGCTCCAGTCCTCAAGGGCCAGTATCCTTTAACTTTTAGATGTGTCCCTGCTGCAACACACCTGAATAAATTTAGTAGGTCGTTAGCAGTTCAGCCATTTGATTCATGTTACAGCAGCTAATGAATGAATGAACATGGTGCAATAAAAGTACTTTTAAAAGTACATTTTTCCAAACACAAAATGTATTTAAATTTACTTGAGTAGGATTAGTGGTTGCCACCTCAGCATGCAGTCAAGACCTATAGTGTCTTGCTAACGATCTACTAATGTTATTCAGGTGTGTTGGAGCAGGGACACATGTTAAAGATTCAGGATACTGGCCCTCAAGGACTGGAGTTTGACATCTCTGCATCTAAGCAGTTGCACCAATGAGAATGCACCACGTTCCTGCTTGTAGTTCCTTGCGAAGGCTTTGGAAATGATACTTCCAAAACACCATTCTACCAGAACCCTACGGCACACATGAGTCAGGCTGTTACCACCACCGCTCAGCTGTGGGGGGCTACGGACGATCTGATTTCCTCGTGTCAGCATTGTTCCCACATCATCATAATTAATGTTGTTCCAGGTTCAACATTGCAAGTGACCAATCACCTTCTTGTGACGTCATTCCTTTGCGACTTCGAAATACCCGCCTTCGAGTATTTCGAAATACAAGTGAAGAAGCGAAAAACCGCCGCCTGTCCGCCGAATTTGAAGTCAATTTAGGATACTTTCCTTTAATAAACGGTAAGCATTATACATATGTTCCTCACTTGGCTTGCTGTTTGTTTGCTAGCGATAGGCTACTTGACGACAGCATTAGCTAACCAGTGTTCTCTAGACCAGCGTTCCCCAACTTTTTGGGTGTTTCGTGGCCCGGGGGTTGGGTCAGGCAAAATTGCAGTAGCTTCCCTGATCATTTTACAAACATAAGTGAAGAGAATCTGGACTAAAAGGCCTAGACTTATGGTTGTGTGCTGAATCTATGAATCAAACTATCACCTGGAAACATAATTAACTGGTCCATAGCTGTGAAACTGGACATGAGTTCTTGATTCTATGGAGATTAACAGTAATCCAGAAATTTACAAATTTGTCCTGGTACATCGCGTAAATGTTGTCCCTGGGACATCATGTAGAAGTTGCCCTGGGACATTGTGTAGATGTTGTCCCTGGGACATTGTGTAAATGTTGTCCCTGGGACATCGTGTAAATGTTGTCCCAGGGACATCGTGTAGATGTTGTCCCTGGGACATCGTGTGATAGCTTGTAAATAATGGAATGAAAATTATTGATTGTTATTAACTTGTGAAAAAGAAGTGTAACAAATCCACATGTTATGTTCTTACACCCTTACAGAAACTGTGACTCCTTCACAATGTCAGGTAAATGTCAACTCATGTTGAATAATCAACCAATCAAGCCTTTTATTATCACATGCAATGTTACACGTACAACTGCAATGAAAATTTCACCCCCTTCTGACCATACATATATTGCTTAAACATCACATTGGGAAGACAGGTCGGAAACAGTTAGGAAGGTCAGAAAACAATTTAATTAATAGATGAGGGGAGAGGAGGAGAAAAAAGAACTACAACCAGACAAAGCTCCTAGAAGACTGAAATGGATGATGGTTGCAGCATGCAAAAAGAAAATGATATCTGTTGACTACAGCATATGCTTTCTCACAGATTACCTTGTGGGAGTAGCTGGACCAAACTCTATTGGTATTTCAAGTTTGAAATCCCTGTTTGACCAGACTAACATTTCAGATGAGGTACCTCTTGACATAAAAATCCTTTTATGTTGTCATAAAACTAATGTTAAATTCTGCTTTAAATACACTTTATTGTACAATTTACTTAATGAATCGTGTTCCTTAGTTCTGTTTTTATTTATATGTATTTATTTATTTGTTTTATAAGGTAATAGATGGCCTAATCTATTTGCAGTGTGAGGTATGTTGAAAAGCTTGTTTGATCATAATGACATAGCATGTTTACGTTTTTTGTAATGTACTTGAAAACATAGGTGTATTTATGTTATTTTTATAGAATTTCCCTCACATTTATCCAATACCAAGCCAAATCACTGGAAAAATTTTGGATGGGTCCACAAGAGCACAAAGTGCATACTTTTTGAAGGTATGACTTGGACTGTGGTAACTATGTTCTTATTACAAAGGGTTTATAAGTTGCCACTATAAACAAACAGCATTTTCCAAAATTGAAGCCTTGTCAGAAGAACCTGAAAAATACCTTTCTGAAACCTTTTCTGTGTAAAGACTTGTTCAAAAGCAATGCACACAGATTAAAACATTTCTGTCTTGGCCAACTGATAAAGAACACCAAAAATTTAGTGGTGCGTGTTGAGTCTGTGGTCTTGATTTGTTTTGTACACACTATAGAAATTAATTAATGTAAACCAAAAATGACACTTTCTATATGTTTGTGTATCTGCAGAATTAATTACAAGTCTCACCTGACAAGCTTTTGCAGTTTTGCAGTGTCATTCTTGACAGAAAAACATACTTGTCACATTATTTTTATTTCCAGAAAAACATCTTTCAGATGTATGAGAAATTGATTGGAGCCTGTCTGGAAAACGGCAGCCACTGGACCTTGTTTGTAAGTTGCACAGATTTTGCACTCTCTAGTGCATGATACTTTTCAGTGTCCCTCATTAGGAAAGCTCAAGGCCCAAGCCTACCATATCCATCTTTTTACAAAACAGTTTTGTGACATACCCAAGAGGACCATAGTCTATATGAATTCATTTGGCGAGTCGGAGGTCAGAAAAAGTGCGGTGTTGAAAAACTGGAGGTAATTAATTAACATATTTAACATAACATATTTAATTTAATTGAAATCATTACCGAACGTGGTTATTGATTTCTCTATATGCTTTTTATTTGTAATAACTGCAATCTCTCAGCTCATTTGCTTCAGCAAGAGGCTGCGCTGGAGAGTGGACCTTGTCACATGTGAGCCACCCACATCAACAGGATGGGAACTCATGTGGAGTGCATGTCATAATGGTACTGAAAACTATAGCTTTAACCTATATAAGTAATGTTTACATTTTTGCCTATTCAGTTTTTAAAGCCTTAGAGGCAGGATGGTAAAATCTCAATTTTTTTTGTAGATTGAACCATTTCAGCAGTAATGCTTTGCTTTGGTTGCTCTGTTTTTTTTTTTTTTTTTTTTCTCGGGGGGGTTAAAAACAAACAAACATTTCTTTGTTAATCTAATTCTTTTTGTTCTTTTTTTTTTTTTTTTTTTTCTTCGTCAATTATTAGTTTGCCCAATCTCTCATTGACGGTAAAACACAAGTGGAGGAGTACAACACTGAAATCACAAAGCTCAGGTCCCGACTTTGCCACTACTTATTTTCCTCAATAGGTAAAGATAAAATTAGCTGCCTTCTTTTTCTCTAACATTGGAAAATGTAACTTGTACTTAAACAAATTATATTTTGCAGATCGAACTAGGAAGTGCAGTCAGTGCTGGTGTGTGATTGCAGCCAAAGACCGGGTACACTATGACATGTCCTTAGCCATATAGATTGTTTATTTAATGGACTTTGTTCATTAGTTTTTTGTTAGTTTATTTCTTCTTCTTTTTTCTTTTTTTTAATTCACAGGTGCAGTGCCAGAAATGTAGTGCATACAAGCACATGCGTTGTTCAAAGTCTGTTTGTGGCATCTGTATCTTCTGTGAGAGTAAGTCACAATATAACTAAACAATGTCCAAAAATGTTTAAAGTGAATTTTTTTTTCGTAATTTTGCCTTTGCACACCAGGACTGTGTAATTAAAGTGGACGTTTCAAGATCCAGTTTTTACACAAAACTATTTTAGACATAACTGTGTCGTATTGTGGGGATTTCTCTTCACAATTAAATTGATATAGTGCTGTTTATATCATTCTTCTTTATGTAACAGCACAGTGCAGCACAGCAGAGGGAAAGGAGTTGTGCAGCATAGTGGGTGGCTATACAGGAGGAGCAATAGAAGTAGCCAGTGAAGAATGTCATCAGGGAAAGCATCAGGCAGCGAATGACAAAGGAAAAGTTCCTAAGGGAGAGAACATCTGCAGCAAATCGACAAGTAACAGTGAGATAGGAAGACTGACAGTCAGAGATGAAGGTACACAGACTGAAGAAAAAGAAACAGAAGTGTACGGCATAAGTCTGAGTACAGATAATGCTGCTGCTGATGATGTTGACAGGATCGATGCAGATACAGAATTCCAAACTGATTCAGAAGGAACTAGTACAGTTTACAGAGTGCATGGTCGCTTATCTGTACCAAGCTCAAAAAAGAAAACCTACACAATAACAGAAGACGAGATCAAGCGCAGAATCAATGCAGAGAACATGTCAGTTCATGTTTTCAGAGGTTTGATTGGGGTAGGTATACATTTCGTGATTTTGATGTCACCTGAAATAAATCCGGGTTACTCGTATCAATGAAGTGACAATGTGGCTGGAAATTGTGCATTTGCTGCAACATATACACAATTACACCATGTAAACAAAAGCATTTAACTTTGTGCGCGTGTGTGTGTGTCTCTCTCTGCTCTTTTGGTGTTTGCACTTTTTCTTTTTTAGGGCCGTAAAGCCAAACTGCCCGCAATGATTCTTGACAGGCCTAAGAAGGCCAAAACTAAAGTAACAGTGTTTAGTGTTCTGAGTGAAGAGGAGGCTGGGGAGCTAGCCCTCGGGTTTGCCGGAAGATTGGCCTGCGATGTCACAACAGACATGGTCTGTAAAGGCATCGACCATTCAAGTGCTGATATGACAAAGTAAGTTAGTAAAACAATATGAAAGTTGTATCTTTTTTGGTATTATTTGTCATTTCCCCGTATTTGGGTTATTGGTGTAACATTGTTAATCTTACTTTCTAATAACAGACAGACTCTTCTCAAAATCCAACACAATCTTAAACATGAGCTGACTGATTCCTCAACCTTCAGTTTGCTGACACACACCTTTGGCCCCGCTGCACTGGATTCTGTCATTTCATTCCTGTGTGAAAAACTTGATCTTGTCTCTTAAATAATGAAACCTTTTGTGACTTTTGTTTGTTCTGTAAATCAGAATCTTGAAAATTGTTCACTGTTGTTCTAAGTTTGTGTTAACTATTTGGCAAAAATGATTGGTTCCTAATCCAAACAGCATAATGACTGTTCTAACACATATCTTAAAAATGCTACAAAGAAAGAAAATTATCACATATGTTTCAATATGAATGTAATTGTGTCACACTCGGTTTGTAGTAGCTTTCCTGTTTTATTTTGAGTTTTGGTATGTTTACACTGTTATTTTTATTTCCCGTGTGTTCGTCTTCCCTTATTAGTTTTACTGTATTTAATTAGTCTGATTTAATAACTTATAATTATTTACTTTCCAGTGTGTATATATGCTCCTCGTTTGGATTATTGTTTGTTTGAGTTCTGCCTGTCTTTTCTATTAAAGATTTGGACTTTTGGACTATTAGTGGACCTCGTAGGTTTTTATTCTGTTCAATTGGTAATTGACTGGGTTTAATTTAGTGGCCTGGAAAACAGGCTGGAGGGGTCTGGTCATTTTAACCCCCTAAGACCCGAAATCTTCCATGGCATGCATTTTTAATTTCTCTTTGATATTTGGGCCGATTGGAACCCGATGAATGTAAAAAGAAAGAATTACCAGGTTTTGTTTTTTTTTTTTTTTTTTTACCTAATTTTTGTTTCTGAGAAAAATGAGAGCCACATATGAGGACATTAATTTGAAATTTCGATAGAACAGTTGCAGTATAATGTCCTCATAACTGTATATCAGGCACTTGTTGATCAAGATTTAGTATTTTGGTCTAAATAACCCAAAATGTGATGTCCACATGTGTGGACGCCAGGCTGGAGTAAAGTGTTAGAGCTATTTATACCTATGTAAACTTTTATACACTGGTTTTTACCTGTCTTGTTTCAGAAAGGTTTAAAAGGGTAATGTCCACAGTTTATTTGTTTATTTATTTGTTTGAATTCAACATATTTTATTAAAGTAATTGAGCTTGAACACAGAAAAAACTGAATCAAATAATCATCAAATCACTTGCACTATACTGAAGTCTAATCTACTCTGAGCTAATGCCGGTTTCCAACACTAATGATCGGGTGAAGGAGAGAGATGAGGGTGTGCACGGCCACTGGTGCTCTTATCCCTGTTCTTTGTGATACAATCCAACAGGAAAGCAGTCAAACCCTTGGACATTAGCCAAGTTAACGTTCACAAATATATACACACAGAGGAACTCTGAGCCCCAATGTCAGCATTAGCACAAACATGCCACTTCATACCAAATCTCAGTGTGAGGTCAGGTGTTAGTCTCATTCCATTATTCTGGCTATATTTTCTTACTCATTACTATTAAACTTATACTTAAGACTAACTATTAACAAAAATCACACCCCAATAACTCTGTTATTACACTTTGTATTTAATCATAAAAAGGCTGGATGTTGAAACCTTTTACTTCTATTTTGTATGAGCCAGGATTCTCAACAGCTGATACTCTATGTCCAAAAAGTGACAGGTATCGTTTTATGGAGCAAAAAACTTAAGAGCGCATATTTTATAAATAATACCAACAATTACAAATGCAGACCTTTAATAGTAATAAGTAATCCTTTATTTATAATGCATAGCAATATAAAAATAGTAACATATGAAAATATTACAATGGGCACAGATGAATTTGTATCAAAAACAGCAACCAAGCCAAAGTAATGAATAACACACATAAATAACAACTGCTTGAGAGACCAAACAATTTCTTTTCAACTGTTCCTTGGCAGAAAGTTAAGACAGCTATTCAGCTTTAGGTTTCAATAAACAGAAGTAATGGATGCAGTCCCTTTGAAATGTCACACAAAAGTCTACTTGTGCATATACTTAGCTTTAACTCTTCTCTTTTTTGTTTTGTATTCCAAAAGGTTTTCATTTTCTCCAGAGGATGTCTCTCTTTCAGTGGTTATCGACTGTTCACATTCATTTTCACAGACTGTTGGAATGTCGATGCTGGCCGAACGTTTCTTGCTAGAATACAATGGCCTAATTTTGCGTGCATTATCTGTCGTCTTTATTTCGTACTGGCATATACTTTTGCCTACTTGTTTTGTTTTTAAGACATTTGTATGCAGTTCATCTATCATTGGAGTAATACCCTCTGGAATGAATGCCCACTGTTTAACTGTGTCTAAAACAGCATTTCGTTTTCCAACTGCATCTTCTGTGCATTTTTTGTCTGTGCTTTCAACTACAGGAGTGTCATTCAAAGTTGATAGAGGACTTTTCAGAGAGTTTTTCATTTGTTTAAAATGGCTACAAGCCACCTTCAGGCAAGCACATGTGTTATAGTGAGAGAACGTACAACAAGTGCACTGAAGTGTTTCAGCCGATGCAAAAAAACACAGATTTCCAAACAAACTTGACATTTTTATCACTTTCAAGTCCTCACAGTGTACAAAGTAATGCCTTTCTTTCACTGCAATTCTTGCCAAGGTAGAAATGTCTGTTTCCATGTTTGGATAGATGTCATTGTCAGCCTCTGCTAATTTTGCAAGTAACACTAGATGCTTGCAAAGAAGTCCTCGTAAGCCATATGTACAGTTGCAGTAGGACTCAACAGGGCAGACATCATACACCATGTCTTCTCTTGACTCAGATGGGACTTGATATGCATTAACTCCATGGCTGTTCTTGACTGTAATTTTAAGAGCCCAACCACTTTCCATCAGTCTTGAAGCAGAGTCTGAAACTTGAGACAAGGTGTCAGCAAACCTGTTTTTCATGCGGCCCACATCTTGCAGGGTTTTTATGACTGAGAAGTAGTCGTCGGCCTTCCCTAGGAGCACTTCAATCAGATCATCCAGACGCCTATTCTTGTAGCCAGATAAAAACTGGTATTTCAGGCGGTGGAAAAATCTGAAAAACAGTTATTTGAAATGATTAGTAACTGTAATTGAAGGAATTTAAAGTTTTAATCAAGACTGTATTATTTTTTTAAAAATTGGAATACCTATTGCACACGTCTTTTATAAAGGAATGCTCTGTGCCGGTTTAGCTGATTTAGGCAAATCCACCTACTCTGTTTTTTGTTGTGATAACATAAAAAACGCTGCTAGAATTTAAAGGATTTGCCTAAAACCTGTTCTGGCAATGACATGACGAACCTACTCAGTTTAGCCTCTTGGATTAAAGCATAATATCTTTTTTTCAGCAATACAATCGAATGAGGTCAAAATAATAAATCATACCTTTCAATCACATTGTTTGTTTCAGAACGAGCGTGACTGAAGCGACGGCCGTAGTCACACCACATGTGGCCAATGCCTTCCCAGTGCTTCTGAAAATACTGGCACACCAAAGGGTATTGCTTAAATGTCTGGCAGAACTCTGCTGATGTGGCTTTAAAGTCGTCCTCCTAAGAGAATTGGATGCAACAGAATATATTTCAATCCATTTAACAGACCTATTGAAATCTTTAATATTATGTATTGAAGCCCTTTTCCTTTTATTGAATAACATTAAGAATTTTAAGTTATTAATAATATGTCGTGTTTTTGTATTAAGAAGCAATTATTTCTTCCCTTACAATGGCTAAGAAGGAACACTAAACCTATAAGCATATTTGGTTTCAGCATCTGTCTGTGAAAGAATCCCACTCACAAGTTCTACTGCACAGTGGGTGACACAATGATGTTCTGCACAGCTTAAGTACTTGTTTTGATAAGCAAGATAAGAAGCCAGTTTTAGAAATTGTTTCAAAAATCTATTTTGTATCTCTCTGTAACTTTTTTTAGCAACTGAAAGTTATTATGCTCTTAGTGTAATCAAGAAATCAAAATGTGAAATAGACAAATTACACTTACAGATGTGCAAGCTTTCAGCTTACAAAAGAAAGAAATGATTTCATTTCTCTTTTGGGTGTTAGAAAGCCCATGGACCCCGGACTCTGATTTTGAAAGCCATCGATTAACAGCCTGTGAATGTAAGAGAAAAAAAGTTAATCTGGAGAAAGAGACAGAGGAGCAGCTGTACAAAAAGCATAAAAGAAAGCTGACGTCCAAAAATAACTTTGTCACTCACTGGACAAGAGGACCTGTGCATTACAGAAATCAACCAGGCAAACATATTTTTAAATGTCAAAAAGAGCTTTGGGAAGCAGCCACCAGAAGATGAGTGCACTGTGGTCTTAAATGGATGGACATAGTCACTCAACATTTTATCCCTTTATATTCATTAACCTGAGTAGGTGAATATCACAATAAGGCAAATCATGACAACAGGACCCTGTTGTAAAAATGTGTTTCAGGTGCATCTTAGACAACGTGAAAAGAAAACAATGTGGTTTACCTGCAAGACATGGTACCAGCATAGAAGGATAGCTGACTCTGGAAAAACCTTCTGCAAAGCATTTATTTCCGCAAAGTCTTTGTCAACCATAAATGCTCTACAGAAAAAAAGAAAACACTAAATGAGATTAAACAGTATGAAAATGTTTTTGCTATCTCAAAGCACCACTTCAATGCCAAATTAAACATTTCAACTCACAAGTAGATATATAAAATACTGCATACAGCCTATAGGAATAACTTTAACAACTGGAAAGGAAAGTTTTTTGCAGCCCATGCTGCAGCTATAGCATTAGATTCTGGCATGTTATAACTTTTTTGAAAAGGAATTATTTCAAAATCAATAGCTGTCAATGTATTATTTACCTCGGGGAAGTTGGGAAATGCTCACAAACTATTCCAAGAACAGTTTCCAGGGTTTTCTGACTTTCGTTGCTGACAATAGCATAGGCCACAGGGACTCCATGCCCATGATCATCTCTTACAACAAGTGTGAATAAGGGAAATGAATACTGGTTAACGCAGTGCGTGGTGTCAACAAATACTAACTGTTTTGCATAGTTCTCCATGTTTGATTTCATTACAGGTGTCTGCAAAACAATCATTAGTTCTTGGTCAGATGTGTATGGTTGATAGAAGAGAACATGTTCTTGATGTTTTCCATTAAGTAAGGTATGTACACTTTGACTGTCTCCACAGTTAAAGTGCTTCTTCCTCATCATGCAGGTTCTAACACTGTCAATGTCACGTGGTGTGACAAAATGCTCTCTGTTGTGAAGATCTGTGTCCATGTTCTTTGGCCCATTTATGACATTCGGTTAGTACGATGGCTGGCTTAGTTCCAAGGGAAAGCAGTTCCTCAATCTTCCTCCTTAAATCACTGGAAATATTGTTGAAATGTGCGTCTTTTGGGTCCGAAGGATCATGCCCATCATGCTTATCATATGTACGCTGCACAATGACTGTGTGGTCTTTCCAACATTTGAGTACTTTAAATGAAACATAGGCCTTACAGCCCACTGCTCTGTAGCTGTTTCGACTTTTTCCCCCAGCTCTGATGCAGTTGAATTTGTAATAGTCTCTTTTCCTGTCTTTACCTGAGGCAACATTTAAACATTTATAATGTCCATGAAGGGTTAATGAGTTCAATTTTTCTAACACAACACTGAATGGGTCCTCCTGGCATTGTGACACATGCACACAAAGTTGTGTGTCTTTTCCAGTTCTTTTTTTTTCGTCATTCAGAACACTTCTTCTAATTATGTCGTCCATTTCTGGTGGAAAAATAACGAAGGTTTAATTAGTCAATATTCATTAATTCATTTTAACTTGTTGTGGGGTTTTTTGCAATACAATGTAAATATTAAATATAATATTAAAAAAATATATATATAAAATAATATAAAACAAACAGGGGCTAAAAGAAGCTAAACTTTTATATGGTATGTCTCTGGCAACTTTAACATGATGTCCCAGGGACAACATTTACGCGATGTCCCAGGGACAACATTTACGCGATGTCCCAGGGACAACATTTACGCGATGTCCCAGGGACAACATTTACGCGATGTCCCTGGGACAACATTTACGCGATGTCCCTGGGACAACATTTACGCGATGTCCCTGGGACAACATTTACGCGATGTCCCAGGGACAACATTTACGCGATGTCCCAGGGACAACATTTACGCGATGTCCCAGGGACAACATCTACGCGATGTCCCAGGGACAACAATTACACAATGTCCCAGGGACAACATCTACACGATGTCCCAGGGCAACTTCTACATGATGTCCCAGGGACAACATTTACGCGATGTACCAGGACAAATTTGTAAATTTCTGGATTACTGTTAATCTCCATAGAATCAAGAACTCATGTCCAGTTTCACAGCTATGGACCAGTTAATTATGTTTCCAGGTGATAGTTTGATTCATAGATTCAGCACACAACCATAAGTCTAGGCCTTTTAGTCCAGATTCTCTTCATTTATGTTTGTAAAATGATCAGGGAAGCTACTGCAATTTTGCCTGACCCAACCCCCGGGCCACGAAACACCCAAAAAGTTGGGGAACGCTGGTCTAGAGAACACTGGTTAGCTAATGCTGTCGTCAAGTAGCCTATCGCTAGCAAACAAACAGCAAGCCAAGTGAGGAACATATGTATAATGCTTACCGTTTATTAAAGGAAAGTATCCTAAATTGACTTCAAATTCGGCGGACAGGCGGCGGTTTTTCGCTTCTTCACTTGTATTTCGAAATACTCGAAGGCGGGTATTTCGAAGTCGCAAAGGAATGACGTCACAAGAAGGTGATTGGTCACTTGCAATGTTGAACCTGGAACAACATTAATTATGATGATGTGGGAACAATGCTGACACGAGGAAATCAGATCGTCCGGGGGGGCTACAAGTATGATGTAAACAGAAGATTCTGAGCAATCCTCCCTTATGATAAGGTCTGGAAATCATGAGCTGCACCTTTCTGTAGTGTTTCGCAAGAATGAATGAAAAAGCGTACTGGAAAGCGCATATACCTTGGAGGTTTATGCAAACCATAATCTTGTCATTCCTGTTCTCCTTGGTACCTGGATTAGAGGGATGTGTTATGCAAACATGAGTTCCATGTGTGTAACCCATGAATCATAGAATGCTAACCTAATAGTTAGTATGTGTTGTCAGGGAAGTTTGTGTAATGTTAATTCACAAACTCAAAGTCAGTTAATGAGTTTATTGTCGGTTCACTGACACCACACAAAGCCCCAGTTTCTTTGTGACAAAAACCTTAAAGTAACAAGTGCCCAGAGATAAACTGGTTCAGGCCATCCTCTGCAGGTCACAGATGAAAGCTGGATTTCAAAAGCGTAAAAATCTCCGTAGCTTTTCCCTTAAACATTCAAACACAATCTCTAAAACTGATTTAATCAAATTGCTGCTGGGGTCACTTCATTAATGTGGTCAAATTAATTTGACATCCTAAAATTAATATGAAGTTAAACCTTATTCCTAGGACGTTTATTTTAAGCATCAATGCAATACTGGAGTAGCACTAAACTTTTTATAGTTAAAACTAGTGATGTGACATTCTGTATCGAGGCTTCAAAGCTTGTGTCGAGTAATGGAGGGGGCGTTTCCGCGATACGCGTATCGAGGCTTGCTTCATTTATGGGAGGAGCTGAAAATGAGACGTCCGAAGCCTCGCTGCCCGGCTGTACCACGTGACTGGTTCAGGAAGTGGTTCGAACTTTGCCGCGAGCTATGACAGCGATATAAACCCCTCAGACTTCATTCAAAATGTGGGTGTTTGATGGAGAGTTGCGGTTAGTGAGAGTTTGGAGACAGTTTGGAGGTTTATGAGAGTGAGGAGAGAAAGTCAGGAGAGAATGGAGCCAGCTAAGAAGAGGAGGATGTCCTCCCCTGTGTGGGAACATTTTGATCTTATTCCTCCCAACAAGGTAAATTTCTACAGAAGATGTATTGTCATGATACTGATGGTGCAATACAATTTATGTTAAGCTGTCTTGCCTTTTGTACAAGGTGAAGTGTTTGCTATGTGCCAGGGAGCTGGGATATAACAACAACACCTCATCCATGCTTAGGCACTACAGAGCTTTGCATGAGAATAAGGGGAACACCGATTGTGGGGCAAGACCAGATGAGCCATCAAATGCAATGATAATATAGCATGCAGTAATGTTACTAAATGATATAACAATATTATGCAACTGTAATAAGTTACGTGTGTGATATTTATATTTGTGCTTTGTTCTCCTGAGGAAAGACAATAAAGACAATCTCAAATAGATGAAGACCTGGTTAGCATGGTGATTGAGGACTCCCAGCCATTTAGCATTGTGGAGGACAAAGGATTTAAAAGATTTGTTAAATCATTAAATCCTAGCTATGTTCTCCCCACTAAAAAGGCCATAAAAGCAGTGAAATTTTAGTTTTTACTGAATAAAATGTGAACAGGCAGGACTGAGGCCTCAGTCTGTAGCTGTCCATACCTCAACGTTACAAAAGCACAACCACTGTCCATACTCCAACCACACCTCACCTCACAGTAAATGATCATTTCCATTTTAAGCATTTCCAAATAATCATTTTCCATACTGCCAGTATAAATATACACAGTATACTGCCATCACTACAATATACATGTTTTACACACTCCTTTTGTTGTTGACATTTACAGGCTGTGTGCAAAATGCCACTCTCTTCAAATTCATGCTAACTAATATTTTTACATCCAGTAGATGTCCTACTAGAGCAAATGAAGCTTCAAGACGCTTTGCGCTGGGGTGAACCAATTGGATGAAAAGCTTCAGTGCTTCATGAAGCTTCATCTGCCCATCACTAGTTAAAACACCCAGACCAGTCATTGAAAAGTTCCACACACATTTAATATGAACAAATTGTTCATGTCAATGTCGCCCTCAAGTGGTCAGTGAAGTAGCAGATGGGGTTAATGAGGTTCAGCTGCTTTGGTGTTAATGAAATTAAGAGCAGCAACAATGAGACAAACCAAACCTGGACCCTACAAAGGTCGCACAGATAGTCCAACTCCTCCAGTGCGGCACATCAATAAATACCATTGCCAGAAGGTTTGCTGTGTCTCCCAGCACAGACTCAAGAGCACAGAGGAGATCCCAGGAAACAGGCGGTTATTATGAGAAAGATTTTTAATTTTTTTTAAAGTGTTCCTTGTGTTAACGTCAATGTCGCCCTCAAGTGGCTGAAAAGTAGGAGAATTTTTTTTAAAACAAATAAAATAAAACCAAAAGGCAGGTCAATCTGTCAAATAAAACTACAAACAAATATGTCACTTTAAAGGAGTCCTGATTAAACCGATTTAATGCCAACTTTAATTATCTCTTTTGTGTACATATTCTATTGGAAATACATGTTTATTTATGTATCTGTTTATGTTTATAATAACAAGACTAACTGACCAAAGGCTAGAAATTTCCAGACCAATGGGAAATCTGTTTTGCTTCTCTATTTGCTGATTTAATCCACTCCAAGAGAATCTTTATTATTCATAAATGTAATAAAATAAAACGCAAGCAACACAAGTGAGTAAATAGACAAATGTATAACTATATGCATCTAATGTATCTCCCGATTACAGAAAAAGTAAATCGCGTAACCCTTATTGATACTTACTGCTGGAATTGATCAGAGCTCTGCTGATTCGTGCGAGACGTGCACACTTTGTTCCAAAACACTGAAACGGATAAATATATCTCCATATAAAGCTATATATAGGAAATGTTTGGATAAATGAAATGTTGGAGAGTAATAATGCATTTCCTGATTAAAGAAAACTTATAATAAAACAGAGATGACTGTAACCTGTATAGACGGTGCTGCTGTTATTGATCAGAGATCTGGAGCTGCCACGTGAGAGACGTGCACACGGTGCTTCTCCTCTAAACATGAAGGCATGGTACTAACACACTGACACACATGTAGGGGGCAGTGTTGCCAAGTGATTGACAACCACGAGGTGGATGCGTGGTTTGTGAACCAGATGACCCCTGTCTAGGTATTCTCGCGGGAACTCGTGTTATTTCTATCCAGTATACGGCTATTTTAATACCATTCGTTTACAAAGAGAAACTAATGTTATTCATTGGTAATAATACAATTCCCACTATTTCCCCCATGGGGTAAACTGACAGTGATAGAGAGTAGAATACAACGCTCTTTTTACTCATTGTCACCGCCCTCGCGGACTGTCGTTTGGGGATAAACATTCGTACCCAATACACGCTGTCCCACGTGCCTGGTAGCTACTGCACAAAAACATGACGGCTGGCTGCTGCAGACTTGGGTACCACGAATGCAGAGTGTAGCAGCGTTCGGAAGCTGGTTGTCGTGACAGACCTTAAAACTTTGAGCTTGCTTTAACTCTTAGTTTGCAAGTGAAACTTGTAAAACTTTACGGTATCTTACGTAGTTTTGTCCGTGAGGAAAACTGTGGGGAAACTTGTATTTACGAGTTTCGGGGCTAAAGAAACAAAGAAAGTCGCTAGCACTTTTTGAAGCAGTAGTTAGGCCAAAATTAGCATGTCGGTCGACGCAAATCAAGTTAAAAGCCGTCCTATCCCCACCAGGGTGCTTACCCTGAAGGACTGGTCCCAGCTACCAGACTGTTACAGCCAAACACCCGGGGGTACCCTGTTCTCCACCACGCCTGGAGGTAAGAAAAACTGCACTGTGTTGTGTTTTTGTGTTATCAATTTATGTTTTCAGAACTCAACAGGAAAGAAAAAGGGGAAAACCCTCGAAAAGTTCGACTTTTGCTGGAAACTAATGGTTTGTGCCTACGTCCAAACGGTCACGCGTCATCTCTCGCGAGAGGCTGCACGCGACAACATAAGTGTCTGATGTAATATTAGTTTCCCCTAACGTCAATAAAAACAGCCCTCGCACTTGCTCGAGACCAAAAAGCGGGCAAAGATGGGGCCCCTGCCTCGTTTGTAGATTGAGAGCATGCTCACAGCAGGCCACAGCCCCGTATGTTCACGAGTGTGCTTTACCTGCACCGAGTTGGTTAATACTCTAACGTCGGTGTTTTGTTTTTTCCTAAATTGTGTTTTCTTTTCTTTTTTATACATGTATAACTACATACATATTGTTTAAGTTCTGTAGTTAAACTTGTATCGGTAAGGCTTATAACAACACTGCCCCCTGTGACAAACGAAAACACGGTGGTCTGATCGGTGACTTGTTGCAGCGTCAAACTTACTGATTGTTGTCTCAAACACAACACGCCCAGTCTTAACTCGTGACTTTTAGGGTGTATGTGTCCGGCTGCCAGAAATGCAGAGTGATTGGCCTTCGCAGTGGTGGAGGAGCGGGAGACCGTCCTATCCCTGCTTCTCTCTGTTCTGCATTTGAGGAACAGTAGAGAACATTCTGTACATTTTGAAGGGGGAGGGGATGAAATGTGTAATGCATGGGGGAATGTAAACATTTCAAGAAAAAGGCCTAAAAATGGATGCCAAAGAACACGTGACATGATGTCGCTACTGAGTTTTGACTTGAGTTAAACTTTGTATAGTGACACATTAAATTTTGCACACCCTATCAGGTCGATGCTTGTGTTGCTAACCCTAACCCTTTGTCACATGTAGCTGCATGGCGCAGTCGCTGCTTTCACTATAGGTTGCATTCCAGCCCCCTTCCCCTGCCCCATTTCCCTCTGCTTTGCTTCCCTTTGTCTAGGATGAATTGCCCGTAACTGTTTTTCAACGTGTTTTTCCTTGTAGACGGTACAAACTCCATTTTGAAAAGAAAAATAAGTACTTTTAGGTTAATTCATAAGCATTTAATGACTGCTGTATATGTAACAGCTTTCTGCTGAATCAAAATATGAAACATGTGGCTTTAATCTGAAAGCATCTT
This sequence comes from Aulonocara sp. 'chitande type north' Nkhata Bay, assembly GCF_057382095.1. Classification (NCBI taxonomy): domain Eukaryota; kingdom Metazoa; phylum Chordata; class Actinopteri; order Cichliformes; family Cichlidae; genus Aulonocara; species Aulonocara sp. 'chitande type north' Nkhata Bay. Next base: position 19,489,372 of record NC_141345.1, read on the forward strand.
GCTTCAAAGTGAGAATGTTTTGTGGTTTGATTTCTTGGAATTCCTAGAATTACTGTGACGGCTCTAAACATTGTGTGCACACAACCCTTTCCCCACTTAAATCTCTTCCAATACAGAATAATATTGTCCAAATCTCCAGATGTGCACCTTAGATCACTGCAAAGGGGCTTGAGTAATAACTAGGCTGCAGTTTGAGCTTGCAGAAGTCCAGCCTTTGTTCTGTTGTTTGACTCTTTGTTTCGATTTTAACCCCCACCCCCTCCTAAAACAAAATAGGCACCCGCATCATCTATGACAGAAAGTTCCTCTTGGATTGTCGAAACTCTCCTCTTGCTCGGACCCCCCCATGCTGTCTTCCCCAAATCCCAGGGGTAACTGTACCAGCCACACACTCCACGGGGAAGTTGCAGGATCTCAAAGAGGAGGAAGAAGAGGAAGAGAAAGACATTGCAGGTAAATGTCTTGTACATATAAGATTCATTTGTGTCACCACAACTTGTAATGTGGAATTTTACTTGATATATATTGAGTCTCCTGAAAGTTCAGAATCCTTATTGTTCCCTTTATTTGTGAGAGTGATGTCAGCCAACACAATTTTATCAATCTGAACACTCAGGATAAATACTGGGAGGGGAAAAAAGCTTTGCATGTGACTGAGGTGCCCAAAACAAATAGTTCAATAATTTGTTTTGCAATGTGCAGCTGTTGGGTTAGGGTGGTGGGGGGCATGCCAACACTGATAAAAGGGATTAATAAGCTTCAAGGCATATGAGCCCATGAAATGGAACCTGTTCTTAAGTAAAACAGTTTTTGATTCCTGTCTTTTTCCTAACCCCTGAGAAAAATGTGTGTGTGTGTGTGTGGGGGGGGGGTGTCGCAATTGACATTAAATCATCCTCCCCTCTCAGATTTTTCTAACTGATACAAAGAAGGCTCCACTGACTGTTTTATGATTAAGTCGAAATGCTGATTAAGCCAGCGTGTCCAGCCTTAACCATCATATGCATACAGCCTGCTGTTCTTGCAGTCCTCAACTCTGCAGCTGAACTGTTTGTTAGCTGTTTACCTTTTTATTAAAAAGAGGCCAGCAGTTTATTGGTAAACAATCATGTCTGACAAAGTGACTTTGCACGATTAACAGTTCAAAATCTGGTTATCTTAAACTGCATAGATGTTGTTCCTCTCTTTAGAACCATTTTAGCTGTCTTTTGATTGGCGGCCCCTCATGGATAGAAGTCAGAAAGTTGTGTGAGATGATCATATGTTCAGGATATTGTTTTCTGGGCAAGGAGAATAAAACAACTCAAGGAATGAGCATTTAGACGAGTGTTAAGCCTGAGCTTGTGACTCACTGCGATTACTTGTACAAACACAGCCAAAGATTCAGAACATAATGTCACAGGCTGAGGAAAAGCATCATATTTCCACTTTTTTTTTTTTTTTTAAAGTTTAATGTCTTTTGGTAAACAACTTGACTTATTATTATTATTATTATTATTATTATTATTGTTATTATTATTGATTTCCAATTAGAATATTGTGACTTGCTAGAGATAAAGTTCCTTATTTTGGCAACAAATCCTCTAGTGGGGCTTATTGTGGCCATGTGACCAAAGGTTGGGTTCACAGTTTAGTCATTTGTTATTGACTGAAGTACATGCAGCTATCAATCTGCCCTCCTCCATTCCTCCTGTCAAACTGAAGACCATGAGGATTACACGTGACCCCTGCCTACTTGTCTCCTTCTTTGTGTGGGTAAAAACACCCAAGACGTGCCGTGGGTCTTGTTTTTATGTTCTATGTCCTTGGTGTGTCCGTGTGTTTTTTGCCCCCTTGATGGTTTCCTTTGCAGTGATAAGAGCTAGTTTGTTCTCGTCGCCATTGTCGGTTAAGGTGTGGCTGCAACCGCACAAATAAGGTGATGGCAGATTATCAAACCTCACTGTTTTTAATCTCAACTGTTTTGTTTTGTGCTTCTTTTTTTTTTCTTTTTTCTTTTTTTTTTTTTTCCCCCAACAGATGACAACCAGTTTGAGATGGACATCTGAGCTGCAGTATTACCTCCTGTGGAGATGTTTAAATGCCTCCAAGGTCATCACTGACCGTAACGCATTACAAATGAAGCTTTTTCACTTTTTTTTTTTTTTTTTTTTTCTTTTTTTCTTTTTTTTTTTTTTTTTAAAACGAGTAAAAGCTTTTGTCTGGAATTAAAGAATGAAAGCATAAAAGTAGGGTGCTTTTAACCCTACAAAAGTGTTTATTGTACTAAATGGGTTGTTTGGTTGCTGATTCACTTCAGAACTGTAGCAGGATTAAAAAAAAAAATCCATTTTGATTTCACTTTTTAAAATCTTTGTAAATAAGAAACTTGTACTATGTTGCTTTTTTTTTTTTTTTTAAATCGAGGGACTATAAGATGATCGTACCGAGACATATGAAGTTGGTACTTTCAATGCATGCATCATTTATCATTTCCCCCACCCGCCCTAAAAAGGAAGGTTGACTTTCTTTGTTTGGTAGACAGGTGTCACCTAACATTGCGGGGGTGCCTTCTGAAATTCAGGTCCTACTTTGTTTTGTATAGAGGAAGTGATGGAATGTGAAGAAATTCAAATAAAGGCTGTGAAAACTGTCAAATTGTTTCTTCGCTTTCTTTTTGTCCATGTTTTAGCTTTTAAGCTGCACACTAACATAAAGGCCTTGTAACTTAAACTTTTACCATTTCCAATAAAGTATATATTTCTCTAAAGAGAAATGGTCTACAAGGGTTTCAAGTGTTAATGTATTTTTATGACCCCAAAGGATAGCTCATAAAGTTTGATAACGTGTACTTTACCCAAAGTACATGTTGTCTGTGCTTTATGTCAGGTTTTCTCTGTGCTCAAATGGACTCAAATGGAGCCTGTAAGCCTGGGCTTCACGTTTAGTAAATGATTGTGCTGCCTTATTTCACAGAAATCCACTATAGCCAGTGTAGCTAAGACGATGACCCTGTTACACCTTGTAACAGAAAAGCATGTTGCCATGCAAAAATGTATATTAGGCAGTTAGTATGTTGCATTACTTGTGTACTGATACTCTTGTATTCTTAAAAAGGGAAATCCACATGTGCATAGAAGCTCAATTTTGCTGATCTGTGTGAAGTAAAATGGTTATTTTTAGGCTTGTGGTTCCCTGAATGTCAGGAACAGGGCCAGACTGAATATGATTTTTCTAGGAGAAGGTGGGAAATAAAAAAAAAAAAAAAAAAAATAAAAAAAAAAAAGTCCTTCCAGTCAAAGTTTTGTGGATAATCCCCAGCTATTCTAGTCTGCATGCTGAAGTATCATTGTCCAAGATGCATTTATCAGTGCGTGTGTGGGAAAGTTAGAGAAAAAGTATGAGAACCACAGCTTTAGTCTTTATCCTGGTATTATGCACCGTTTATGTTGATGGGAAATGCAATCTTGAATTTTCAGACATAGCAAAAAAACACTGAAAAATCTATTAAGTGTTTTTTTTTTTTTTTTTCTTTTTTTTTTTTTCTAATATTTATCAGGAGTGGCTTTGAAGCACAAGGCTGCCCAGAGCCATGTACACTGTGTCTCCGGCCGTGGCCACTCAGCAAGGTCAGTGCTAGGCATGCTGGCTTATTCCAGACACTGGCAGTCTATAGATCAGGGAAACTGACTGTGGAAGTAGGTCTGGTCTTAAGGAATGAAAGCAGCTGCACCTCAGAGGCCAGACACAGTAAAACTATACCGCAGTATGGGGGCGGGGGTATGACACCTGCTGGTATTTGACCAGATAGTCATTTCAAATATGTAATTGTGGATTTACTGAGTATTTTAGCTAATAATAATGACAGTCTATTCTGAGTGGAGTATTCAAGCAAAAACGGACAAGCAGCCCCTGCCCCACATTGTTCATGTTTAATTTTGTGACATCATTCTGTTCAGATGTTGAAGACATGGTTTTGCAGATATTATTACCAACCACCTCTAATTAATTAAAGCAAGCAGTGTAGTAACTGTAGTTCCTTTAAGAACAAGCAAATTAAATGTGCTCTGTTAGCTTGTATTAGCTCACCTTACAGCAAATACAATGCTCAGACAGCAGGTTAACATTTTGCTTCTGTAATAATTCTAGACTAGACTAGACCATCGAGGTCACCATCTATCAACGATATTTGGCTGAATTCTGGCTGCATTGAGCTGATTTTACAGCTGAATCCAGGCTAAAGTAAGCTACAAATGTTAGCCAAGGTTTTCAAACATATTTTGATTTATTTCTTTATTTTTAATAAAGTACGTAAATGGACTTTGCATGCTCATTGCCAGCTCTGTTTTTTTAAATTCTTGGACTCCTCTAGAGTGGCTTTACATGACTCAGTTCAAAATAATCCCTGTTTATCTTACTGTGGACTTCAGTGCAGGCTCTCAGTTTTTAAACTATCTGAAACAAGCTATTTTGCATCCAGTATCTGTGTATCCATTATTGCGACAGTATATATATGAGATAAACCAAGGGAAAGGATGATGGGTCGACTTCAGAGAAATGATAAGAAAGGTTTGTTGCAGCAATAATAAGTCTCAGAGTGAGCGAGATTTACTTAAGGAACTCTATTGCAGGGCATATGACAGCCTATCGATACCTCCGACATCTCAATATGACAAGATATAATAGCACACATTTCAGGAGTGTAGTAGGCCATTATGATGCTTTTATACAATGCATTTTCACTGCATTGCATACATTACACTGTGTCCAGCAAGCAGCTGATCCTGAAATGTTTTGTGTTGTTGATGAGTGGACTACCAGTCTCTGGTCTGCTGCACATTTGTGAAATGTTATTTTGGAAAAAATATGTCTGTGCTGTTGAAAACAACACCACAGATGACCACCCTTGCCATCCAAGTTCAAATGAACCCTGGTAAACTTGCTCCAGTGCCCTTTTCCAAAGAGTTAAGATCCCTTCTTTGCGTCTTCGCTCCTCCCAGTTTCCCTGTAAGAGGGTCGGGTAAAGCTGGCATGGCCGATGAGGATCTATTTTTATCAGCTGCTCCTGTGCTCCTGTTAAAGCCGAGCAGTACAAGTTCAGGATGAATCGCCCGGGTGACGATGTAAACAGACACTCAAACACACAGCCTACTAGGTGACATATATCCTGACAGGAAGGGGCCTGGAGGGGTGGGAGTGGGCTGATGCAGGCCGCATGTTTGACACATACACGCACACAAACTCAATTTCACATTACTTACACCACAGGAAAGCCAGCCAGCTGTTTACCAGGATTCCTGTTGAGCACATGAGTAAAAGAGTACACTGTAAACGCTGATTCCTCGATCGCTGTTACACTGAAATTTAATATGAGACACTGTCAGATGTTTCTTGGATTACATGAGGCTCATATGATGCTTGAAAACATTTCATTGTAATTTATTTTTTTTTACTATATTCCCTAGAAGTGATCTTTGAAAAGTATTTTTGAATTGTTTTTCATGTATTCAGAACTGGTCTGTGATGTTTACAATGCAGGCTACACCGTCTTGCATTTGGCTCAGTAACGCTGACGATTTCTTCACTGTTTGTTGCACAATCGCTGCTGTTGCCTAATGTGTCACCGGTAACTTTCATCAACAGACTTTCTGTGCATGACTTTACGCTTCCGCTGTAAACATACTGTGCTTAGTGTGCATATGTCAGAGATCAGGGTTTCGATACCCAGTGGCACCACTGGTTTACAGCTCTGTTTGTTGATACAGGTGTCCTGTTACACATACTCAATGTGCAAGCCTCATCACATGTTGCTACATGGAATTCTTTGCAGAACAGAAATCATTGCCTTTTAAATTCAACTGTCAATAGCAGAGGTCACGCTGTCCAATTTCTGGTATGCTACTCATTCATTAAACAGAATATCATGTATTGTCAAACATCCACCATACCTGCTGCTGAAACAAGCATGTATATACTGTATATATAGTAACCAGTTATCCATCCCTTCTTTATTTCATAATTTATTCAAACATCTTTGCACTCCTCACCATTGCACATACAGTATGGATATGCCATACATGTTGTTACTATACTGGCTGTTCATTCTGTTTACACTGAATGCAAAGGGAAAAAAACAGAGCCCAGTTCCTTGTATGTGCACACATACTGATTCCGATATATAATAGTGAAGAATTATATTTTGGTTTAACATCTACCAGTGATTTAAAAAAAAAAAACCCTTATATGTGAGATATGCCCAGGTTGGTTTGTATTACAGTTACTTTACAGTGTAATAAGATAGATATAAGGGTGTTATTGTCTTAGAAAACATGATGTATGTTAATGAATTTGTAAATATTATCCAGCAATATATATTGATGTAAGAATTACAGATCCTTTTTTGGTTTCATAATGAGTACTTACAGCTGGGAAAACAAACTTATACTTCTAATGGAGCTATTGACATGAAATCATTACCAGATGTTGGTAACATCCCAAATAATCTGTGCATACAAAGAAACCAAGACAAATGAGTCCTTAAATTAAGCCATGTGTAGTGGCGTGGAATGACACAAGGACATATGAAGAAAGGGAGGTGTGAAAAGGCATTGAAAGCCTTAGCCAACTTTATATCTCAATGTCACCAGGTGATGTTGAACCTATCCAAACAATTAATAAATGCATTGAGCAAATTAACAACTGGATGTCTCATAATTTCCTTCAACTGAACAAAACCAAAACTGAAGTACTTATCTTTGGACCCAAAAAAGATCGACTAAATATCAGTAATCAGCTTAAACTGGTCCAACTAGAAACTACTGACCAGGCCAGAAATTTAGGTGTAATAATGGACTCAGACCTGAACCTCCAGGGCCACATAAAAGTAATAACAAGGTCAGCCTTCTATCATATGAGGAACATTTCTAGGATTAAAGGACTGATGACACAAGGAGACCTAGAAAAACTCATCCATGAATTTATCTCTAGCCACCTTGATTACTGTAACAGTATCTTCACAGGTTTACCTAAAAAATCAATCAGACAACTGCAGCTGATCCAGAACGCTGTTGCTTGTGTTCTCACTAGAATCAAGAAAATAGAGCACATTACCCCAGTTCTAAAGTCATTACACTGGCTCCCTCTAGCTCAGAGAATAGACTTTAAAGTGCTTTTATTAGTTTATAAATCATTGAATGGGCTAGCACCAGAGTACATTAGAGATCTGCTATCATGGTACAAATCATCTAGATCAGTTAGGTCCTCCAGCTCTAGTTTAGTGACTGTCCCTAGAACCAGAACTAAACATGGAGAAGCAGCTTTTCGTTTCTATGCTCCTCACATCTGGAGCGCACTATCAGGAGAATGCAAAGCTGCAGAGACACTGAACTCCTTACTTATTTAGACTTGCTTATGAGTAACTGATCTTATTATGGCTTTCTACTTGCTTGTTTTTAATTTTGAATTGCACCTTGAATTGCCTTGTGCTTAAAGTGTGCTATACAAATAAAATTGCCTTGCTTTGCCTAGAAGCCAGCTGAGATCTCTCTCTATTATGAATGCAATCCTGCCCCCTATCAGTGGAAATTAGTACTAGCTGGTTCAGTCCTAACTCATGGCCTATAAGAAAGGTTTCTCATTACCAAGGTGTCACAGCAAATGCAGCTTATGACGGGTAAACCTTATTGTTGCAAGACAGTAGGAGCCTTACTGTTGCAGAAGATACTGATGGGATCAGTTACGGGCATATTTCTGACCTTCAGGATGTTACAGTGAATTAGGGAAGTGGAAAGAACATCATTTCACGATAAACCAGCCACAATCAAACGTTCCTCACAAGATTTCTGATAGAAGAGTCAGAACCTCATCAAAAGAGTTGTCCAAGAGCCAAGAACCACTCGGGGAAAGCTTCAGAAAGAACTGTGGTCTATGCTAAGCAGCCAGACTTGGCTGGCTTATCCAGGTAACTTCTGGGTTAAACCTGGGTTTTCTTTACTATGAAGTATTCACTTCTTGTTGGGGTAAATTGGTAGATTAAGAATCAACTCAAGAATCAAATCAAGAATCAGTTCTCCAGAAAAGAGTGTCACCGTACCGGGAGATCCCTCGGGCACCTGCATGTGAACAGTAAAAAAGGTCTAAAGTTTTTTTTTTGTTGTTGTTTTTAAATACCATGTAATGTCTTTGATTCCCTGATGAGCATTATTAATTAACACTTACATATAAATAAATAATTAATACTTACATATTTTTTTTCAATTTTATTGTTCTGCAGCTTAGAGAATAAACACTCAAACTGTCAGGAGAAGGTTATGTTCAGAGTTTGGGTTTAAAATCATTTGTAAGCAACACGTTTTCACTAATTCTTTTCTTTTAAAGCACGTTGTAAGTGTGATGTAGATTCTCTATTGGGACAATACATAATATGTTAAGCTGTACCTTACTAAAATCACAAAATGAAGCCAAACTGTGTCAGTTGTCAAAGGAAGCCCTTTAACAGTCTTGCATTTTACTGGCATTTTATGTTGTTTTGAGATTTTCATCACCATTTGATAACGTCTCTGGAGTAGGTGACACTCACAGGGATCATTTTCTGTGGAAAAGTCACATGAGTCTTGAAACCTCCCTTCGTGATTGGTCAGATGCTGACGTCACCCCTTTCATGTGATAGCACAGGGGAAATCCTGGGTTAATTTAGGGAGTTGATAACCAGCGTTGTTTGCCATTTATCCTGATAGCCAATGTTAGGGTAGGTGAATCTAGGTAGGGGAAAAAGCTTCTTTGAACTCGCTGTGTAGTATGGAGCCCTGAGTTAACAGGTACAGTTGTTTCAAAGAAAACAAATTCACTCAACCGCCATGGCCTCTCTGCACGTGCAAGACATTTTGACAAGCCAATAAATCACTGGGAGAATACGGTCACAGATAAGAGGGTTTATAGCAATCAGCCTATAGTGAACACAAGTGCAGCTATACAGCCCACTCCACAAACCACTTTCGTGGAGTTTGTTTTCCTTCTCTCGGATCTGTAAGATATACAATTGAAATCTGCCAAAGTGCTGCAATTACTGGGACCCAGAAAGATCGAAAGTGTCTTAGATTAATGCCTGAATCTTACAGCATATAATGTTAATAAACATCTAACAACTCAACGACACGGTGTCCTGGTGTGCTCAGCAACTTAAACAAAATTAAACACACGCATTTGGCGAATATCCGAATTGTGTATCTCATATAAACACGAGAAGGTCTTATGATTCCAGGCTGGGGCTAGCCTGACATCTGCTGGGACAAAACCAGCAATGCAATATGATAGATAAAACACAGGAAATAATAAAAAAAGTTCATTCTTACATATATAAAATAATATTTGACTATGTGTCTTTGGTAACATGTAAATTATCCATTAGCTTTATGAGCAAAACTCCCATGAGTGAGAGAAATAAGATCATCGATTAATAATTGACCAGTTAGTCACTCCTCTGAGCTATTCTTGCTCCTCGTGTGAATTTCGTCACTGGCTGGGTGATGTAGACCCGCTAAATCGGTTATCTGTTCAAACGACCAGAAGTCATTGTTTTTTCCCCTGGCGAACGGCTGGTCATCGCTCTAGCTTGTGATTGGACGCTGGCGAGCGGGGGCCGGCTCAGCAGCCAATCCCGCCCTTCGGTGGCCCACCGAAACGCCTCCCGCATATCGTACCCTTTAAATGACGTCACACCCAGTGAACGCGATACGCACCAAATTTCTGGACAGTGGTCGGTCATTGCGGTAAGAAGTAGTAACAAGAAGAGAAGACTGACGCCGTTTCTGGTTAAGCAGACTTTGCTGCCGTCTCCAGCTGACTGGAATAGTGGTTACTCAAAGGTAGGAAGCCCAGCCAGGGCCGGACTGTGTATATTTGTGTGTACGAGCCTTGTCACTGTGAAATTAGAGATGGGTCGGACTGGGTTGTGGCCTGCAGGTGCGACTTCTGTTTGCCTCCTGTAAAGGCTATAGAGTTCTTTAAAAAAAAAAAAAAACACTTAATAGGCTAAACTAAATTCTGTTGACTAACCCTGATAATAAGTGGGCTAGTCATACTAACAAACGCTTATTGAAAATACAAACGGATCAAATATTAACAGACTAGCTTTAGCTTAACTCAGATTAATTCAAGGCAGCGTTGCTGAGCAACAAAGGTTCCGGTTATAGTTTCTGTTCTTTTTTTCTTTTTGTTTTCGTGTCTTTTTTTAGTTTAGAGCTTTTTTTTTTTCTCAGTTTGCTCCAAGCACCTGTTTATATGACAGAATTATGGTTCTGATTGCTCTTAATTGGGTCCAATGGGGTGTCTTAATATACACGGAGTCTTGTCTTGTCTCTAGACAAAGACAAGGTAAACAGGGGCTGCCAGGCTACCGAACTGCTTTGCCACAGCTCAGCTTGTACAAACATGATGTAAATCTAATGTAAGCTCATTCATTTTGGGCAATATGGGCTTTTACCTCCCCCCCCCCCTTTATTTATTTATTTATTTATTTATTTATTTATTATAGCTGGTCCTTTTAGAATTTTTAAATTGGCATCATATCTTAAGTAGTTCAAGTCCTATGTACTAAAAAACATTAAAATGCCCAAATAGATTTTTTTTCTTTTACTACTTAATGCTAATTATTAGCACTTCTTTTGGGTTTGTGAGGCTATATTTTAAATATTCCATAGTAATGCTTACGTGTTCTGCTTTACCACCCAGTTTATTTTCCAGATGTTAGTGTTAAACTCAGCCACAAGGATAACACAACTGTTAGGGAAACTTCTTGCTTGTCATTATTTAACAATGGCATTTTCAGTGGCATTTAAAGGATTCAGGAAGGTTTAGTGTTCAGTGTCCAGGTACTCCGTGTGCCCTGTTTGTCTGTGATATTGTCATCATGATACTGTTGTGGAAACACATGTGATCTCACTTCACTCATTTATTTTTGCTTTTCATCAGAGGGGAAAAACAAACACATGCAAATTATCACTCTCGGACACAGTAAAGACACACTGAGAAAACCTTCATAGAAATCAACGTCTATTAAAATCTTTTCATTAAAACTTAACCCTGTACCAAAGTCTAGTAAGAAATGTACGTAGGTATAATAAAAGCCCATGGCCTTCAAGGTGAACTTTGACAGTATATGCAGACATCCTCATAGGTGTCAGGTTACCGATCATTTGTTTGGCTTCTTTCTCAACCTTCAACACGTAATCTTACACAGGAAGAGAGGGACAGAATAGACCTTCATCACAGGGGACACTTTGGCGTCACCTCTCATTGTCCCAGCAGGACAGGTGAGCTTATTCCAGTGTTGTTGTTTTTTTGCTGGTGTGTGTGCTGGCTTACTGTAACTACTTAAACAAATCATCAGGAATTGTTTTGTCCCTCCTAGGCATCTTTAGAGGGAGTGCCGTCTGCTAGTAGCTTGAAGAACATATTCAGGTGGTGAAATGCGTGAAAGCCGTGATAAAGCTTATTGTCACATGGGCTGCTAATGTTAACATTCCCACATCACTTTGAAAGTGGTATGAAACCAACCTCATAGCTTATCTGCAGGTATAACATTACCCAAGAGCCACAATCAAACATGGTTATTAATGCCATTGGGCAATGACACTTATAAAAAGACTTATGTACTTTGAACCCAATAAGAGATTTTCCATAAGTGATAAATACAGAAAAGTACACTGTTAAATCCTACTGAGTAGATTAGTGGTAATAACGTTTTTCACCATCCAGTTTGGAAGTACTCTGTGTGTGCACCTTTTTTTAAATTACAGATGGGAGATTGGATGTGGATAAAAAGATGAGCAGGAAGGAATGAAAGCCATTTGGATGTTTATAGTGTACATATACAAGGTGAAAAAGGGATTCCAGTGATGTAAGCACCACCACAGTTTTCCAACTATCAGCCTTTTCTTTTTCTGTGGCTCTTCTACGTGAAAGCTAGCAAGTGTTTCGGTGTTGGCCTTCTCAGAAACCACTGGTTGGGAAATGCACTTGAAAGAAATGACTTTTAAATGGCTGATCTCAGACATAGTTTATTTACTTTGATAATGGCTTTGGGATCATTTTCTTTCCCGTTTGATTCGCACACTGACAAAAAGAAGACATGAACGTGTGATATAATGTGATAAGTGTGAAAATGCAACTTGTACGGGCCTTGTGGTTACAGAGTTCTTTCTTCCTCTCTCTTATTCACGTGTTCTACTGGCCTCACTCTGTACGCTGTGAAGCCAATCTTTCTGTGTGAATAGTAAAATAATTATGTTTGCCTCTGGAATGGTTGATGTGTGCTGTGACTGACCACTGAATCATAAGATATCCTCTGCAAACATTAGAGTAATGTACTGTGCTTGTCTTTCCTCTGTGGCTGAGTGGAGATAATGGCTGTTTGCCGAAAGTGTGGAATAGTCAACAGGTTAAAGAAGTAGTGAGTGAAGTGTGTGATGTATACAAACTAGAAACAGTTTCTCTTTTTTTTAGAACTTTGGCAAAATACTGCCAAATATTACTTTAGACTTTCTGAGTAGGAAACTGGAATATGGAGGAATTGAAAAGGTATTCTGTGTTGCTTCAGTGTATCTGCTTTCTAGTCAAGAAAAGGGCCATAATCACACCACCTTTAACTTTTTTTTTTTTTCTCTTTTCCTTTTAACCTACAGCCAAACATGGAGAACCCGCCTCCATACCCAGGCAATGGCCCGACTGCTCCTGGTTACCCAGCCCAGGGCCCACCACCTCAAGGCTACCCAGGGTATCCTCAGCAGGGATACCCTGTGAACATGGAGCAACCTAACCCAGCTTACCCGAACTACCCTCCCGGACCAATGGGACCTGGCGGTCCTTATCCTGGACCAGGACAACCTCCTTATGGGTATGCTGGACAGCCTCAGTTTGGCTGGCAGGGTGGACCTCCTCCCGGGCCCATGTATGGGGAAGCTCCCAAAAACACAGGTAAGCACTGTGACCCAAATGTGCTACACAACACTTGTGAGTCCAAATCCAGCAGTACTAGCAGAACTACAAGTTGTCACTGTCCTTACACAATTTTAAGTCCTGTGCTGAATTACTTGTTGACTGGATGTTATGGAGATGCACTGGGAGTCTTGCAAGTCTGCATTCAGCTGCAAGGATTAGCTACTCGCATAACTCATAAACAGTAGGAAAGCTGTTTGTAGCTACATTGTTTTCACACACTGGTTTTTGAAAGGCATTTTGAAAACATTTTGGAGCTAAGAATGACCATATTTGTGTGAGACGATGCAGTGCTACCTTGTCAGCTGGCTACTAAAGGAACTGCACATTTTGGCACCTGGCATTGGTTTTAGGTCTGGAGGTTGCCCCTTGTTAGTACCACTAGGAAGCTGATCTGTTAACGTTAGCTGTACCTTTTTAAGATGGTTACATAAGTACCTTAAACACATATTCTTTGTAATGGCAAGAGAAGGGCCTTTCCACTGCTCTAGCAAATATGCCAGATAAGCAAAATATCTTATTGCTCACTTGATCTTAGACCTTTAACATTTTCTTGATGAGTTTATGGTCATAGCTGGAGTAAAACTGGTGGTATGCTTTAGGACTGGCCTGCCTTGTGATTAACAAATTTCTACTGAATGAACAAGCTGTATTGCTCAGTCACATCCTCCTGAGGCATATGACAAAAAATAAAGCTTCATAAACAAAAACTGATGTCTATGTTTGTGACAAGTGAAGTGAACTATATTTAAATACTGAAGTGGACACATTTCAGTGGGCTCCTGAAACACAAATTCCTGTTTGGGACAGGTGTGTAATTTCTCTTAGCTAGTTTTAGATTAGACTGAATATTACACCCTCGCTGCAAGAAGGAGCGCTTTCGCAGATCATTCATCCCAATAGCAGTTAGACTCTATAACTCCTCAATCACAATGTCATAAGTCACTGGACACTGTGAACAGCCACGGTCACCACTTCATGCATAATGGTGTGTGTGTGTGTGTGTGTGTGTGTGTGTGTGTGTGTGTGGTACAATAGCTATATAGTTTATGTTCTTCCATATTTTCAACCATATCCATGATCACATACTGTGTATGCTACCATTGTATATAGTGTATTATCTTACTTTTTTTCCATTGATTGTACTTATTTGTATTTTTGTATTTCCTTCTGATATCTGTACCTGAGCTGAGGTGACGCAAAAATTTCCCCGCTGTGGGATCAATAAAGTCTTATCTTATCTTATTGAATCTAAGCTTCATCAACGGGAAGTCACTACTTTAGCATGTAGTCGTTACTACTTTTTTTTTTTTTTTTTTTCCCCCTTAAGTATGTGCTTAACACAATAAAGTCAACATTGTTTAACAAAGTATACAACACACTCGGGCAGAATGGGGGAAAAAAAAAACAGGATTTCATTTACATGCTTGGCTTCCTTGAAAAAGTCCCACTTTATTAATGTAAGCATTGGGGTTTCGCTGCTTTAAAAGCCACCATTCTGTTCCCTAACAACATCAACAAATAACGTGTTGTTAAGTCGTGGTACTTGATAATCTAATTGCCAATTTGACAAATGCCTGTGTTTCTACCAGGAACCTTAACGTGGTACAACTTCAAGCATCCCCGAGCAGGCAGCTAAGGTTTCAGATGTGTGAAGTCAAGCCGGGTTTTAGATGAAAGGTGTGTTAATGCGGCTTGAACTCCCCACTGAGCAGCCAATAAAGTGTAGCACAAGCTGGGAAAGAAAGGGCACGTTTTAAAAATAAATATTCAAAGTGAGTATGCAAAGAGAACAGCCTTGCATGAAGAAAACACGGCCAATCCTTCTATTTATGAAAGCGAGCACTAAGGTGTTGCTGCTTTTGTAGCCTAAGATAAACCTGATCTGGTCAATAAAAGCTAAGTGTGCTGTGACTGAGATTCTCATTGCACGCCATGTCGATTAGCGGCATTAAAAATAAATATTGGCCAAACATTTATTAACCTTTGCCACATCGTTATCAGAGTTCAGTATGAAAAGTGGTAAGCCATCTGTCCTTGCCTATTGGGTCAGTGGCATGTCACCTAGGTAACTTGCCTCCCAGCTGAAGCTGTTAAAAGCTGGATTAGTGTTTGCTTCCACATAAATGATTAATCAGAAACACAAAGAAGGTGAGATGTGCTCATTCAGGCTGGAGCAGCTGTTAAAGCTCATGTATGGCTAACATGATCATTTGCCTCGACAAGTTTCCACATGTTGGTGAAGGATGAAATAAAGCCACTGCTACACACGTGAAGTAAAGGGAAAGCACCGAAGGCGAGCTGATGTTAGTCAAGTGTAATGCTGTGTGATCATGGCTGTGCGCTGCTATGGTATTACTGTAAAGATTAAACTCCTAAGATGACTGTAATTAGAGGAAAAGTGTATAAACCCCTGGTTACACTTGAACTCCCTGCTGGAGATTTGACACTGAGAATTATATCACTGGACTTTATGTTGTTTTAGAAAAGAAATCACTAATTGCTTTCTTTTTCTTTAAAACCCTTTCCAACCTCTTTCTTCCATCTCTACTCTTTATTTCACTGTAGTGTACGTGGTTGAAGACAGGAGAAGGGATGACACAGCGGACACATGCCTGACAGCCTGCTGGACAGCTCTGTGCTGCTGCTGTCTCTGGGACATGCTGACATAACGCCATTCCCCTACTGATTGACCCCCATTACCCTCTTGCCCCTATTTCTGTGCCTCGAAGCCCATCGCCCTTTCTCCCATCTGACTTAAACCTTGCACTTCCTCACAAACGCCCCTCTGTTCCCTCCAGAAGTCTTGTATGTCTGTAAAGCTATAAATTACTTCTATAAATGAAGTCCTCGCTCCCACATGGAAGCTTCATCCCAGTGCTCTACCTTCATGTGCAACCCTCCACCTTCATGTGCAACCCTCCACACTGACTGACTGACCTGTCCACGGTTACACAGTTGCTGTCCACGGTTACACAGTTGCTGTCCACGGTTACACAGTAGCAGTTTCTAACAGAGCTTGTAAACATTACCAAAATCTCAGGCTCCTTACTAAAATTGTGCAACAACACACAAGCTACAGATTTGCACACACAATATGGTAGATGCCAAACATACAGCATACTATGATCTCAGGCTCATCCTGCGTGATTCACTTGGGCACTTTATAATGATTGCCTCTGTAATATACTCCTTCCTGTCTTCATAACCACATAAAAGCTTTCCTTACTCCTCCCCTTCAGCTATGCTATCTGCAAAACTTCAAGGACTCTTACCCAGTATGATGATACCCAAAGGCTGTGAGAACCCCGCTGCAGACAGGGCTGATGCTTGAAATGTTTCCCATCTCATTTGCACACAAGTCATTTTAACAAATGCACGTTTGTCCATAGGCGGTAAGACAATAAATGGAATGCTCTTATTTTATTATTTTGATTAATGGCAACATTTAACAGCCACAATGTTTTTCTTCATATACAAAGAAATGACTATCAATATTCAAAGGAGCTTGCAAAGAAAAGCATCTGGACTTCTGAAGAAGCTTCTCGGATGAGAGGTGAAATGTCTTCAAGCAACTTAAAGAAGTCCAGACGCTTTTCTTTGCAAGCTCCTTTGACTGCGATGACCTGGATGACTGAGAACCTTCACAGACTATCAATATTATTTTTATCATATTAGCTTTTCAGCTTTATTTCTCACTGAAACAAGATGTTGTGATTGCTATACAGACTGATCCAAATTACCCATACGATGCCTTTTTGCTGTAGATGATTAAAATAATTTATTGCCATAACCATAAAAGGCTCTGTTTGGGTTGTTTTTTTTTTTTTTTTTTTTAATGGGCAATGTGAATGAGGTATGTGTGTGTGTGCGTGTGCGATTTAGGCAGGGATGAAAGTGCAGATTTGTGGCTGTTGGTGACTGAGTTTTCAACTATTTTTAACACCAAATGTCTTACAATCAAATAAAAGGAAGGGGGGGAGCAGAGGAGAAAATGAGACATAATTGGCAGCCAGTAGTTGTGGAGGAGGTAAATTACAAGATGCATAGTTACTCAAGCATAAACACTTTTAGGGTACTTGTACTTCTAGTGATTTTCTTTTTTGCCACAATACTTGAAATGCAGGATCTTTACATTTTCAGAAGAAATCCTAAAATAAACTGCACAGTTGAAACATCAATCTGTTGCTTATTATCCATGTTTATGAATCAAAATTAACATTACTATATATATTCAGAATATAAAGAAGACTTATTTGTAATGTAAGTTTCTGTATTTTACTTACACCTATAAGAGCTTTCTCTAATTGGCCACTTGGGGGCACTGTGGAAACAGTCTATGAAGCTAAAATTCCCTTGTAGCAACATTTTCCCAGTTACACTACCACTCTGTTTGTTTTTATCAAATATAAGTCTGACACTCACCTGCAAGCACTACTGCTTAATGTTTCCACTACAGTTGCCAGCTAAGCTAGTTCACTGCAACTGGTGGTAACAAAAGGAGACTCTTTCCCCACCCAAACTGCCTGCTGAGCTAAGAATGAGCCATCACTGAAAAGTCGTGAGCTTTGAGCATGAAAACTATCACTTTACACATTAAACATAGCATTAGACAGTTTTCACTGTATTTCACTTCATTTGTGGGATACAGCAGAGAGCTCACATGTGAATCAACCGTAGTTTGTATCACATTTCTCATTAAGCTAGCCTCCACAGTATTTATAACTGTTTCAATTAAAAGACATTCAAAGCTTTTTAAAGTTACAAGTTTAACTTGTGCTTATGCTGCTGTAACCTACACTGGCTGGGCAATTTATTATGTTCTTATTACTGCTAATATGCATTCAAACAATAACATGACGGAAACTTAAAGCATTTAGGTTTGAAGACATGGCTGACGTGACATAGTTCAAACTAGGCTCAGAGTGGGAAGAAAGGTGATTTAAGTGACTTTGAATGTGGCATTGTTGTTAGTACCAGGTGGGCTAGTCTGAGATTTCCCATAGAACATGGGCTTGCAGAAAATGGTCTGGAAAAGAGAAAATATACAGTAAGCAGTTCTGTGGGGGAAAAAGCCTTGATGATGTCAGAGGCTGAACGAGAATGGCTAGACCCCTAATAGCTGATAGTTGAGTTACTATTGCCTGCCTAACGAACTCACTCTGTACAACCGAGGTATGCAGAAAAGCATCTCTGAATGCACGTTATGCCAAAACTTGAAGTTGATGGAGCAGAAGACCAGCAGAAGACCAGACCAGGCATCACTCCTGTCAGCTATTAACAGGAAACTGAGGCTACAACTCATAATAGAAGATTGGGAAAATGCCATGTGGTCTTATGAGTCTTGATTTTGCTGCAACACTTAGATGACAGGGTCAGAATTTGCCATAAACAACATAAAAAAAACATGGATTCATCCTGCTTCGTATCAATGGTTCAGCCTGATGTTGGTGTAACAGTGTGGGGGATATTTTCTTGTACCACGTTAGCACTGTTTAAATGCCACAGCTTAGCTGAGGATAATTGCTTACCATGTTTGTCCCTTTAACCATCTTCTGCTGTCATCTTTTCACAAAGCTCAGATCTCCTCAAACTACTTTCTTAAATATATGACAGTGAGGTCACTGTATTTAAACGGCTTCTACAGTCACCAGATCTCAAGCCAACAGAGCACCTTTGGGATGTGGGGTAATGGGAGAGTTACATTATGGACTTTGTGATGCTGTCATGCCACTTTGGAACAACATCTCTGAGGAATATTTCCAGAACCTTCTTTAGTCTGTGCCATGGAGACTTGATGCAAATCTGAAGGCAAAAGGAAGTCCAACCCGGTATTGGCAAGTTGTACCTAAAAGAGCGAGCAGTGAGCGTAAATGGACAGTAAATTCTACACATTTTAATCACATTACTAATACCCATTAATACAAACATTTTTAATGTTTATAGGAAACATTTACTAGAGTAGTTGCTGGTGGCATGGACATGAAGATGTCAGAGTTATATTTTTTAAACTGTGTTGTCTGAGCTGGCAATATATCAGATCCTGCCCTGTGCCTTATTGCGATAATTGCCTTGGCAACAGTGAGAAACCCCTAAAAAAAAGAGAGGGAGACCACAACTTCACCTGTCAAACCTGGCAGGTGTATTGCTGGAGACTAAGAGTGAAAGTGCAGGTTCGAGTCTGAGGTTGTGTTTTTTGGGGGCTTTTAAATTTGTAAGAAACATCATCAAAGGCACTGCGATATCATCTGCGACCGCACGCTCCTCCTTTATAATTAAGCCTTCATTCAAAATGCTGTCACATCTACTTTAGCTTATGTAAACATGCCCGAGTAAGTGTCAAGAGGCAGCAGATATAAAAAATGTAGCGCCCCCCCCCAGAGCATAGACGAGAGGGAAATGGTAGCTCTCTGTGTGTTTATAAAACACTGCTGTTAATTACCTCTTATTTTCCGAACAAACCTAAGGAAATTATGTACAGTTAACAAAGAAAGGGCTGGGTGCGGGCTGCCCGTTTTAATTATTGGAACTTTCCAGTACCAGCAACAAGCTCAAAGATACCTTTGAAATGCATTTCAGCATCACACAACTAATACAAATGCATGTCATAAAATAATGAGGATGTTCCGTATGAGTAACATCGGTAGTCTTCAAACGGAAAAGTGGGATGAAAGTGAAGTACACGTCACTCGGCTGAAGTAAACAATTATGTTTTATTGATAAGGTTTCTCAGAAGAGTCTCGTTTTCAGCGAATGTATAAGAATCATCCTTTGATAATACTGATTTGGTACATTATGACATCCAGCACGAGTCTCTTCACAGTGAGAGGGATCCATTACTGCTACTGCTGTTGGGATCTAGGACAGCTTCCGAACAAAAAGAAAAAAAAAACAACCCCCAGTCAAAAACAACAAACTGGGGGTGGGGTGGGGGGGTCGATATTGTAGATATGGAGTATTAGAGTGCCACAAAACTCTAGAGTAGTAAGACCAGCTAAAGATTTTGCACATTACAAGCCACTTCCTCTTAGAAATATAAAACTTGATAATCTGAACAATATTCTACTGTGCTGCATAAAGGTAAGTCTATACACTGTACATCGAAATATATTTCGAAAAAACAGATTTCACAGTTTTAAAGACTTTATTTAAAGTATAAACTGTTTTTTTTAAAACACTTTATTACATAAATTATTCTTTTTGAGAGTGACTATTATTTGCCCTGGCAGCAAACGGAAATGAATACAAAAAAACCCCAAAAATGAACAATTTCTTACATATCTTACAAAAGAAAATAAACTCATCCATTTAATGTTCATATTGAATAGAACTGGTGACTCATTCATGATTGTCATATAGTACTAAGAATAAATAAATTTAAAAAAGAAGAAGAAGAAAATCAAATAAATACTAACGTAAGCATGTTGTCTGGACTCTGTGATCGGTGTGTTTGATCGTTCTGTACAGAAGTGCCTTATGTGAAACTCTCACAATTCTACCGCGACTGGAACGTACAAAACTACGGCATCTACAGTATACGCAACATCCTGAAATTCAGTGTAGTCGGACACATATGTAAGTAGTATGATTCTTTTCCCCGTTTCAAAATAAACAATGCCGTGTGACACCACTGTCCACAAATATAGCCATCACATTTTTTTGACTTTGTTTTTGTTAAAAAGTTTACTTCGTAGTCTGTTAACAGCGTGGATTTTTCAAGGATGCCGTTAGCCCGCGTGTTGCTTGGTTGGGTGTCCGAGGTGGACAATGGGAGGCCTGAGACAGGGAGACGACTCATAGTGGTGGGCAACTCTTAGCGTTGCCGTGTCTGTCGCTGTGCACGACGTCCTCCTTTTGATGAGCAGTTTTAATGGCGGCACTCTGGAGTGCTCCTCCACTTTGGTCCCTTTTTTTTTGTTTTTTTTGCCTCTAGCGTCGATTAGAGACAGATAAGCCTCGATCGCAGAAGCCACCGCAGTGCAAACCCTCCGTGTTACCAGTAGCTGTCATGGACGCTCTCAGTGTGACCCAAAAAATATGGGCAAAAATATCACTATCTTTTTTAAAAAGGGGAATCTTCTTACTCATTAAGCAACAGTTCTCAAAGTTCTTCAGTGCTTTTTCAGTTGTTCAAAGTTTTTTCAAAAGAAAAAAAAAAACAGAACAAAAAATCTGACTGACTAAACTGTATTTTTTATTTTTATTTTTATTTTTTTGCCTGTGGCAGTAAAATTAACAATGTGTTGTCTGGTAAGTCATTCTTTTTTAAAAGTCCCTGCAGCGTTCCGTGAATAACCCCGTTTGTTGGTTAAATCTCCATGGGTTTTAAGAGGAGGGAGGGTAAGAGAAAAAAAAAGGAACCGGGACAAAATCTCGAGATGTGAAAGTGGGAGAGAGTGGGAAGAGTCCGCCCTTCCAGTGGGCTGTTACCTCCTGCCCATCTCGTTCTGTCTGAGAAACTGGATGTTGTTGCTGCTGTCAGCCAGTTCTGGATACTGCTCCACAGGCAGTACGTAGTAGCCGTCATAGCCCTGTACTCGACCTGTCGTTAGGAGCTGCTGTCTCTCCCCTTCTGTCCAGAGGCGACTGCCTCCCTTTCCGTCCCTAGCTCGCTGCTGTTCCTTGGCCCAGGCCCCCGCCAGCGCCCTCTGCCTGGCCAGCTCCAACAGTCTTACCTTCTCTTCGTCCAGCACGTCTGCAGCGAGCCCGTACCGAACGCTCAGTAATAATGATGGAACTGCAAACTCCACGGTCACTCCTCTCCTCGACCGCCCGCTCACTGTCACATTGATTCCGCTCTCCAGTGACTTGCGCCCGTTTGTGAGCCCCAGGGCCAGCAGGTCGCTGTCAGCAGAGCCTACCTTCACAAAGTAGTGGCAGTCCTTTCCATCCTGTGTGTAATGCGTGCCTTCGAGGTACTGCGCACCATTGAGCACCAGAGCCACTTTGCGGCTGTCTTCGCTGGCCAGCGCCGACACGCCAGCCACCACTCTCCCCTCCTGCAGCGCCACCATTACTCCTCTGCCTATTATGGGGGTGCTGGTGCCGAACCAGTGGCCAGGCTTGTCCTTGCGCCTGCGACGCTCCTTGTTGAGCAGACGACCCTCCAGGGCCATGAAGGCCTGGTTGTGCCGCTCAGCTGCTTGCTGCACCCCGGTTATGAGCTATATAGAAAAAGTTAAAGAAAAGCTTTGTCACTTTTTTGAAAGAGATGATAATGTAATAACACACAGCTGACCGCAGTGAGTAAATACAGGGCACATTTATATTAGATTTAAAAGAAAATGGTCAATATTTGATTTAATAATGAGAGTGGGTATATATTTTAAATAGGTGTACCTGTCCGTTCTCACAGTGCTGGGTGGCCTGCAGCTCATACGGTGGCTCCACAAAGTAGAGCGAGTGTCGAGGGAACCCTGGGATTATGTTACTGAGCTGGAAGCCAAACATTACCAGCCAACTCTTCACATCTACAGCAAGCAGACGAGGGGAAATTACTTTTGCTGAATGACAAAGTTAAACACAGTAGCAAATGAAGCAGTGGTTTTAGTATAACAAAAAACCAAAAAACTGAAAGCGTGTTTGCTTTTGTGACTTATCTCGTCCGTGCCATCTGTAGTACATTGTTACTAGCATAAACTATCTAGTCCACAACAATCTGTTCTGCTGAACACTAGAGATTCCTGACAGTCTCAGGACATAAGCTAAGATGAGCTTGTTAAGTAAACTAGAAGCGTTATTTTCCCTGCTTTTTAATATGCCAGGAAGAAACACAGCCAACCATCTGAGACAGAGTACAAGGGCTAAATATTCATACAACACATTTCACCATTTGGCCCACATAATATTTGTAACTCTCTACCTGTGACGTAGTTTTTAACATCCAGCATGTCACTGAGTGGGTTGTTGTTCTTGAACATATACAGATTAAAGGGAGCGGGATCTTTTCCTATCTTGGGCCACATGCTGTAGTCGGGTGAGGTCCACCGCCCAGCCAAGACATCGTAGTCCCGCTGGGTGAAGTGGACCAGCTTCGTCAAGGGGTCGTACAGGCCGCCGTGGAAACCCACCACCAGTTGGAACTCTGGGTTAGAGTCCAGATACACCTCGCCGTAGGCGGTGTACTGGACCTGGGTAAAAGAAGCAGATCACTCAAATATAAACAACAATGCGGATGGTGGAGGGAATAAATGTGGAACAGGTGTGATTCACAGCTGGATACCTGTTTGATCATTTGTCCATTGCTGCTGAAGACTGCTAGCGGTGTGCCGGTGTTGTCAGAAGCTATGTAATATTCCTCTCCACTGCTCACCTCCATGGCAAAGAGATGACCCTGATCATAGGACAGTTACAAATTCCCATTTTAGTTCAGGATCGTGTTTGTGCTGATTAATCAGTCTGTACCACAAACATTATAGGATGATCTTATAATTAACCAACCACGCCCACCTGGAGGTCATAGTAGAGTGACGAGATGTCAGAGCTGGAGTGATTGAAGATGTGCGTCACCCTGGTTGGATGGTTGAGGTCAGCATAGAAGAACTGAAGGTGCTGCCCCAGGCTGTTCCTTGTGGACACCCTGCGACCGAGCCCATCATAGTGATATACAACGCTCCAGCCTCCTGGACCTCTGTTGTACGCCCGCAGGAGCTGACCTTTGGAGTTATAGTCAAAAACGTCCGTCCCACGCTGACTCAGGAAGCCGTCTTCGTCCAAGCGATATTGGACATCTCCCAGGCGCGTAATGCGATCTCTGAGGTCGTAGCGCAGAGGCAAGATCCGGGCACTGTTCCCAGGATTCAGCAGGTGGAGGTTACCGTTAAGGTCGTAGCTGTAGCGCCAGGTAGACCAATCATTCACCTGGAAACAAACAATGATGTTTGTAAATCAGAGTTATGGATACTTCAGCCTCTAATGAAGACACACCGCACGGTTAGAATCCCAGCCTCTCTGCTCACCTTGACGCCACTGAGCTGCCCGTCTCCATCGTAATCGTAGCGGTACTGTGTGGTGTTGGCGTAGGGCCCGATCTTAAGCTCTCTCTTCACCACACGTCCCATGCTGTCATACTGGACCGTCATCCAGTACATGAGAGAACGGAAGATCTCGTACTGGACCTCCTTGATGCGACCGTGGGTGTCAAAATGCTTACTCAGTGTCATAACGGCAGTGGTGATGATTTGATTGATGTCGTAGTAAATGACCCCAAACTTTCCAAAGTGTTCTATCTGTAAGGAGGAAAAAGCAAGAAAGGTAAGCTACAAATACTTGGAAAGGGCGTTGCTAAAACAGGAAAGTAAACCAGAACAAATCTTCTGCACCTTTCCAGAGATCTCATCATATCGGTAGAGGTCAACAGGCAGTGGCGTCTCACTGATGACCGGCTTCATGCTGGCAATCCGGAAGCTGTTGTCATGGTAGGTGTAGTCGAACCGCGCGTTGACCATCCCCTCCTCACTGAAGCGATAGATCTGCTTGTCGATAAGCGGGCCCATTTTGCGATAGCGGATGGTGCAGGAGAAACCCCCGCTCTGCAGGTTGACCATCTTTAGCACGCCGGCTGTCTCGTCATACCCAAAAGTGACGGCGGTGCTGTCGTAAACGATCTCCGACAGCTTTGTTAGCTTGCCGTACTTGTAGAGGACACGCCGCCCAGTGCCCAGGTAATGTACGGCCTGAGGTCTGCCGTCCTCACTGAAATCGTGGATGATGGAGGCGTTGCTCTCCGGAGGGTTGTAGGTGTTGCGAATATAGCCAACGGACACGTGCGTGAACATAGTGTGGCGAGCGACACTGGGCATCGTGACAGCTGTGACTCGACCCGAGGCGTCAAACTCAAAGACGTACTGCCTCTGGCTTTGCAGGAGCAGCACCATGGACTGGAAGCAGAGCAGGGAGGTGAAATACGGATTAATATAATAGCATTATCACTGCGTGACTTGTCTCCTGTGAAATAGCACCAGGAGTAATTTGCTCTCTCCCCTGACAAATCTGAACCTTCATAACCATAAAAATGATGTATTATTTCACTCAGTCCTACAATCCAAATTACTGTACTTTCTTGCTAATGCCTTCCTCTGGATGTGACTCTGCGGCTGACAGTGTTGAAGATAAATGCACTCACTTTGTCAAGATAGCTGTAGCTCCACACCTTCCCGTCTACAAAAGAGCGAGACAGGATGCGTCCCTGGGGGTCAAATTCCGTCCTCTCACTCATGCTTCCCCTCTGCAGCCCTACAAGCTGTCCGGTGGCGGAGTACGACACGTTGACTACAGCCAGGCTGCTGCTGGGCAACCACATAGCTGGCCGGCCCTGAGCATCGTACATGATGCGCAGCGTGAACTTGCGGTGATCGTCGTAAATCTTTTCCGTACGGGTGTTGCGATCGAAATCGATGGAGAGGAGATTGCGGCCATGAGCCTAAAGAAAAGGAAGGCGTTTGTCAGGTAAGTTAAGTGAACTGCACATGTGGATTTTAACAAAGCAGTGGACAGGTTAGTAAAATTGGTTACCCTCAGCTTCCTCCCAAACACGGTGATCTTGCCCTTGGTCTGCTCCTTGCGCAGTCGCCACTCAATGGAGTTGAGACCATTGTCTGTAGGCAGAGTGATGTTCCTTCGGCCGATGGTTGGACTGACAGAACCCGCCAGGATGTGCGGCTCTGTGTGGAAACTGATGCCCATCCCATTGGCGTACATCACTCTTAGGGTCCCGTTGTTACACAGCTGATAGCTGTTCCTCACTTGGTCTGTAGGGGGACACCAGCAGACACGGCATCAAAGACAAGACGAGTGGCACACAAGACTTCCAGGTTCCAACTGAATAGCCAATGTCTTTTGGGAAGCTTCCACAATGAGTGAAGTGACCCGGAAATATGGGTGTGGCGACCATAATAAGAGCTGGTAAACACTAAAGTGCTTTAGTGCTTCCTTTATGACTTCCTTAAGCACAGGCTACAGCGGACTATGAAAGGAAAGAAGATAATGCTTGAGAACAAAGTGATGACTAGACTGCTAAACTGTCAGCCTAATGCCACATCTGGAGCTGATATACAAATACTTTGAAAACTTTTAACAATTTGTTAAACCAACTCGAAACGTTCCACTTTATTTAAATCTGCTGCTGCCTCATGTGAAGTATTTTTCAGCATGAGTTTACAAAAGCGCTATATAAATAAAGCTAATTAGCCATTTTAAAATAATGTAAAAGGGAAGGTTGTTTAGTTTAGTGTTGTGTGCTTATATCCTTGTTTTGGGAGCTGCTGCACACACTGCCAACTTTTAGGATTATCATTACTTAATTTTGCTCCAGAGATGCTGAAAGCCCCAATAAAGGATGAGTTAAAGTCGATTCAGCGGAGAGAGACAGAAAGAGAAAATACGAGTGGACAGGAGGGGGAGCAACATCTCTTAAGACAACACCACCGCTGTGACAGGAAAAGATATTCTTCTTATAAACTCCAATCTAACTAATAAAGTGGAAAGTGCTTCATCTTTGGGCAATTTCAGCTTCTACCTGGCACACTCAGGTCAACAGCCTCCTCATATTATCAGACAGCTTAGTGTAAGTGCAGTCTCTTTGCCTACATCTTTGCAAATTCTCCTCTGCACCTTTCCTTTGCTTCATGACGTTTTCCACTGAGGTGAATGAAAAGTGGTTTGAAAAAGAGAAAGTCTGACTATTCAACTGCAACCTAAGTTCTTGTGTTGAGATCCAAATGACAGTACCTCAGAAGAAGCGTAGTACCTAAATCTTAGCAAATCGAAACCTCAAAGTATTCGATTCAGGTCAGACAGTCGGTAAAAAAATTATAATCTATGAAATCAGAATAGCAATGTGAAGGTACTAGTTTCATGCAGAGGATATTGGCAATAGATAGGATATGAACACTGGTGAGGAGAATACATTACGTTTTATGACCTTTCAGGCAAGGATACATAGGATCATTCACTCTGAAAATTACTATACGTACAGTAAAAGAAGGTGAAAAGATAAAAAAACACTGTAGGTTCCATCAGACAAGTTGTATCATTTTATCTTTGCACTGCTTTTCAACCGTACTGCATTTTCACTGTGGTCTGGGAAATGTTACATAAGCTTTCTACTGTTTGGATGAGCTGATTCTGTCAGGCAAACTGCAGCCTGTGTTGACAGATTCACGTATTTACTCTGTTTTTTTTACCGCACAAAATCCAAGCTTAGACCCGATGGACCAATCAGAAGTGATCCGACAGAACGGGCACTTTAGCATCTGATGGCGATGGGAAATCCGAGTCACAGAGGCTTACGTCAGTCGGAATCAGATCGTGTCCATTAAACGTTTGCGGACCTGATTTCTGACTCCTTCCCACAAACTGCGCGCTATTCTAAATAGAAAAATCCTCAGGCTAAAGAGACATCGCTCCACAATCAACATCTCTCCAATTTATCGACTTCAACAAGAATAGAGACAGATAAGCCCGTGATTAATGCAGAGGCTAAATTTTCCCTCTGATGTCTGAAAGCAAGCTCTCCTCCCCACCCCCGACCACAATGAAGTGATTAAAAGCGAGATTAAATTGTTTTCAGCTCAGAAATATCGAGAAGATGCAGAGTTGGGAGCTTTCTTTATTTCACTTACAAAAGGTGAGAGGGTAGGGGATTGGATGGTTGTCTCTTTGAAGTCCTGCCATAAATGACAGTAATCCATAAGGCCAATTTGTAATAAAGCTCCAGGCACATTTTAACAATGCCTCAAACAGACAAGTGAAGCTTTTTCCATTGACTTGGCAGCAACAGCCTTTAGATAAATCTTCTCCGCTCTCTCTGTCTGAACAACCTCGTAATAAAACAGAAGCGAGGTAGAGGGATAGTGAGCGTGCGTGAGAGAGAGAGAGAGGGTGAAATGAGAGCTGGAGGGCCAAGGAGAATTCACTGTGCTGGAGTTAATGAAGAGAGCGAGAAAGAGCCGAAAGTGAGGGAGAGTGAGTATGTCAGCAGAGAGCTGTGCTCAAACCCACACAGTGCAGTGGAAACCTTAAATTACTTACAGCCGTGTGAACAACTCTTCTCTTCTACCACAACAAAGGTGGACGACTAAACATATATGTAGACGCAAGGTTTTCTCAATGTTTTTGGACCGTAACGAGTCTGGTCTGGATTCAGACATCCGTCACACGGCACCGGTCAGTGGAGGGGTGGGGGGGTCGGGAGAATTCTTCTTCTTCTTCGTCTTTGTCCCCCCACCTCTCTAAACAGACCAAATAAGCTCAGGGATCATGGGAACTGTCAGTATGTGTGCGTGTGTTTCTGTCTGTGTGTAAGGAGAGAGCTTGAGGGATGAGGAGGATTCACTCTACACGAGTTAATGAATTTTGCTGTGATGATATTCAAAAGCAGGATGATCCCAGCTGGGATTAACTATATATTGGTAATTTTACTCCTTAAGAGGGGAGCGAGAGAGGGCTGGGTGTGGGTAGGGGGAAAGAAAATAATCTCCTGGAGCATGCACATAACTGAGTGAAAATTAGAAGACTTTCAATTAGAGCCGGCAGGCCTGAGCACATTCAGCATCAGAGGGCGGCTGTGTTTTTTTGAATGCTAAGACAAAGCAGTGCTAGAGCCTGCATGAATCTCATTAGGGCGATGATACCACATAAACAGATCTGCTTCACCGTTATCAGGATTACTTAAAAGTCTACTCAGAATGACTAATGAATGATAGTTGCTTGATTTGCACTGTTCCATGTTGATAAGTTGAACCCAGGATTAGCCTGTCTTTGTGCCACATCATTTCACAAGTATTTAAAAATTCAATGCCGGATCATTTTTCCTCCGTGTGTCCAGGTATGTGCTAAGCGTGTCCCCTACCTTGTACCACGGTGTATGAGGCTTCAACCGAGGACAGGTTGGTGATGACGGTGACATCGTCGTCTCTGCTCGAGCTCTCAATGTCGATGTTGATGGAGCGCTCGATCTCTCGGTGCAGACTTGTCACCATGCCCGTCGGGTACGTCACGTTGGTCAGTCGACCCTCGCTGTCATACCTGCGAAATGGGAGATTGCAGACTTGTTCATACTTGTGCCACCTGTGTGTTGAAAATCGAGCGCACACCCAACAGTCACAAAAAACAGTTTGGCAAGGGGGTGGGGGTGTTTGGTTGTAGATATAAAAGCTAACACTTGGGGGCAGCAGAGCACTTTGTGAAACTCAAGGAGAAAGCAGGAATCAGAGGACGGGAATTGATGGAAATGAACCCGACAGCACTCAAAGACGACAATGCACACAGTGTCACACACTTACTGGTAAAATGTGGTCCATCCAGTCTCGTCAGCTTTGGTTGCCAGGAGGCCCGTGTTGCCGCTGTAGCTCATCAGAGCCACTTCTTGGCCCAAGGCTGACACACTACGCAGCCCCCCACTGGGGTCCAGTGCAAGGGTCACCACTTGATTCTCAGGCAGCAGCACCAGTCTGAGCAGGCCGGCTCCTCCTCCTTGGCCCAGCCCATCCCGCCTCACTTTCACAGTATTGTTGCAGTTATCCACCAGCATGGCAAGCTCGCCATCGGGGCTGTAGGTGAAGTTGAAAAGCGGCTCCCCAGTCACGAGGCTGACTGTCTGGATGTGAAGCCCCTCCCTGTTGAAGACGTACAGCTCCTGCTCCCTCGGAGACGCGACTTCGTACTGCGCCGATCCCACGTACCCGACGCTCGAGAGGGCAGGGCCGGGCCGGTTCGCTCGCACGGCTCGGATGCGTATGTTGTTGAGGTCTGCAATAAAAAGAGTCCCGTCGGGGGACACGGCCAGGGAAGTTGGGGAGTTCAAGCCAGCGTCGGGGGCGTAGCCCTCGTCACCATAGAAGCAGTTGCAGTTGACGTCGTTCTTGCAGTCGCAGTCAGAGGCAGCACCGGCCAGGAGAGAGATTTCTCCATTAGTGCTCACCTAAAAATAAATAAATGAACAAATAAATAAATAAAAAAAAAACACCCACACTTTGAACAAAGAAACAACCAGACAACCGCATACCTGTCTCACTCGGTTAATCTTTTTCTCATCTGTTTCGGCGATGTACAGGATGCCGGTGTGGGACAAGGCGATGGCTGTGGCACTCTCCAGGGCGGCGTGTATAGCCAGCTTACTGAGGCTGTAGTCAATGCCCGGCACTTGGCAGTGCATAGGCCGACCCGCTATAATGCTCACCTTTAGGAAACAATGCAGAAAGTATTGATGATCCAAAAAAGTAGGATGCCAACATAAGATTCCAAAGTAGTAAGTAGTATCTTCCTAGAACTAATTAATCAGTAATTTTCCTGCAAAACTTAGAATTTGAACTTTTTACTTCTAAATTGGCTTTAGGAAGGCTAATTGGGACGAAATCTTGTCAAAGCCTGTATGTACAGACCTGGTGGTTCTCAGTGATGCGTAAAATGACGTTGTTTTCCAGGACGTACAGAGAGTTGTCCATGGGGTTCACGGCTAAGTCTGTGGGCCACTCAAGACGCACCTGACGGGCAGAAACAGAAGTTATACGATCTGTGAGACGGTATCTATGCCGAAAGGGTGCCAAGGTTCAGACAAGTCTCTTATTCATTTAAGTGACTGCAGCAGTGTTCACTTTCTTCTGATCCATTCATTTATCCATTGACTCTTTAATCCCTCCCTAAATCAGTTTCTCCCTGACCTCCCGGCTGGCTCTACTCCACAGAGTCATCATAGCTCAGCACTAAGGGAGCTCTTAGATCATCATCAATCACACCATCGGCTTTTGTCTCTTTTTCCCCACCTGGCTGACGTCCATGCTGGTGTCACAGCTCAGAGGCCGCACGGCGGTCAGGTCGTTAGCCCCCAGCAGAGTAGAGATGATGCCATTCTGGTCCACCTTGCGGATCATGGTGGCGTCCACGAAATACATCAGCCCGTTTTTATCCACTGCGATACCTGTCAGCGGGGGGAGATGAACACCGTGAATGACGACTCATAACTCAAACACTGCGGGGCCATACCCATAGACATTTTAAGTCAATTAAACTTCACTCTTTCAGCCGCTGAAAATGAATAGCAGCCCGGGCCGCTCAATTGCTCAATGCTTCATCGAATGAGAGGGAACACAGAGATGGAACGGGCATTGAACTGTTGAGAAATGTTAGTTTTGGGATGAGTCATTGGGATGCCGAGCTGAACTCCCCTTAGAGGGCAACCGCAGACGGCACGCAGATCATCTAGAATGGCGAGTGATCTCTTGCGCTTCTCTTCCTTCCTTGGTTTCCTCTTGATCTCTTTTTTGTTTTTTGTTTTTTGACACCCAACTTTCGACTTGTTTATACCTCTCTCCGTTTTATCCTTTATCACTGGGTTGGTGTCACCCCGTCAGTCTATCAGACAGCAGACGCTCAGAGAGGTGTGACTGTTCAAGTAAAGTGTGCCCAGAAATAACTTCTAGATGCACTGGGATAGTAAACAACAGATGGAGGATACAGTGAAGGGTGCACAGAGTAAATGATACGGAGATAAATAGGAAAAAGAGCGGAAGAGCTGGAGGAAGAGAAGAAACAGGAAAAGGGAGGAACTGACGCTTTCTGACTGCGTGACGGGTAAGAGAGAATCAGCAGTTCATTGTCTTCCCCGATCGTCCCATCTTATCTCATGAACTGTGCATACACACACACATGCATGCACTCTTGCATGCACACAGTGTATATATTCTAACATCTGTGGTGCTACATGTACACACATGACAAGAAATGTGACAGTGTGACATCCTTGACAGTTTGGTGTCACAGTGTTCTGAGATCCAATGATCCACAAAAATAATCCCATTATAAGTTTAACATTAACCTGGTTTATAACCTCCTTCTGTCTCTGTCCTGCTTTAGTTGAGTCATAAGATGGGCGCATTATGAAAAAAAAAACCTCATCAGTGAAAATGTAAGCACCCTTAAATTACACGTCTTGTGAACTGAACTGTGGATCACAAAGTCTCCTCAACAAAACTCATTTCGAAGGATGTCTTAAGAGTCTGTATCCACATTTTATACTGTAATACAAGAAAATGCAATTTGAACAATATGAAGTTAACTGTGACGTGAAATTCCCCCTAAGTGGCTCACCTTTGGGGCTCATAAGTGTAGCTTCAGTGGCTTTTCCACCATCGCCACAGCGCTCATCGAAGGGCAGGCACTGCTCCCCGGTCCCCGCCACGACCTCAGCATTATCCGACAGCAGACGACCACCAGTTAATGACCGCACGCGGTAAATCCGTCGCGAGTTTGTGTCTGAGATAAACAGCGCCCCAGATACCGGATCCACAGCCATAAAGTATTTATGGGTTGGGTTATTACTGAAGCAAAAAAAGACAAAAAAACTATAATTATCAGCCTGGATTTACATTGTAAATGATACTTTGAAGCGCTTTTGCATTTATTTTTTCCTTTGCTGGCATGTTGTTAATTTCTCATCCTGAGCCTCTTACCTGTGTCTGAAATCTTTGTTCCTTTAAGAAAAGAAAGGGAGACAGAAGCACAGCAAAACAAATGTTAATTCACACAGTCTGCACAGAGCAACCTACAGAGAGCAACA
This sequence comes from Aulonocara sp. 'chitande type north' Nkhata Bay, assembly GCF_057382095.1. Classification (NCBI taxonomy): domain Eukaryota; kingdom Metazoa; phylum Chordata; class Actinopteri; order Cichliformes; family Cichlidae; genus Aulonocara; species Aulonocara sp. 'chitande type north' Nkhata Bay. Next base: position 19,521,899 of record NC_141345.1, read on the forward strand.
CAAAGCTGGCAGTGGTGTGAAGAGCAACATTTAAAGATGTGTAAAAACACCCTGGGGAAATGTTATCTAGCACAGTCTATATTTCTTGCCAGTCCAAGTCTCTCACCTCACTTCTTTCATCTAACATCTTGTAAGCACTGAAAACATCCAGTCTTTATCCACAATTTTTCCTTTTCCTGGTGACTTACCTCAATATATCTGCAACATAGAGAAACCTCTAAATTCACAACTGCTTTCCTATTGATTACTATTCTATTAATTCGTAATTTACTGTCCCATAGATCTGGAGGTTTACCTCAGTTCCAGGATGCCAGTTGTGTTCATAGATGGGTAGACCCGGCGCACAAAATTGAGGTCCCCGACATACAGGCTGCCATCGATGCCCATTGCCAAAGCAACCGGAGCCAGCAGCTTGTTGCCGTCCGCGAGGCCATTACAGCTGGGGCACGAGATGCTGCGCCTGCGGCCGTTCCCCATGATGCTCGTGATTACTGGAGGCTGCTCTGTCACAAAGATGTTTTCCCCGCTGCCTTTGTGAAGGATGCCTGTGAACAACAAAAGACAAACAGATATATCAAAAGCAGATAAGGGCTCATTATTCCACAGGTAACAGTGGAATCAGCTGAAGTTCCAGTTTTAATGAATGAAATTCTAGTATTATTTCACATTTATCTCTGTCTATTCGAGGAAACGACACGGACTTGGTAACCGAGCTTACTGGCACTAGCTGATCCTGCGCCAACACGGCAATGGCCATAATGCTAAAATTAAGGCCTCACAATTGGAGTTCACAAACCAATAGGTGAGATCATCTATCTTTTATATACAGCTTATGGAATACCACTCAAGCGATCCTGAACTAAGTTTTGGCAAAGGTGTCTCTGCCAACCACACCACCTGTCTCTGTTTTAGTAGCTGCTGCTGATTGGTCGGTGCACACTTTTAGTGGATGAGGGAGTCAAACTAGGTGAGACAACACTTCCTGTGAAAATCCTCACTGACAGGTAAAGTCTGGCAACTTCAACTAGAGGAAGCGCAGTGTGGTCTAACCCCTCTCCACCAGCACCACCAAGACAATAACACATTGTGTACTGTAAACCTGCTACACACAGGGAACGGGCTAAATATAAACTGGAAGGCAAAACAGGGGACAAACAGAAAAGGCTTTTGCATAACTATGAGTGTGTAAGTGTGTGTGTATACGTACCACTGCGTGTGTTGAGTATGTGGTGCTTGTTGAGCGACCAGCCGCCCAGATTTGTGGGATCCAATTCGTAGCCCTGCAGGAGGGCCGTCCTCTTCTCCCAGAGGATGAGACTGGCACATGACTCATACTCATAGCCCACTGACACTACATGCAGGAAAGAGTAGAGGCAAGAGAAACGAGAGGGGTGGGGTTGGGTGGAGGGGAACGTGCAAAATAAAGGGATGAGAAAACATCAAAGAATCATTTAAGAAACAACATAGGAAGAGAGGCTGTGAAACTTCATCAAAATATAATCTCCTAAGTTCATTTAAGGTGTGAAACACAGAGAAGCTAGTTAGCACCTGTACCAAAACCTGCACTCGCACCTTACTAACACTCTGGCATGCTGTTAAATCAATTAAAAAGCTTGCTAATTGGAAAGATTGCCCTTTAAACCTGCAGGCCACGCTGGCTGCAACAGTAAAAACTTTGCTCGTGGAAAAATAATGCCCTGATCGTGTTCGCGTCCTGACTGAGCCACGGTTAATTTGAGTAAATAAATAGAACAATTAAGGGAAATTAGTTGCGATCAGGTGTATTTTTGAAGACTACTCAGAGAGTGTTTGTGTTACGTGCTTGTTTTTGGGTTTTTTTCATGGGTGTGCTGTTGTGTTCCTGCTTGTTAAAGGGAAAAAAGTGTGTTAACACATCATTTCCCTCCTGAGTTAAAGAGAGTGCTGCTGCCAGCACATTTTCAGCTTCACTACAAGCAGTAATGCAGTATACCTGTGTCTGTATCTATGCTTAGCAAAACATAACCTAATCATCAGCCACGTATGTCCTTTATATTCTCCAGGAATTGGAAAATTGCTCCTACTCAAGGGACATTTAAGATCTTTCAGCGAATGCAATTTTCCAAACAGTGTGCCCCTCCACACTGAAGCCCCAGATGTCCACTGCATCTGTGGCCTGACAGCAGTGTTTGGCTGACAGCATCTGTGAGCGACTGTGACAGCAGAATGTAATAGCACTGAGGCTCCCCTGGACTCCTGCTTGCTGCTCCAGTAGTTAACTGCTAACTCCTCCTGATGGTTAATAACCCTTCACCACAGTTACGGCTGGCTGACTGAACCAAACGCGGCTTCAATGAAAAATAGACATATGAAAAAAAAAAAAGAGCCCTTCACTGGGGCCATATTGCGAAGTGGATCCAAGCTGGGTTTCTGGTGTATTATCTCTCCTTCAGGCTCACTAATTAGCCCCACTCCCTCTGTCATAACCAGTGCTGTCTTAGTGGTAAAGTGTCTAATGTATTCAGGGTGTGCAAGGCTGGGAGAAAAAAAAAAGATCTGTGCCCGCCAGCACAGCTTTTCCTCCATCCATCCCTTCCACTTACCGACAGCTTCGGAAAGCCCGTAGACCCTTTGCCCGTATGCATCTGTCTTATCCCAGATGTAGGTATATGCCAAGTTGGGCGAGGCGTGGAACCACTTCTGGAAGAGGTGGCCCTCCACCGCGACCATCAGGTGAACCTTCAGAAGGCCCATGGACACCACAGCTGGAGTCATGGTGACCTTGAGGAGGGAGCGATAACCTTGGGTCCTGGAGCTTAGGTAGCACAGCTTTAAACTTGTGCCAGGCACCTCGATCTGCTCATGCAGCACCTGGAAGACAAAGAGAGGATGGCGGGAGAGAGGGATTAGGGAGGATTAGAGAAAGAGGGAGTAATGGGGGTCACGCTTCCACTGATGGCTGAAGGACAAGAAATGGCAAAAAAACAATGGGAGAAATAAAGGAATAGGAAAGAGGGAATAAAATGGGGGAACTATGGAAGCGGAAGGAGAAAGAGAGCTACAAAAAGATAAGCATACAGGAGAGTGGGAAGAGAGCGAGGGAACCAGAAGGAAGATTAGCCGGCAGCCAGAGGTCAGTGGTACTGCACCTGTGTCTCCGGTATGATGGGTTTCTCCCCTGGCTTGGAGCTGAAGAAGGAGGAGAGAGGGGATGCAATCACAAGTGGGTCAGGCCTGACGAAACCGCTCAGGTCACAGCCTGGGATCGTGTTCTCTTCTGTCTTAAGCACCAGAGTGTCCATAGCATAAAACTGGCTCCAGGGCAGCCACACGGTGCGCTCCTGGCTCAGGAAGGGGGCGCGCTCGAACCGAAGGGTCAGTGATGCACCACCATTAGCTATCAGGTCAAACCTGGAGAGGTTTGCGAGAAGAGGACGGGAATGAGGTATACATGGGGAGTGCCGTGGTGGATGGACAGGCCAAGTTACTTAGACCTAAACAGAGCTTAACACAGCAATTACTCCACAACAACAAAACACCTGAAATAAATATTCCGACATTATTAATTACGGTCCAAAAAAACAGTACACAGACCACAACAAGGTGACAAGTTGAAGGCCAACCTAGCCATCGGTCTGCTCTGAAATATGAACAAGGCGACGTTAGAACACACGTCTCATAACAGAAGTGATTTTATTAGATGTTATCCTTTTACCCTTTGTCACTAAATTATGGGTAACAGCTGTAGGTTAATGATTAGTAGAGGAAAAGGTCACACACACACACACACACACACACACACACACACACGCACGCACACAATTGACACGTCTTATGGGAAACGGCCAGAGCTGCGTGAAGAGCTGCGAGAAAATAACATAGAATCCGCGAGACCAAACAAGACCAGACGCAGACGTGTTCATTGAAGACCGCGTCTGGAATTCAAGGTCAATTAAACATTACAAGAAGTTTGCATATTTCTCGAAGAAATCGCTGCAAAGAAACAAATGATAAAAGGCGATTGCTTAAAGAATATGACAGAAGACAGGGAGAGGAGAAAAATGTATTTTTAATGCGTGGAGATCAGGCTGAAGAACCAGTGAATCAAATTTTGAAATAACATGTTAGAGATGTCAGCCAGACTTAAATTAAATAGAAGTTGTTGGGGGGGAAATTGGACAGAGAAGTCAAATCAAAGCAGCCGAGAAGCTGGAATTCCTGCAGAGGAACTAAAAAGACATGTAAGATGACTTAACTAAGTGTGTTTGGAAAGTGGCTATCAAAGAAGAAAAAAAAACCTAAGAAATTCAAAAATTAAGCTGTTAAGGCTTTGATTCAACCTTGCTTTGATCGCTACAGTGAAAAAGAAAATCACATGTGAAATCACGAAATCAAATCAAGTTTAACAGGAGGAAGAAGTAAGAGGTAATGAAGTAGAAGGAAGAATTTAAACCCTACATTGCGTTATGCACTTTGTTTTTCCCTTTCTTCCTCTGCATTTGCTATAATGTACATGTGTTTTTCTTTTTAGCAGTTTCACTTCAGAGAAGATTCTAGTGTTACAATCCTCAGTTGTGTTGTTCTTGTTACAGACATTTACTCCTCTGCTATTTGAAATCTCCTTTTCTTTCATGTATCTAATTATTTATTCCACCAACAGCACTGCCTTCTCGTGGGATCAGTTTTCTAACCTAATCTAATCAAATCTGATTTAATAACAGAGCCTATGTGGTGAGGTAGTTTCCATATTTCAGCAAGGAGTGCTGGGTGGCTGTTGTACATACATTCCATCCTGCCGTGTCAGCGTGTATCCGTAGTGGGGATAGTTGACAAAAGACACGTTCACCCCCACCAGAGGGGTTCCATCTGTAGTCAACACCTGACCCCGAATTAGAGATGCCAAGCTGGAAGAAGACAGAGGAGACACAAGTGAGGGGAGCGAAAGTCAGCCTGTCAAACCAGTCTTCCCAAACCATCCATCATCTGATTTGATTAATCTCTCCATCTTTCAATCATCCAATTTGCCCATTCAATTATTGCCCTGCTCTTCCACCACTCATTAATTAGAAACAATCAGCTACCCCCACCGTCTAGATGAGCTCGTGTCAATCACGTAAACAAACCATGACAATATAGATGGGATGTGCACGTATTGTTAAGTACGGGCGAGAGATTGCATTCTCGAGAACTAATAGACGCAGATTAACATTTAAACATTTCAGGGTAGCGTCGCTTTGATAAGTTATTTTCTTTGAAACGTCCGATGTCAGCATGTGTAAATATATTCGGAGGAAAATCAACACAGTGGACAGCGCTTCACAGCTCTTCTAAATCTATGGGGAATCTTGGCTTGCCAGCAATTGGCTGTGGGATTTGTTAAGGTCTTGGCTAGCTGTACGAACCATTTCAAAGTCTATTTGATATTTGTTTTTGGAAATCTAAAGATTGGAAATTTTCCACGGCTCGTATTTTTTCACTTAAATGTCAAATCTTTTAAGATTCGCAGTCAGATTGCAGTCATGCACAGTCACCACACAATGTTACAGTGTTTGCAACACCAACGAAAGACAAAGTAAATGTAGATGATCAAAGCTTTTATCCTGCATTCCTACTTTCATTATTGGCTTGTATTGCTAGTTTGTGGGGTGCAGAACAGTATCACTACACTGTATGTATAGATATTCACCGGTGACTTCATATTATTCTCATATTTTAAAATATGAGATCTGTAATGTTTCTGTGAACGGCTCTTTTGTGTCACAGTCTTAAGATATGGCCTTAGTTGCTAGCGGTTGAATTTCCTGCCATACCTGGAGTTGAACGGGTTTTCCAAAGGGATGATGTGGGTGCTGTCCCGTCCCACAAGCATCTTGACGCGGTCGTAGAAGGAGCGGACTCGTGGCTGGGACATCGGGCTCTGCTGGATGACTAGCAGAGGGTCCCGGGAGCCCCGGCACAGGGGGCTGTTCTGGCAGGGACTCTGGATGCAGCAGTCTGGGTCCATGCAGTCTGTCAGTCCATCTGATAGAAGAAGAGCAATGATAAATGCTCTAAGGGACGCGAAAAAAAAAGAAGAAGCTTTGAATAATCTGTTTCTTTCACTTAGGAAAGTTTAATTTTGCCATCCACAATCAAGGCTCTTCTCAGGAGACCTTAATTTTATATTTTGTTTAATTTATTATTTTCTCCATCATCCTTTATTTCTTTGAAGAAGCAGATTTTGCTAATTGAATTCTTAAGGCACTATACGCCCCCCCACCCAAACTCACCTCCTTCGTTGTCCTTGTTGTCGGCACAGGAGGTCTCCATGGCAACACTGCAACCAGGGCCCCTCCACCCCGTCTGACATTCACAATGCCAACTCTGCTGGCCCATGGTGCACTGGCCGTTACCGTTACACAAGTTAGGACAGCCATCTGTGAGAAGAGGACAGGAGAGGGGAGAGGGAGGGGGGGAGGGAGAGAAACAAGGTGATGTTTGTTTTATCATTAATGATGCACAGATGAAAACACACACACGCACGCACAAACACACGCACGCACACATATGCTCATATGGTAATGATAGATCAATGAGTCACACTCAGTGTGGTAACCAAATAATGGTAGCATACTGCCAGTGCTGATTGTTCAGGAATCAATTCCAATCAGGAGGTCAGTTTCCATGCACACCTTTCCATCTTTATGTCTCTGCACCTGAGGGATGCCTCCTAGTATGTGTATATGTGTGTGTGGACCGAGGTGGATAGATCACTTTATTCACTTACTGGATGGAGCCCAACCCGATCATCTCTCTCTCTTTCTCGGGTGCAGTTTCACTCTCTCTCTCTTACTTATGATTCAGTGTAGGTAATGGGATTCTGATGGCCTGAGAGTAATGCTTTCTCATGAGAGAATGAGATTATGCTTGACAGAGTGTGTGCGTGCATGCGTGTGTCTGTGTGGTGGCAGTCCATGAACTAATAAAGCTTCGCTTCGGCGTATGCAAAAAACCCTTACCAGAATCTACGACCCTGGAGCCAAGTAAGTTCTGTAACTAGCATAGCAAGGGCACCCTCAACTCAGGAGTGACTTTAAGGCAAGGCAGAGCGGACGTTTTGAGGTGCTCTGGATAAGGGAATTTGCAATTATAGAGGAAAGTGCCATTTTCTCACTTTAATATTATCTGGTAACTTTTGGAGGCTTATATCATATATACATATTTATATATGCTATATATATGTGTATGCTTTATACATGCCATATTTCTCTATGTGAGGCTGTAAACTGCAGCCAGTTATCTTAACATAAAGACTGGAAGCAGGGAAACAGCTAACTTGGCACTTATGTTATAATATCCATCAATCAGTTCTGATAAAACTGCACAAAATAACATGTTATATGCTAAAAGTGGAGTGCGAAAACTTGCATTTTGTCATTTTACAGGAAGGTATGTGTGGGATTATTTCTTGCCAGGCAGCAGAGACTTCCTGGAGTGTTGTGACTGCGTGTTGGCCAGGAATCCAGGAGAAAATCCAGAAAGTTATAGCGCTATAGGGCACAAACAAGCCTCATGCATAACCCCGTGTAATAAGTTGTTTTGAATTCAATTCATTTATTTTTTTTTTTTGTATAGTGCCATCTCAAAGTGCTTTATATTGTACGGCAAAAACCCTACAATAAGACGACCCCAACAATCAGATGACCCCTATGAGCAAGCACTTGGTGACAGTGGGAAGGAAAAACTCCCTTTTAACAGGAATAAGCCTCCAGCAGAACCAGGATTGGGGGGGGGGGGGGGGGGGGGGGGTATCTGCTGCGACTGGTTAGGGGTGAGGGGAGGAAGACAGGACAAAGACAAACTGTGGACCAGAGTGAGACAGTTTTGCACATTGTACAGCGAAGCTAGCTTTTTCCTGGCTTGATGCTAATCTTAGCCAAATGGCTGGTCGTTCGTGATGAACAGATAGGCCTGAGACTACATCAATTTTCCACAAAATGTTCATTTCTTCCTTTTAACTGACTCCTATATTAAGACAATTTCACCGAATTGGGACCATTTAATATCTCCTAAATGCCACAAAATCAAAACTTTTCTTTAAAAATCATTCGATTCCATTTGATAATTTGCACCCATGCTGAGACAACGTACCCCATCAATGCCATTTAAAGGGGAAAAAAAGCCTTTAACTCCTGGCTTCCCTTACAACTTTCCCGTATCTTTCGAAATCCCACCTCTCTAATGCAAAACTGTCTGTTTGCCACATTATAATCTATCAAGGAGGGGAGGGGTGTGGAAAAAAAGGCATGATGACACACAATGACAATGTTTTCTCCAGCAGCACAAAGAGCCCCAAACAAACTTGTCACAGTGATTTCCTCTTAAACAAATGAGGGAGCGGGGTGCGACACTCTTAAGTCTACCCACGGGAGACGAAGGCAAAGAAAAGGGTTGACTGATAAAACAATATGTGCATGCACGAAAAGGCTCTCGCTCGCAAACGCACGCACACGCCTAGCACGACACACCCTGGAGATATGACCTGACATTTCTCACTCGGCACTATTGTGCCGACAGAGTGAGGAAGGACAAAATAACCCAGTAAGAGATTATGAATATGAAATGCTTTTCACTGAGTCCTGCTCAGTAGATTAATGAACATATTTTCACTCAAGTTGCACTGTAGAATTTTGCCCTCTAACAAATCGCTGCATCAATAAAGCCATGCATTATGAATACAAATAGTGCAATCTAAACCGTGGCAGCGGCTAAATTAACAGGCATTTCACCCCGATTGGCATTTTATCATATGTCTCAACCAACAGACGATGAGGGGGGAAAGTCAAAAAAGGACTTTTAGAGAAAGACGGCGCACCATCTTGTTTGTGGTGGAAGAGGTGGGGAGCCGGGCGAGCTTAACAACGTTACTCAGTTCAACACGAAGACTCAAATCAAAGGTTTTATCTTTAATTATGACCATTTTCTGCATCAGGGGACTGCTCATGATGCTGTATTAACAGTCAGCCTGGAATAGATTGTCCCCAAGTATTGAGCTCGGGGAACAAAGGCAGTTAGCAGTGATTGCCTGTTAAATGGAGTTGCCATTTAAAAGCAGCCAAATACTTATGAAGCACCCGGACAGGACAATCCATAGCGGGCATTGATTGGCTTGCCTGGGCAGGCCGGCACGAGGCTCCTCTCTCTTTAATGCCAGGACCCAGTCGATACCCCCTCATACTAACTAGAATAAAGTGGGATTTCAGAAACTATTAAGTCCACCCTCCCCAGTAATGTGGTTGGACTCTGATGAAATCCTCCTAAAAAGGAGAAGAAATTGCCTTGGGTTATGGGTGAGCACACACACACACACACACACACACACACACACACACACACACACACACACACACACACACACACACACACACACACACAAACACACACACACACATTATGTGGTGTGCAGTGTCTGTGGGTGTGGATGGTGGGGCATATGACTCGAAAGATATCGTGTAGGACTCCAAGGATGAAGTGAGAGGGAGGCAGGCGGAGATAGAGACAGATAGAATGAGAACAAAGTGTATGAAAGAAAGTAAGTCGAGACATTGTACTGAAAAGTTCCACCTTTCTCTCCATTCCCCTTGTACCCAGCTCTGCCTCCTTTAAAGGTCATGAAGTAAAGGTCACAGCCATAAATCCGCGATCAGAGCTCATAGATGGACCAGATAACGCTGTACTTTCTCAAATATACCCCACTTAGCTGCTTCTCCTATTCTTAACAAGCTACCTTTGAAATTACATTGATTGCTTTATCCCAAATTGTTCTTTGACCTGCCTCTCTGCTTCCCTTTGGCTCCGTCTCTTCCTTTTTCTTTTTTTTGCGCCCTGCCTCTTGCTCCCTTTTTAACCCTGCAATTTACCTTTTCTCTGGGTTGGCTCTTCATAAAACAATGAGAGCTATTCCATTAAGCGTAGAGGGTGAGAGGACACTCTCAACGGCGCTCCAGGGACCTGTACTGTCAGGCAGTCTGTGCCGCTCCGTGCAACCCGGCAGAGGTTCAGCTGCGGGGCTATCTATTAAGCATTCTTGTTGTGCGTGTGAGACAACTCACCTCAGACCCAAACTCGTCTCTGTGTGTTAACCTCAGCTGTTATTCTGTTTATTATTGAGTGATCTGACTAAACGGCATATTTTTTTGCTTTGGTGTGGTTTTGGCGGGGATGTTGAAAATCAGAAATTCTTAAATTAATACTGTAGGCCCTTTCAGTCACACAAGCATAATCAAGCACACACACGTGCACAAAATAAATTTAGCAGCCACTCTACCATGGCCACGACACTTGCCACACAAACCCAAATGTAAACACACACACACACTTAACAGTTCTGTATGTATTTGACACCACATTGAGGACCTGCATCATTGGGTTATGAAATACACCAATTACCTCCAAACTTTTTTACAACTTTCATTATTTTCTCCTCGTGTGAAGCAGATTGTGTTTACACAACACATGAGTGGAATACCTGAGTGTTTTTTTTGTGTTTCCAGGCTCCACGTTGGAAATATTAAGGAGAACACGCTCACACGCATGCACGATCACACTTTTCACAGCACAGCCCCTCGACACTGCTGATACCACACTAGGCTCTACGGTACCCCACAACACATCAAGGCTCAATGACAGCTAACCCCTGCTGTAGTCCACTGCTGTAATGGGAGTGCACTACATGTAGGGAGTCATCATTGAGGCTGGAGCCCTAATCTACGGACAGATAGCACCACAGAGTCTACAGAGCCAAGCCAGGCCAAGAACCCACAAATGCAGCAGCTAGCTTCTACCACCACAGGCTAAGAAACAAAACACCAGAGTCAGATACGGTACCTGCTTTGTCAACCATGCTCCCATGGTCTGCAGTGGGAGAAAATGTGCAAAAGGTAAGAGATGGGGAGAGTATTTTTTTTCTGAAAGAAATGCAAGCAACATCATGCAGCGCTGAAATGAATAACAGGCAAGCTGAGATAAGCTAACGCTGAGAGTGTCTGGTGCTAGTGAAGTGTGCTTTGCACCAAGCTGAGGCCTGATAACTCTTTCATCTTGGGCTGATGGTGCAGTCAAAGCTGCCCTACTTTCTGATGGGGGAAATCGGGAGATCATAAACTGTTATTCCCCTGTGCATATGTATGTGCCTATGCGTGTGTAGGTGTGTGCGTGTGTGTATATATATATATATATATATATATATATATATATATATATATATATATATTGGTGTTTTGTTTGGTGTGTGTGTATCAGATTGCAATCACAGTGCTTTTGGTGACAAGGAAATGAGACTTTGTGTCTCAAAGCACTGACGGTGAATCAAAGGAATCTGCCACTCATCCATCCAAAGTGACAGTGATGTCAATATGAGACAGTGATTGACTGACAAAAACGCTCACTCACACTCTAGCGCAACTGTGTGCATGCACACACCATAAACAAAGTGAGAGTTATTTTTTGATCACAGTGAGGTGAAGTGGGGATTTTGTTTTGTGCCTTTCATCACATAACTTTGGTGTTTCAAAGGCCATAAAAACTAAAACTCCTGGGGTCTGCAGTTGAGAGGCAGCATAAAACAGCTAAATCCTGCTCTTGTGTAATCTCCCACCCCCACTTCTAAGAAGTTTGCACCTCTTCTCTCTGCTCGCCCACCTTCTACGTCAGCCCCTTCTTCAATTCCCCATGGCCTTCCTCCTGCTTCCACTTCTGATTTCCAAATTCCTTTAAGAAAGTATAAAGGAGCTGCCATTTTAGTCTGACTGGGTGCTGGTGTTTCTGTGCACACCCACGTGTTGACACACAGGCACGCATGTCAAACACACACCTCCAGACACACGCTCACGGGAACACACTCACCGATGGTGCAGTGCTCTCCGTTCCAGCCCTGGTGACACTGGCACTTCCCGTCCTTGCAGGTTCCATGTTTGATGCAGAGAGGGTTGCACACACGCTGGTCACAGCCTGCACCGGTCCAGCCTTCCTCACAGCGACAGGCTCCGCCCATGCACACTCCGTGAGTTCCACAGTCCACTGAGCAGACCTCTGAAGGAGAAAAGATTTGGATCACAAACAAACGGTGCTAGACTCAAAAGTCAGTGTTTCCTGTATTTATTATTTTTAGTATTCTAAAATTTCATATACAGTCACGTGAAAAACCAAATACAGCTCTTGATTCAAAAGCTTTTAACCAATGATAACTTGAAGTAATTGTATGACTCAGTCGTTCACATTGTTGTGGAGGAATTTTTTTGCAACTTTGCTTCAGTTCATTGAGGTTTGCAGGCATTCATTTAAACTGTCTTAAGGTCTCCCCACAGCTTTTCAGTCGGCTTGACGTCTGGACTTTGACTGGGCCACTGGAGCATCCTGATTCTTTGCTTTTTCAGCCATTCTGCCGCAGATTTACTGGTAAGTTTGGATCACGGACCAGTTTGGGTCAAACTTCAGGTGTTGGAAATTTGACTCTAGACTCTACACAGAGTCATGGGCAACTCAGTGACTACAAGGTGACCAGGTCCTTGTCCTTTCAGTTTGATGACAGGCTTGTTTTGCAAAACAGCCTGAAGTCATCATGCCTCCATCACCACACTTGGCAGTTGATTTTTGGATTTGCCAAACATCTCCACATCGATTCTTCAGTGGAAAAGACACAAGAAGTCTTGTGGTTTGTTCAGATGCAGCTTTTCAAACCTAAGCTGTGCTGCCATATCCTTTTTTAGAGAGAAGAGGCTTTCTCCTGGCAATCTTTCTAAATAGGCCAATCACAGTGTTCAGTCTTATTAAGTCTTTTTCTATTTGTACTCTCGCAAACTTTAACATTTAACATGTTAACTGAGGTCTGCAGAGTCTGAGATGTAGCTCTTAGTTTTTTTGGAATTCCTCTAAGCATTGCATGATGTGACCTTGAGGTAATTTTGCTGAGACACTTACTCCTGGGAAGATCTGAATTCTCCAGTGCAGGAAACAGCAAAGACGTGCTTTTATAGACGTGCTTATATTTGCAGATGATCAATTAATCCGGTGCATTTGATTAGCAGCTCCAGGCTGCTACTTACCCTCTTTACTCCAATGGAAGCAGTAAGGGTGCACTTAGTTTTTCACAGGAACACATGACTATATGTATTCATAATGGACACTACTGGGCAGTGAACATGGTTGCTGTTCAGATACATATATGATCTTTTTCATGAATAACATAATAGCAAATGTTACAAAGTACCAGTTCCTAACTTGAAATGCCTGTAAATATGGTGGTATCTGAAAAAAATATCTGCAAAAACTTCATTTTCAATCCTTTTAGTCAATTTTTGAAGCTAGAAAACATAAATTTGTCTGCATTTGATTTCAAATCACATCGGCAAGTGCAAAAATAGAGAACCTTGAGCTTCAAAACAATCAAATCCACATTACACGAAAACACAACTCTCTGTCATGTATTTTTAATTAAAATCAATAGTTATAGTAGTGCAACAACAGGGTTTATTTCCTGAGCTTCTATTACAGTCGCTGTCTGAGAGGCTCAGATGTTGCAGTCGGCGACAGTGCATGTGGCGAAATGTGACAATCCCGCTTGTGTGCTCAGGACCCCTGGTGTGCAGGGAACGCGGTATGTACAGACGTTTTGATACACACTTGCTGAGGGATCCTGCAGTGTGAAACAATGTTGTCTTTATTAAAGTTAAGCATTGCTTCTCTCATAACAAATGCTGGTGCTCTCGTCGTGCTCCTGAGGAAGCGTTCCCAGGCTGGCATGACGGAGGTGGCTGTCTTACTTTCTAAAGTGGAAGCTTAACGGCTTCATTTTATTGAGATAAAGAACTGTGAAACCTCCTATCCCATCTTGGTAAACTGTATGTGTTACTATCCGCAGTGCAAGAACACCTCCAATACATTCTTATGAAAGCCTTGGAACTAGCATGCCATTATCTCCGCGGTACTAGAATCACAGAATTGGCTCCCAGAGCAATACATAACCAATTAAAAAAATTCTGATAGTAATCACGAAGGCTTAACAAAGTTAGGATTCCTACCTCATTTCTGAGTAGCTCACTGAATGCAGCCTAATCATACCTCTTGGGTCATACAGTCTTTCGAGTCTACAAGATTAAAAAAAGTTTTACTTTGGCCTGAACTGAGATGTGTTACAGCTACCTTGTTTAGACATTATAAATTTCAAGTGCTTGTATTTTCTTATTGGCTGACCCTATAAACAGCAGGTCTGAACAGCAGGTGGGCGGGGCTTCTGCACTCAAACAGTGTATCCGACATGACCGTATTTGGATCATTAAGGAGTTTCGAGCAGTTTGAAGCCCAAGCTTTTGGTTCGTAGATGCAACTTATACATGCTCTGAAAGCCCAGCCATGTTTAATATGTGTCAGAACACAGGGACAGAGTCATTTTATTCATATTCCTTTTATGCAAAACCCAGAGTACTGTAGTTTGGTATATAAATAAAAGTGTTCTGCCTTTCCCAAATTAGAATTTTAAGCACTACCCTGATAACCATAAAAATCTGTCATTACCATACTGTCATTGACAGTCTACTGAGAGAGATAATTTTATATAGTCTTGATAGTACAAACTTGCCACATTTTTATTCCTGCATGTTCCAATTTGGCTTCGATACCACAACAGTTGTTGTACCCTGTTTCTGAGCATGTTGTAATTTTTTTTTTTTTTTTTTACGATTTGGTAGATTTGGTCCAAGTGTAGCTCGAAAACCAGAACAGTATGAAATAAAATGGCAAACTAATTAGCCATACTGGGACCGCGAAATATGTTTGGACAAAGGGTAATCAGCAGTTATTTCTTTCCAACTTTCAAACCCACAACCCCCATTTTTACCCGATGTATCTGACTCTCGCAGCTGAACCAGCTTTACAATCGCACTCACCCATGGAGCAGTCGGGTCCCATCCAGTTGGGGTCACAGCTGCACAGCCCAGTGTCTGGTATGAAGGCACCGTGGCCATGGCACTGATCTGGGCACTGGGCCCTGGGCAGTTCGCAGTGGAGTCCTCCCCAGCCTGGCTTACAGTGGCACTCCCCGTTCACACAGATGCCATTGTTGGAACATGTTGGATCCATGCAGTCCACTGGATTAAGCCAGCAATACACCAATTTAAAAGAAAAAAAGCAGAAAAAAAAGAAATTAACAAACAAACTAAAAAATGTCATTACAGAGCTGACGACAAAAACAAATTAATGGTTGTTTTTTTTTAAAAAAAAAAACAGACGTGACAGAGGACATCATTTCACTCTGTGTTTATAAAAAGATAATGAAATAAAGTAAAATGTTACCAGACGTATTACTAAAGCAATTAAAGCACACGATAATGAATAGCTAAGTCTATAATTGGGGCACAGCAGCAAATGCGTTCCACTCTGAAAGAGCAGTGCGCTTCGCTGACACATCATTTGGTGTGAGCTTTTCGCCCGTGTGGATGTGGAAGTGTGTGTGTGTGGTTGATTTGTGTGTATGCGTGTATCGTGCCAATACACGGGGAGAATCTGACACTGTCAGTCTGCCAGGTTGACAGGCAGCTCTGAGTCCAAGCAGTGAGTGAAAACCAATTTGACAAATTACCTCCTCCCGGCAATACGCACACCCATCCCACCCACCCACTCGCTCGCCCGCCCCTTCTCAGGCCTCCTCGCATTGCTCTGTCCCGGTCACTTGCATTTTCCTCTCTCTCTTTCTCTCTCATCTTGTCCTCTTCTTTGTGACACTGCTCTCCCCACCTCCATCTCCTCCCCCTTTTTCCACCACCTCGGGCATGATTGACCCCGGCGCACACGCAGTATTAATAAAAGCAGCCCCCTCGCACACAACCTCGACCCTCCATTTCTGTTTGCCTGGCAGAAATGGCGGATCACAGTTATCGATTTTCATGTCGCTGGCACTTCAGGTAAATTGTTTGAGGGACTCTGCTGTGATGAATATCAGATTTGAGGCTGGAGTAGAAGGGGAAAAATTGGATGAGAGGGAGATCGGGGATCGGCGGGGTGGGAGAGAAAATTGAAGCGCAGAGGAGAGAAAATGCTGACCTTGTTCTCAGGCCCCATGTTTTGACTCTTTCTGCCACTCATCTCTATTCTTCACTTTGCATCTCCCTCTCTGCCGATCTTCTTCTTCACCCCTGGCGTGCTGCTTTCTCTTTTCCTTCTTCTCAACCTATTCTCTCTTTCTTCATACATATTCACCTCTCACCACCCTGACTCCAGCTCCCTCCTCAGCATCTTTTTATCCCTTTATTTTTTCTCCCTTGCTTTCTGATGACTACGATCGCGGCATGCTGATCCTTCTTAACAAAGATCAATAGAAGCGATTTCAGCCCTTAATAAAATCTGTGATATGTTTGGCTGCGCCATCATACTTCATCTGTATACATGGACGCTCAGTCAGCGTAAGATTATGCCATGATAAGCTGTCTTCACTGGTGTTAGAAGGGGTAAATCTGTGAAGTTTGTTGTGCTTCACCTTACTTTCAAAGCGATCACACAGAACAGTTTTAAAGAAAAAAAAAAACAAACATGCACCATTACACCTCCTGCGCTCACCCTCTGCACAGTTTGGCCCTTTGTAACCGACGGAGCACACGCAGTTTCCATCAGTGCAGGTGCCGTGGCCGCTGCAAAGAGGGTCTATGCACTGTGTGACAGGGACGTCGCATTCGGGTCCTTTCCAGCCGCTGTAACACACACAGGAGCCCTTGTCGTACTGGCCGTTGCCGCTGCACAGCACCGGGCATGCCGCTGTAGGAACAGAGAAACGGAGAGATTAAACCCTGCGCATAAGAACAAACCAAACAAACAAACAAAGAAAAAAAAACCAATTAGCAAGCTTTTTAAAAGATCGCCAAAGCGGCGAAAAGTGCACGTCGCCCACCCACGCAGATCCACATCCCACCGTGCAGGAGGGTTGAATAGAGTGGCTAAGGGGCTGGAGAGCGCCAATGACATGAAGAGTAATTACAGGCAGAGGTAACTAAACTATTCATCAAAGCTGTCTACCCCAGGTGAGCACAGAGCCAGGGAGTCGTTAGCTAGGGGAGCTGCCATTCATCATCAGTCATCTTGTCTCAGCTCCACCTAAGGCCATGCACCATCTTGCTACTCTTAATCCTCTTCTCCTTTTTTTTATGTTTTATTTTTGCACGAAGCTGAAATGTGTCTGCTCATCTAATTAGACAGCGGAAATGACAGATTTTTTTTCCTTTTCATCCTTGCTCCGACGGAAGAAGCGCATTCGTAAACAGCTAATACCTTTGGAGCAGTCCATGCCATGGAATCCTGGGAAGCAGTGGCACACACCAGAATTACACTCTCCGTTGCCATGGCAATTGCGCGGGCACTCTTGCACTGAATCTGTGAAGAAGATGAAGTGAGACAGAGAGAGGGAGAGGCGAGGGGTGAGACAGTGTGACGGCAAGCATCAAAGCCTTCCATTAAACCATTGGCACAATTCATTCTTTAAGATACTACAAATTGAGTCGAAGCGCTGCCGAATCTCACAGTCGCACAGACATCAAACGCCCTCCTCCAAGATTCCATGAGTTTCTTTTTTGTCTGCATTTTTCATAATGTGGCAGGAATGTATTATGAATCAGCCATTTTGACGAGATGGGATCCACCAATGCTCCGCTCATAGAAAACAAGAGTATCCCCCTCCACTCTCCTTCTTTCTCTTCGACCCTTTTCTATCCATGGCTCACTTTCTCACTCCTCACTCATGTCCGGCCCCACCGAGGTCACTAATATTTCATCAAGCTGCGGATGTTTGGTGCAGCTAGGCCAGATTTTAGCTGGACTCTGAGCTGCTCCATCTGCCTTCTAACCTACTCACTAGAAATGAGAAACAGTTTGGTGGGAAGGAACGGGGTCGGTGCTAATCATAATCACAAGGAGGACACTTGGACTTTTATCCTCTCTGTTCTATATGCTTCTTCCAACTTCCACTCTTCTTACACAAAGAATGACACAGCCAAGCCTCACTGCTTCTCCTAACACTTCCCCTACTCCATGTACCCCCCCCTAAATAAAAAAAAACTAAAGCCCCTCGCCTCCCTCTTTACCCTAATGCCACCCTCTCTTCCATTCTCCTCTTCAGCTCCTCCTCCCGTCCTTCACTCCACTTCATCCCATTCTGGCTTTGCCCCTACCATTAGGCCTTTCTTCCAACTCCCCCTCTAACTACTCCACTCTCATTCTGCCCCTGCCGCCTCCGCCTCTCCATCTCGCCACTACTCCAACTGCTGAAAGCTCTACCCCTCTGTTATTGACAGTGAAGGATTCTTTCACTCCGCTTGACTCTTTCCATCCAACCCTGCCTTTTGTCCTTTTGTTCTCCTTTGGCTCGAATGCAACCGAAATGATCTGGTTAGGATCCTAAAATCATTCTGTTTACAGGGCCGTGTGACACTGTGGTCCTCACCCACCTCAAAGATGAAGGTTGTTTAATGTAAGTGTGTGGGTTTTTTTTTTTTTTTTTTGTCACACTGTTGGACATATTAGCGTGCCCAACTATGTTTTGGCAAACGTACATTTTTAACTCACTGAGCAGTCTTTCCTACTTGACAATGTTACTATGGTTGTGTTGCATTGGCAACATTGTTCACATGCTGCCGGGGAGCATTTTTGCACGTCGTGAATGTGTAAAGTCACAGAGTAACTGATGGGGAATCTATTTGACTAAAATAGCAGCCTTGCTTTGCCGCCAGTGGTAGAGAAAGTTTCTGCGTGCCTCTCTCTAACCAGCTCCTAAAATCCGGTGCCTAATCTCATTTTCACTGCCGTTCTGCTTTTCCCTGCCGCGCTGCCACCTCTCCGCCCACAGCGACAGATGCCGACTCTGTCTCACCCATGACATTCGTGCTGAAGGAAACCGTCTCTCGCTCCCGACCGTCGTTGTAGAAGGCCAGGTGCCAGGCACCGGCGTCCAGGTACTGGACAAACACCGCCTCATTGAGGACCACGGTTTGGATACTCCTCCTCTCCCGTGGAGACTCCACCACGCTCCACTTCTCCTTCCCATCGAGGCGCTCCATATAGTCGTACTGCAGAGGAAAACGTGTGAGAGCAAGTTCACTTTTTCAGGCTTCAGAAAATGAGGCATGGTTTTATATGCTTGAGGAATTTGGTAAATAAGATAGCTGGCAAATGACAGTGAAGCATGAGGAAGGGAACACAAAGCTCCTCGCAGGGTTTTCTTTGGGTGTCTGTGTGCATTGCAGGGGAGTGTTTTTACACTTGCCCCGACTGTGCAGTTTCCCCAGCTGAAGTCAGGTCAGGCAGTGAAACAGCTATCTGAATGCAATTATCCCTTCCTACAAATCGAATCCATTGTTAATGGAGTAGCTTCTAATTAATAAGAGGCAGTAAAAGTTACATTACTGTGAAATTTAATTAAGTGTAAATCTTAGTCTAAATTAGTTTTTTCAAACAACTATTACAATGAATCACAAATGAATTTTAAGATGTCCCAAGAAACAAGCCCATTTCTTTCTTTCTTTCTTTCTTTTTTAAAAATACATTCTCCACTCAGATGAATATGAAGATTATTTTTTCATTATGATGGTCCTTGTACAGATTTTACCTGCGCATGCGAAGGAGGCAAGCCCTTGCGGATGTACACCCCGAAAAGGGCATCTTTGCCGAGGGAGATGTTGAACTTCAGGAACTGTGGTTGGCTGAGGTGGAGCAGGGACCTCCAAAACACTCCCGGAGGGACTTCTTGGGTCACCCGCCTCCCAACCTCGATGCTGCCTGAGTCTATACTGCTGTTCCGGCCTGCCCATGGACCTGGAGCAAAGGGGAAAGAAACTGCATAATCTGTGATTCCAGACATTGATTGGTACAGTCAATAGTTAATCATCGCACTTTAATGGGAATAACCTGGCACAAACATTGAATGGTATAGAGGACACGCACCATTAGCTGTGCAAACTGTTCAAAGTTTATACTAAAACGAACGCTGTTAGGCGCGATATGCGGGATGCAAAATGACGCCTCTGTATCAAAGCCTGCACGACTGTTGACTCTGTTGTCTGGGCTGAAATGATAGAGGGCTGATAGAACTGCAGAGCACAGATTTCCAAGCAGACAGGCCCGCACACAGAAACATCCTGCAATCAGGTCAGTCATCTAACAGCACAATGTTGGAGCCCAGAGAGGGAAAAGACAGCAATGTGAGCGCGCGTCTGTGGAAAAACAACAGCGGCATCTGGCCCAGACAGTCACACACACAGCAGTCCTCTCATTAATACAGAATACAGACACAGAGCAGCAGCCCACAGATACCTATAGTACACGCTGTGTATGTTGCAGAGCGAGATTGAGCAGGCGAAAGAAGAATAGATGGAAAAAACCGCATGGGGGCCTTTAAAGAGAGGGGGTGAGCGAGGGGAGCTTTACCTCGCTGCTGACTGAAACCCAGCTCAACACAACTCAGCAGAGTGGTTAAACAGCATACACAGACAGCACAGCTACTACTGCGTCATGAATTATAGAAATAATTTATGTGTGCGAGGCTGTCTGGTTGGGAGGGAAAAAAAGAAGCTATTGGGCTGTTTTAGTATTTAACACAGCAGATATAGCATTTATAAGCCATAAAAGATAAGGCTGACATTCTTCTTGTTTGCAACAAGAGATGTGGCAGTCTGTCCTTCAAAACTTTCTGACTTTCCTGCAACGAGTGGTGCATTCAGCCTCAAGCCAGCTAAGCTATAAATATTCACAAATGCATTAAAAATACTAAAGTCACTTCTGTTGATTCATTTTACGCAATTGGCATGCTAATTAGGATGCTGCTTTAGAGAAATACCTCCACAATGGTATAAAAAAATGGTGGAAGCGATTTAAAATAAAATCCAGCGTCCCCCTCATCAAAATGAAGGAGCACCGGAGCTCTGTGGCAGAAAGAAACGAGTAGGCTTTGGCTGCACAAACAGCACTTGTTAGGATCTATTTATTGTTGAATTTGTTATGTTCACGAGGTCTGTTGCTAGGGGAAAAACAATGCAGAACATTAGCAGCCTTAACCTTTAAGTTTCTTTTTTCTTTTTTTTTTCAAACATGTAAAGTGCCTGCTTCTTCAGGCAAAGATGTGTGGGAGGGGTGCGTGTGTGTTGCAGTTCATACCTCTCCCTCCAGAGGGCAGTGTGGCCACATCGCTGTTGACAGGCAGACCAGCTCCCAGTCCGTTGTTCAACACGGGGCCGTCGGATGGCTTCAGCTGCCACGTCAAACCCAGCAAGTTGATTGCTGCACACAGAAAGATGAAGAGTGAGGATATAGGGGAGGAAAAGGAGGATGGAAATAAATAAATAAATAAATAAATGAATGAATGAATAAAAAGCCCAAGATGAAGGCTCATCAAGGCGAAGAAATATGAGGCCAGCCCTCTTAAATCTGATCTGTCATTTAGACAGCAAATCCCGTAGCATCAATAGAATCAGCCACCTCTATACTTAAGTCATGAATCAAGCGCACGGTCATCAGAGTGGCGGGTTTAGTTAACAGGCACACAAACAGAGGTAAAATCTTACAAATCAGGCAATTAAACCACCTTCCCAAAAAATCCTTCTCTGTTTTGCTTTCTTAACCCCCGACCTCTCGCAGCCATCTTTCACGGGGAAAGCATCTTCAGCTTTTATTTGGAAGCCTTTACACCGTCTCACAGAGAGCAAGTGACAGATTGCTCTCTGAAGAGAATGCTCCATGGCTCTCCTTTCGCTTCTCCTCTTCTTTTGTCCTCTGTTGTGTTATTGTGTGCTGGTGGTATAAGGCTGCTCGAGTGTGTTCGCTCTTCACTTTGTCAGCTCTTTACTCTCCCCACGTCTCTTCCCTCCTTAGCCTGCTGCCAAGCGTCTCCTCCTCCTCCTCCTCCCCATCCAACTCCCCCTCCTCCCCCCCAAAAAAACTGAAAGAAAAAAAGGAAACAGAAAGACCGTACTGCAAAAGTTCAGCGATTTATTTGGTGACAGGTATGTTTTCTGTTTGTTGTAAATGATTTGTTTTGATCTCTTTAATGCCTTCAAAGAATCTTTGTAGTGGGGAGAAAAAAACGGAGACGAATCGCCTGCTCGCGTCTGAATATCAAAGATAACGTTAATGTTAACGGCGGAATGCACCAGCATTTTCCCGCGTATACGTGAATACTGTGATGTGAGCTTTGATGATACACGCAGCACGAATCTGTGATCGAGTCCAATGCATTACGTAGGCGCTATCGCACGCTTCTCAGCGTCGGCCTTATCCCCACCGCAGAAGCCTCACAACACCTGAATCTGAAGCCCGGGAATCAATTTCCTTCTTGTCAAATTCTATCTGTGCTTGCCGAGCGTTTGCACACACAGGGGTGTAAAAGTTGCAGAGGGAAGGGGATGCGCCTTTAGGATTCGCTGCCGGGGCAGACTCATTCTCACCCCCTAAAGTGTCCCGTCGCTCTTTTTCTCTCACCCTGCTTCTTTGTTTCTTCCTTTTTATGCTTCTGCTATTCCCCTCTTTCCTCCCTCCCTCGCTCCTGGTCGAAAGAAAGCGCTGACACCTTTGGCTGCTGCCCGGCCTCCACTGTCAGCTCTTTTTTATTTTTCATGTGCGAGGGTGGTGGTGGGGGCGTGGGGGTATAGAAAACAAGAGATGGATTGGGAGAAGCAAAAAGAGTGCTCCCACCCCTTTCTCTTTCCCCTGCTACACCAACTCTTGCCCTCTCCTCTTTCATTGGGCTGACCTTCATTTCTCTCCTACTTTTCCTTTTAATTCCTCTTTTTTCTTCTTTCGTTTCGTCTTATCTCTGCCTGTCCCTTCTTGTAGATAATGCAGACATGCATCCACACACACACACACACACGCGCACACACACACACACACAGGTGCGCGCAAAGATGGTATCAGAGGGAGCAGTCGATTGAAAGCTTGCCTATTGAACCATCTGGAGACAGTAAGCAATTGTGAGTCTATTGTGACGGCACTCTCAATCTAGGTCATCCCCAAGAACACACATAGCAGACAGCCCTATAGTTAGCTTACTGTGTGTGTCTCATCATTGTGTCGGTGAGGGTTGGTGCACACTTTTCTCAAATTTGTTTTTCCTGTCTTGTTTTTTTCCCCCTTCTTCATCTTCTTCTTCTGTGGGTGGTTGTGGAAAGCTGACCAATAGATGGCACACTTACTCCTTAGCGACAGAAGCGCAAAAGCCAACAATTTGTCAACAGGATTCTTTTGCAGCAAGACACAGAGCAGGAGAGACGTGCAAAAGAAAGAAAGAAAGAAAGACAAAGAGAGACACTTGTTATCATTCTCTTTACAAGTGCCAGCCCTTATTTCAACAACACTTCTAAGTTTGTTAGGGTGTAATTTTAGCTGAAATGAAACTGCTGAAATTGATGTATTTAGCTTTGTGTTGCCATAATTTTAAGCATTTTCTTTTCTGATCATAATTGCCATAATTACTGTTTTCAAACTGGATTGGAAGGCTTTATTAAATACCATGCCAATAAAGCCTATCTGAATCAGATCCGACTGACAGACTTGGGAAGAACAAGAGCGATAGTCAGACTTGGGCTGTTTTTCTTTTTAATCTCCGTCTTCTCACTCATGTTCAATTTGACAGACACACACACACACTGCATATACGCACACATAGAAAAGATCACAGAGAAGCAGGTTTAACAAGCAAACGAGTCAGATTAAAAATAGATCAGTTGCTCCGTGAGGTTTTTATGTAATCTCGATGCATAATTCAGACAGGCAAAGTGCTTGCCAGTATCATCTGCAAAGAACAGCGTCTGAAGAAAACAAAACGTGATCATGTGATGACAAAAAAAAAAAAAAAAGGATGGAGGATGATGGACGGAGAAACAAGAGAGATGAAAAGGGTGAGGTGGTGGCCGGGCTCGGAGAGGGGGCAGCGGTCAGGAGCTCTTAGAGAAATTGTGCCAAACCTCAGCACGGAGGAGGAGAGGCATGGGGGGAACAGAGAGAATACTGGAGGACAGCGAAAACTGAGAGAATATTAAAGAACACATGAAATCCCCTGAGGAAATATAAAAAAGAGGAGCAGAGAAACAGGCTACACATGATGTTGCAGAAAAAAAGGGAGGAAAAGATGAATAAAGGCCCCCACGGATAAAGTGAGGAAGGGGGAAGAAGATGGCAAGTGAGGAGAAGAAAAGATTTAAGGGATAAGTGGCCCCGTATTCATTGACTGGTTGGGTAAAAAAAAAAAAAAAGGATGGTGGTGATTCATCCTTTGACAGTAAGTGGTTCACAACACGGGCAATCAGGCAGAAATACAACGCACATGCGCATGTTTTGGGAAATATTTATATATCTCAGAGTTAAAGGGTGTAAATGGATTTCTGGATGAGAGAAGGAAAGAGAAGGAAAATAAAGAGCGAGGCAGAGATGGAGAAAGGTGACTTTGCAGCGAGTGTCCCCTGACTGGAAAATATTGTATCATCATCATTCTGTTCTCTGGAACATGTTCCAAATGTTCAAATCCTCTCCCCACCCCTCTTTCTCTCTCTATGCTCTTATGTCTCTCACCCTTTTCTGTCTCAACTCAACCTTATCATTGCCTGCTTAAAAGCCAGTGTATCCCCGCTGAACCATTTGCGATGCTCCTAATTGCTCAGAAGCCGGAGAACGGCCTCTCGCATGTTGTCGCATGTTGTCGCATGTTGTCGCATGCAATCGCATGCAATCGCACGCAATCGCACGCAACGCAACCAAAATTGCACAAAGAACACAAGCCCTGGTCGGTGGCAACACTTTTTTTTTCTCCCCCCATTTCGCCTTCTCCCCTGGCCATCCCGATAAATGCATATTAACCGTTTTAATTCACCACTAAATTAACAACTCTGACCTTAATTAGGGCAGTAATTGTAGACCACCTCCCCCCCAACTCACCCCACCATCCTTAGTCTGCCTTTTAATTGGTTTAGGAGCCTTTCTACCCCCCTCTGCTTTCCCCACCTTGCACACTCCTAAAACATACATGCAAAAAAAGGAGCCACCTGAGAAAAAAAAGAGGCGTCTGTACCTCTGCGGCACAGAGGTGCAGTGCTGCTAATATTGAAGAGACTGAGGAAAAGAGCAGCATGCCGCCTCAGGTTCTCAATATTCAGGCCATTTGGGATGTTTTCTCAGAATTTACCACACAGTATCCACTTATGTAATCTATAAATAAAGCAGCCTTCTCTCTTGGCTAAGTTTTGAAGGCGCTGCTTGCTGAGATCATTTAGAGCCTCAGACAGAGGAACGGGGGCGGCGGTTGGCTGCTGCCCTTGGGGGTCATATACACTGAGAGACACAATTTGTCTGCTTCTGAGTGTGTATCTGCGTATGCATGCTGAAAATTGCATGGTATTAACAACAAGCGCGCATGCACGCTGCAACCCCCGACGGGACCTTCTCACCCAGCTGATGCAACTGAACTGTAATTGACTGCAACACAAAAGGTTATGCGAGTTGCTGGCAGCTCCTACCTGCACGGCTGTGTCTAGCCGAGAGAAACGGCAACTCACTCAATCACACAGCTGAAAATGGTTTCTTTATTGGCACCGAAATATTGAGACGGCCCGGCGCAGACGTAGCCGCCCGGCGCGCGTGTGGGTGCGCGTGCACGTGTGTGATTGGTTAAATGAAAAGAGATGTGAATCTGAGTGATGTCCTCCTTTCTGAATCCTCATTTCCTCTTCAGATATCTCTACCCTGACCCCCCCCCGCCGCTTTACTCCTCCCAGCAACATCAACCCACTCTGCCTCGTCTCATCCCTCCCTTCCTACCTTGCTCCTTTCCCTCTCATCGATCTGTATTAGAAACAGGATATGAGGAACTATGCTATCTTATCACAGATCAGAGAGTGGGAGAGAATGAGTGAGGACGAAAGACAGAGAAAAGAGTTCGCTGTGGAGGCCAAGAGACGGAGAAACCGAAAGAAAATGAGAGACGGAGCGAGAGGCTAAAAAAAAGGGAGGACAGCAATTTCTTTTCGCTTTGCCTTCATCCATCTCCTGTTTCCAACACAGTACCAGTGAAGCACCATAGGCCTAATTGGACTAACGATTGAGGCCCCGATAAGACCCGCACTAATGAATAAATGAATGAGGAAATAAATGAATGAAATGAGCTCGTGCACACTAATGCACGAGACGGTATGACCATCGCTCAGCAGTGACATCAGTGAGGATGCAAATCCTCAGTTCATGCACACATGGGTATTATTTCCTTTAAAGCATGTACCGAAGCTCAAGTCAAAGGAAGAACATCGATGTCACCACTTAAACAACTCCTGCTCCCTGCTTTGCATTACCTTTACCAGTGCATTGACCCATGTATCCCTCTGGTGCAGATGGTATAGCACCTTGTGCCTGGTCCTGGCCATGCCCTGCCCATTTTCTGGACTGGCAACGTGTGGTAAGATCCTAACCTTTATCAGTCCGACAGGCCCTGCTGCTGCGGACACACACTCCACGTCTGATCCTTATGCCCAGGTTCCTGCATTCACCATATGCCCAATTGCATCTTCACCTCTGCACACACACACATTAAATGCACACACGGACGCCTACGCTGGCATGAGTGACACATCCTGACCTCTAGCTGTTCCACCTCAGATCAGCAGAAGGGAAGCCACATGCAATGTGAGAGGGGACTTTGGGGTCAAGGAGGTGCGTTTGGAAAGCAGCCACATTGCGAGACCTGCATGGCCAACACAACTATTCACTTGACTGTCTTGACTTGCTTTTATACTTACTCATAAAAGAAGCAGTCTTATTCAAATAAATACAAACTTTGGCATATAACTACTTGGGAAAACAAGCATGCACTATAGAAGTTGTTCTTGCGTAAAGGACGATCAAGTTAGGAAAAAATTGCTCCTTTTCTTGTATGCTTTTACGATCTTTGCTTATTTTTAATATGACATAATGAATACTTTTTAAAACATCAATCATTTAGCCTGTTAAGAGTAGACTTTTGTATATCATGTATATCAAAAAGTGTAATTAGGTACTTTTTTTGAATCTTTTTTTCTTTCTCAGAAGAGTAGCACAGTAGTACCTCCCATCCACACAAGGCTGGGAGCTTAAAATTAATATAAAGGCTCTAAAGATGATTGATAAGGAAAGGGACGAAGAACTAATGTTGTATTTCTAGTCCAGAAACTGTTCAATTGGCAGAACAGTAAAATCATTAACATGTGATTATGTAAGGGAGCAGGGATATGAATGCACTGTAGTGAGACACTTGTAATCGGGAAGAATGGGCAGTAAGCGATTGTGATCACTCTGGAGCAGGAAGACAGCGGTGATGGATGGAAAGTGGTCGGCTCGGAGGCATGAAGGTCACGCTCGATGACAGTGCCACTGTGTGTGTGTGTGTGTGTGTGTGTGTGGAGTGTGGTTCTGTTGAATCAACAGACAGGGGAGCTGAGAGTAAGACTAAAAATACATCGTGTGTGTGCGCGCGCCTGTGCGTGCGTATGTGCGCCCTTACTCATTAGTGGTGACAATACCATGTGGATTATGCCACGTCGCCTGACAAATTCCGCAGATGCACACGCGCACACATCAGCGCCAAACACCCCTGCAAAGGTGACACAAGCGCCCGCTAGCAAGTTTACTCATTGCAGTCAAGGGCACACCTGTGCATGTGTGTATGAAAACAGTCCACCTGGGCGCAAGCAGTTTGACACGACCTCGATTTCTCATCCATCAAGCCAGGCTCTCCTCTCATTCCTCACTACAGCGCATTTCTATCTGTTTTACCCCCCTTGCTGGATGTTTTTGCTCTCAGAGGTTTACATCCCTGTTCTCTTTTTTTAATCCTCTCTAACTTCTCTTTTTCGTCACCCCTTGTCCTTCACAGCCTCTCTCTGTCCTCTGTCACACTCCCTCTGTTCTCTGCTCGCTGTGATCAATTAGGAGACATTAGTCCCACAGATATTCCAGGTGACAGAGCCCTCAGGAGGCCACGCTCTCCTTCATCTCTCCCCCTTCTGCCTCCCTTCAGTTTCTTCTCTCCACACCTGGCTGTCTTGTCACTCCTCCTCCTCATCTCCTCTACTTTCCTCAGCAGCGCAAACAACCTCACCCGCGCCCCCCCATCAACCAATCTCACACCTTACAGTGCTGACAGTGACATATCAGCCCTCCTCTCCTCTGTCTCTCCACTGATCTATCCCTCCTTTTTCTTTCCCCTTTATGTTCCCCTCTGCCCCCTGTGCACCAACTCCATTCCACCCCGTTCCTTTTTTTTCTTCTTCTCTCACCCCTCTCTATCTCGTTCTCTCCAGGTTGCCATTCACAATGATGGACCTGTCTTCTCTCCTGTATGCCAACCGCTCACCTGTATCCTAGCAACCACCTCTCCTTTGGCTCAGGTGCTCCATGCGGAGCAAGCAAACAAGACGCCGGGGGAATGAAGAACAAGCACTCTCGTTTATCCTCCTCCCTCCATCCGTTCAGTCATTCCTTCACACATAAAGAGGAGGCCATACTCCGCTGGAGTTTGAAGAGGGAAAAAAAAACGCTTTCTGTCCTCCCTTACAAATAAACTCCCTCGAACTCACACAGACACAAATAATGACTCGCAGCTCCAAACGCTTTTTTCATGCTACGTGTGTATGTTTATCTCATCCCCAAGGCTTCATTCTAACAGTAGGACACAGTAAATAAGCTTCACAGAGATACAGCGAGTCAGCTGTGCTCCTGAAACATGCAAAGTCATGTTTTTTCTGAAGATGTCGTCCTCAATTGGCACACACATGTGCGCGCCTGAGTTTCTGGAAGATTGTCAAGCAATTTTTTTTCTTCTTAATATTCATGTGAAGTCTGAATAAAGAAAAAAGAAGGAAAGGCAAATCATTTGAAAGCCAGCACACTCTCAGACACACACGGAGAAGTTAGGAGTTCTCACACACACACACGCCAACCAGCACAAAAAATGAAAAGTGCTGTTCAGGCACATGTGTCTTGGTGTAATTTATGAGTGGGCTCCTGGGCGGACGCCTCAGAGGGGTCCTCTTCACGCTGCATGGCGCTGCATGGCTCTGGGTGCTCTGCACAATCCCCACAGTGAGCGCTGGGCCCCACGCACACATAACACACAAACAAGGTAGTACAAAATCCCCCTTATGAGTAGTGAACTCGCTGCACGATTAACGCTACAAAAAGCATGGTAAACACAAGGGTTTCAGGCTTGGCAGCACTGCTACAGCTTTGTTCAGCGTAGAAAAAACACCGGAGCAAAAACATTTCCTTACAACAGCTGAAAAGGGGCCACAGTTAGCAATAGTAATAATAACAATAAAGTATCATTTCAGCTTTGTTTCAGCTTACTGAATTATAGCCAGTTGGACAATTAAGTTTGGTGGTGAAGCACACACACACACACACACACACACACACACACACACACACACACACACACACACACACACACACACACACACACACACACACTATTTGGCATATAATAAAACTAAACTGAAAAATATACAGAAAGTGGGGCTTAGAGGGAAAAATATTACACTCTATTTCCCCTTAATCATGCAATTCCATTAAAAATGCAATATTATACAGTATACTGACAGGGTATCTGGATAGCTTGCTCTTTTGTGCTGTAAATACACCAATAATAAAAAAGAAAAATCTTTTATAATATAGCTTACAATCTAAAAGTACCTATTATTAAGACAGGTTAGAAAGCTTTATGTGTCTGCAGGTACCCAAAAATTACTGATGGAGTGGTATGAAAAAAAGAAAGGTAGAAGCAAAAATTATTCTTTAAAACAAATGTGTTTTGATTTATGTCCCCAATTAGATGTTCATTTAACAATTATATGTTCTGAAGAAAACAAATATTTGTGTCATTAAAGCCCCAGGTGAGCTCTGCGCTTCGAGTAAAAGATGAATAACGGGAGGTCTTTGGTCCTTTCTGCGCTCCAGTGCCCTTGAGTACATATATGGAGAGGATTTCGGGGGGGTTAGGGGGTATGAGGGCAGCGGTTGCCGTCCTTCGTCCTTCTCCCGGCTTTTGTTTTGTGGCTCCATATGTGGCTGTCTACTGCAGTGTGGCCGTGTAAAGCTCAGGAGAGAATGGATCTTACTGTGTGCCCTCGGCAAGAGGCCTTGATCTGCTCTGGAGGACACACTATTGTCAAGGGCACTCCACGGGGGTTACACAAATCACACAAATACTGACACATGCACAGATTGGAGTGCACATGCATGAAATTCGGTAGGCCAGGATGCATACGACACACATATGGGTGCATATATCACAAACTCACTATGGACGGTTAGATCGATGTGGTCACGTTTGGATAAATATATTTATAAATAAAGAAAAAAATGATCTTAATAATATATGTAGAGAGGGTTGTTATTTCTGCTGATGCCACTCTTCCCCCCATCTGTTGACTCTGGTCTCTTGGGTAAGAGGCCAATCAGGGGCTCAGTGGCACATCTGCCTTCTGCACACACACTAACACAGTGAAGTAGACAAACACACAAACATGCACATTCATACATAATTACATTTCCTCATTTTCTGTTCCTCCTCCTTCTATTGTCTTCCTCTCTCCCTCAAACACACACACACACACACACACACACACACACACACACACACACACACACACACACACACACACACACACACACACACACACACACAGATGCATAGGTCTGCATTCTTTTGTCCAGTGAATGAGGTCAAGAAGGAATAAAATCCACACCCACACACACACTCCCACACACACTCTAAGCAATGTTTTGTATTTTTTTCCTCCCTTCTCTTCACACAGATTCGCCGGTAGACAGCCCATCAGAATCTCTTCCTGATGTGCTGGGTAAGTGCTCTCCTCTGAGTATCTGCCATTCCTTAAAGTATGACTATTGCACGTTGGCTTCAGATCAGTGAAAAACATCCACTTTCCTGCTGGGTCTGTTAGGATTCCTACCTTGACTGATACCTGCTTGCAGAAACAGCCGCAGTATGCTGCGGTTTGTGTATCTTTCTGCCCCTCTAACTGCCTGTGCACTGATGCTGACTGGAGGCCGAGGCTCCAGCTGGGGTTGATTTTGACAGTGCAGCAGTCGACTGAAGTGACAAAGCTCACACCTTCTGAATCTGCTTTGTGTTTTACAGGCAGGGGCTACTAACTTGACACTTTGTCGTGGAGGTGTGGGAGGTTTATGCATTTTAGGTCAATGCGACACAGTGTGTCGACTGAGCTTGTATTTGTTCAGGGGTGTATATATAGACAAAAAATAAAATAAAATCTGGTTAACCCTTTTCATAAAAATGCTTTCACTTACCAATGAAGTAAGACAGCAGGATGGCCAGCAAGGCAGCGGCTGCGATGGCTGTCACCGCGGCACATTTCCAGCTGCAGTACTTGGACGGCTTCTTTAGTTTGAAGGCTGAGCGGGAGAAGGTGTTTCTGGGTAGCAGGCGAGGCGGTGGAGAATACACTGTTCCCGAGGTCAGGGGGTATCCGGGGGAGGAGCTACTGAAGAGAGGGGTGGTCCCTGACGACGTCTTGAACAAAAAATGCCTGAAGATGAGAAAAAGGGGTGAAAAAAAGAAAAGTCAGCACACACAGAAAGACGCTTTATAAAGTAAGTGGTTAAAACAAGCTCTGCTTGAGTGCAAACACACCAAACTATAACCTAATCACCGTCTGGATGACAGGGCATATGTGCAAGCTTCTGTCCAATTTACTTTCCGATGAACCCTTCCTGCCATATGGGTTTTAACATCCTTGAACTGATTGTGTCTCCAATTCAGTGCTGTTCCAGTCAGAGGTCTCTTTTTAACCTCCACCTGCTCTGCCCTGTTTTTTTCCTTCTTCTGTGGCTTCGCTTCTCCTCTGTTCACCCCACTTATAATTTGCCTTGTTTCTGCCCTTAATGGCTGGAGAGGATCACTGCCATCCCCCTTTTGCTGTCCTCATTGTCCAGGTAGGGTCAGAGCTCAGAGAGAGGATAAAAGGGGGATTTGAACCATCATCCCTTTGCTCATATTACCCATTATCCTCTGCTATCACTGCACCTGCTCACCCGCTCACTCTTTCGCTGCTCCCCCTACCCCAGCTGCTTTTCCTATTTCTTGTCTTATCTTTTCTTTTCCACTACCACTCCAATATTCCTCTTCTTTCTCCCCCTTTTTTATTCCTATAATCATGTCTTCCCTCGTTCCCCTCCTACAAAAAAAAGTCCCTTTCTTCTTTCGGATTTTCTTTTGTTATCTGACCTTGAAAGAACACTTTCGCCATAGCAAGGAGAAAGACTGCACTTGAAGACTCTTTTAAAGGACACAAGAAGAAGAACTTCAGTGAAACCTTTGTGACATCTTTTGTGGCACGCATGCACACACACAGCCCCTACGCAGACCTCAGGTGGTATGACAGAACAAAGCCCTCAGGTGAGGTGAGTGTGATCTATCAGAGGAGAGAAGGTCACTCCACTGCCTCAGAGATGACTGAACAGAAAAATAAAGTCTTTTTGTGCCAGCTTTTTGTGGAACTTGCTTGTTTGTGTGTTTGCTACTGTGTTTGTGTGCACATATGAAGATGCTCTCTGAATGCTCTCCTACTTTTATCTTGTGAATAATGAACCTTGACCACACAGACATTTCTGCAAAGAGAGGAAACAATTTTTGGCCGTCACTTCATCTAAATGCAGTGTGAGGCCTAGAGTCTGGGTTTTCAGCATTCTGTCATGATTAATGGATAATTTTGGATTATTACAAATGCTAAACTATTTCCATAACTTCTCTGTTAGGATAACATTATCCTCACAAAAAATAATTACTCCGACAGGCCAAAAAAGTGGCGAGACAATAGGATGGGGAGTAAACAAGCCAACAGTTTAGGATTTGGGTAATTATTTTACAATTTGTATGTTTTTCTCTTCCTAAATGTTTGGCAAAGCCAGGGGTTTGTTTAAAATCTGACTTCTAATTTTATCTCCTGCCTAATCAGGCCAGATTCACAGGACTAAGCAGTGACTTGGTGGAATGCATTATGAAGAGGTGGAACTAATTACTACCAAATTACTACTAAGTCTTTATAAATCATGAAAAAACCCCAAACCAACCAGTCTTGAACCCCTAATTTCTGGATGTTTTACTAGTAAAATAGGAAACAGATGCAAATATAAATTAAAACAGAGCATATAAGGCAAAAACAGAGTTTGTGCATATCTAACAAGCTTGAAGATCTGTATATGACCACCTTTATTCTTCATCACAGCATGAACTCTCTTAGACAACCTTTCTTGACATTTCTTTAAGAAGTTTTCAGGAATAGTTCCCCGGGCTTCTTGAAGGACATTCAAAGCTCTTCTTTAGATGTTGGCTGCCTTTTGTGCCTTTTCTCTGTCAAGATGATCCCACGCTGCTGTAATAATGTTGAAATAATTTTTAAAAGAAGAATATCTGAGTGTATATAAGATGCCCATGAGAAAATTACCCGATGACCCACTTGACTTATCAGCTCAGAAAACATTTTCTGGTGACTTTATGGTCTCATTCACTGGTTTTAAGTCTTCGTCAATACAGCAAAATAAATAAATAAAGGGTAGCTTTAGCTAAGATCGGTGCTACTGTATGCATACAGTATCCTTGGTTTTCACCTGTTTTTTTCGCTAACCATTACCAGTATTTCTTCTTCAGTCACCTTTCTCACTCACTATGTGTTAATAGACCTCTCAGCACTGAATCATACTTGTTATTAATCTCTGTCTCTCTTCCACAGCATGTCTTTATCCTGTCTTCCTTCTCTCACCCCAACCGGTCACAGCAGATGGTCCCGCCCCTCCCTGAGCCTGCTTCTGCCGGAGGTTTCTTCCTGTTAAAAGGGAGTTTTTCCTTCACAATGTCACCAAAGTGATGATTTTTATATGATTTTTTTTTTTTTCTCTGTATGTATTATTGTAGGGTCTACCTTACAATGTAAAGTGCCTTGAGGTGACTGTCGTTGTGATTTGGCACTGTATAAATAAAGTTGAATTGAATTGATCCCAGTTAATATAATGGTGAATAATGGATAAACCAAAAGCTCTACCCTGTAGTTTAAATATGGTCACATGGGGTTTCAAAAGTCCAAGATAATGATGGCTAAAATGCCAAAAGTAGTCCACAAATCAGTGGGCAACATCATGACCGTCTATCTTTCATATGCGGTCGAACAAAACACGAAAAACTGAGAAGGTTGCCGGGTTTCTCTTTGACAAGCTGGAGTAAAGCAGATTCCAAGTCCCCAGCCTCGTGCTTTCTCTCTACCTCCACACCATGACAAATGACTCATTCCTGCACAGATGTGTGTCTGAGTTGTCCTCTTTCTTCTGCAGCCTGCTCTCTCTTCTTTTCAGACTAGTCTAATGGGACCAGTAATAACCCACCACTGTTACTGGACTGGATGATCTGTTTAAAAAGGTGTTTCACTGCACTTTGTGGTCTTCTATCCTTTTGATCGCTGCTGTTTCATAACAGCATGTCCGCTCATCTGAAAACAGTTGGCAAAACCAGGTGACGTGCTCAGAGCATGAAGATTTAGTTTGGGAGCGCTGTTCCACTCTCTATCAATTATTCAGCCAGTCTGTGCTTTGTCTCTCTCTTTCTCTCTCATCATTTTAAGCCACTGATTGTTGGACTGCTATCTTGCTGGATTTTTTCCCTCTTCCATTGCTTCTCTCCCTGTTCCTCTCTTTTAGCTGTCAGGTATGGCCTGTGACTCCAGGAAAAAAAAAATAGGCAAAAGAGAGAGAAAAAAGCTGAAGACAGATAGAGGCTGAAAGACCACGAGGCGATGACACCCAAAGAAAAAAAGAGGTTATTGTCTAAAAATACCACATTCTCACTCTCACCAACATCAACACATTGTTATGCATTGCATAAACCTATATGCTCTGGCATGCATGCATATATGCTCAAACACACACGCGCGCCGTCCAAGGTCAAGCGGCTCATGTGCTCGTTTCAATTCATTTTCACAGCTGCTGACTCACTGTGATGGCAAGGCCAGCGGTAATTAATGGTGATACTGAAATAATGCACGTGTGAGCACAAGGAGAGGGTGAGCTGCTGAACTGTTTGTATTCTGTGTCACACGAAGCGTATGATTCGATGTGCTGGTATGTGTTTGAACTTAAGCAGTGAAATCATTTCATTCCCTGGCTTTGTTGTTTGTGTGCAGAAGCTCCGCTGTGAGCTTGGTGTGGGATGGGAATATGTCTATGGGCCATACTAATTACGAGTAGGAATGGAAAGTGTCTAATGTGCTCTGGGGAGGTAATTGACATTGATTTATGTTGCTGAGGACTATGGAGGGGTTCTATCATAGCAGGCAGCCGGCAATCACAACTCTGTATCATTAGGCTGGGGTGTGTGCGTGTGTACGCTTGTATTTGTGTTTGTGCTTTTGTGTGTGCCTATTGTAGGGTTTTTGACAGGGGTCCAGCGTGGAAATGTCACACATAATTAGAGAGAGCTGACAGAGATTCCCTTAACCACCGCTACCTCGCTGTCATGCATTCTGTCTTATATATGCAACACACATCCATACAGAACATTAGTCAAAACGGACTCACACACTGACACACATTTACCCGGGCTCACACACAGGCGCCCACCCACGCGCAGTAAAATATAAATTTATGTGGTTATTCTTTCATGAGATTGCCCCGTATGTGCTACCGAGTGTTTAATTTTCATCCTTGCGGAACAAACAGTGACACAAGAGGGGAAGGATAGACAATGGAGATAAAGGCTATAGATTAGAAGACAGAGAGAAGACGAGAAGATGTGTTTTCACTCCGTTCCAACCCCGCTCCCCATTGAGAGAAAAAGAGGACCTGGACAATTAACCACAGAACAGAGAGCATGCTGGGTAATTAGCAGGAAGTCAAAGCTCGCATTCCCCTTGAGCGAACAAACACACACAAGCTTTTTGCATGCCCGCACACACGCACGCTCTTCATATTCTCAGCTCTCACAAACATGCGGTTGCTTAGCATAGCACTTTCAGAGTCATCATCAGATGTAGAGAACAATTAACGGGGGTCTACACGGTATGGGGGTGACTGAAAAACAGTCAGATCTGAGAATGAAACAAAGAGCCCAGGGAGAGGAAGATGCTCAAGGACGGAGTCGTGAGTATTGCTACCTGCTACGATCGTAGGAAAAAATTGTGTGCAGATGGATACAGTAGACTGGGATTCATTTGCTTATTGTTGTGCAGATGAGGGGAAAATTCAGAGTTCTAATGTTCATAAAAAGCAAAATCCAGGCAGATTATGTATATATCTTAGATTTTTCTTTTTTCCTTGCAAACTAGGCGCTGTACTGGGATTTTATCCATTTTTTAATTCTGTTAAAGGAACATTTGAGAGATCCTTTTTAAATGAAGCCAGTTAGGCATTGATTCATTGACTTTACATAAAACTGGACTTAGCCTCTAGCCTCTTAAAACTGCATTCTTTCTAATGGCCAGCAGGAGGTAACTTCTGTGGGTAAAATGGCACTACTAGTGTTGGGTGGAACGTGTTTGCAATTCATTATCATTGCATTACTGTAATCACATAAAATTTTTCAGCAATGCAGTAATGTAATGCATTGCTGTATAAAATTTGGCAATCACATTACAGTTGTTTCTTGCTTAGGATATGCTGAACGTTTCTGTTGATAAGCGCTGTTGTTTTTGCTGCTGTTAGCTGCTATTAGCTTCTGTTAGCTGCTATTAGCTTCTGTTGGCCAGCATTAGTGAAACTATCTTTGAAGTGGACTCGGACACTCAGTGATAAAAGTCATAAAACATCAAACTTGTTTATCAGATTAAAAGTGTGATTTTTAGGACACTTGAGCATAACATTAGCTGGTATAACGCTAGCTTATAACCAGCTGCTGCTGTTGTTTAGCAGACTTTTGTCTGGAGATGGTCGTTTGTCTAATCTGCTGACAATAAGTAACTGTGACAATATTGGAAATTAATGAGTATGTTATGCATATGTTCTTGTCATTGAGGTGAAGAGGAAGACCAACAAATATGTTGGGGGAATAACAAACTGGT
Organism: Aulonocara sp. 'chitande type north' Nkhata Bay; assembly: GCF_057382095.1. Taxonomy (NCBI): domain Eukaryota; kingdom Metazoa; phylum Chordata; class Actinopteri; order Cichliformes; family Cichlidae; genus Aulonocara; species Aulonocara sp. 'chitande type north' Nkhata Bay. Next base: position 19,558,984 of record NC_141345.1, read on the forward strand.
GCATGCTCCTATGTATTTTAATGGATTATGTATGAGAATGTGTCATTTTGTTGGACGATGTATTTACACACTAATCAATGTATATTTAGAAGTACAACATTTTTGTTTTTGTTAAATAACATTAAAAAATTACTGAGTTTGTAGCTTTAATGTATGAATACGAGGTCATGTCATTAATAAACCTGATGTTACACAGCGGTGCCTGTTACAGTAGTGCCTACAATATATCATTTAGGAACAGATATACTGCCTCTCCTCCTTCTTCTTCACCGGTTGTTGTTCCAACAGGTAACATCTTTGTATCTGTCCCCACAGTAATGCATTTGAAAGTAACCGGTAGTAACGTCCACCCCTTCCTTTCCAGCTCCTTCCAGATAAATTGAGATGCCGCATCCCTCTCAGTGATCTTATTCCGCCACCCCCCAGGGTTGTGGCCCACAGAGGAGCGTGCCGGGGTGCAAGGGAATATCCCGAGATCACGGAGATTGAACCTGGCATGAGCCACCCATAGGGGCTCAGAGGGAGCGATTGGAAATCAGATGCTTTCACACAAATCGTGCGCACACACACACGAGCACACACATGCGGTCGCATTCACACAGAGAAATGTATTCTGTCTCTGTGTTTCTCATTCACACGCACACGCAGCGGCACCAGCCATCTATAGTCATTTATCTCACACGGGTAAATGTATCCATGTTCTGCGGGCCTCAATCTCCCTCTTCTGCCTTTCTATCTCTCACACACACTCCCCAAAACAATCTCCTTCAATCACCACCTCTCTTCATTTCTCTCCCTCTCTCTCCTTCTTTATCTCTCCCTCCTCTACCGTAAACCATTCCTTTCCACATTCCCCCGCCCTCTCACCTCCCACTCTCCTGACTTATATTTCTTTGCTATATAACCGCCCCCCCCTGCCCCCCTCGTCTGTTTCTATCTCTCTCTGTCTCTGCCAGTCATCCAAGCCCTGGGGTGTTCTTAGGTGATCAATCTTCATCCTCTCACCGCTGTCACACTGTCGGGTCAAGCCAAAACGCATGTGCACGCACACACGCACGCACGCACGCACGCAAACACACACACACACACACACACACACACACACACACACACACACACACACACACACACACACACACACACACACACACACACACAATGCATAATGAGTGGACAACAAATGCCAAGATTTACATATGATTACAGTGGGGAGCAGTCTGATTTAAAAAAAACAAAAAACAAACACATGCTTGGATGCAAATACACACACAAGCGTACACACATACACTCCCTCCCCTCACATGAACAGGTTGCTCATCATTTCCTATAGCTGCAGGTTATAATGAGATGGAGGACAGGCTCTGCCAGCACAGGGATGGTGTGACTCGCTGGCTCTGCCTGGCTGGCTCCGTCCCAATCACGAGCTCCAGCAACTCCAGCAGCTCAAGCCAGCACACCCAGCCTCCACCATAGCCTGGACTGGAGAGGAGGGCCCAATCTGGGCTGGAGGGTGGAGCTGGAATACTCTCTGTGCTGCTCTGGGCTCCATTCACAGCGACAGGCTCTGAGCCATGCCAAACCCCACCACCTGAACATGACCAAATACTGGCACTGTAGAGGCCTCAACAGTGTGGGCGTGTGTGTGTGAGACGCTTCAAATCTGCAAAGATAGCAGTCAGGATTTATAAAGTTATAAAGGATTTATAACTTTAAATAGATTTTATTTTCATCCTACATCACTGGATCAGAAATTGCAAGAAAAACAAATCGTCCTTCATCTCGAGTGATGTTGTGCCAGTCACGTCAACATAACAACGCAGGCCTAGAAGAAGAAACTGCCAGTTGAAACAGCTTCTTTTTAAAGGTGTACGTATTCTTGTTCCTACCCATCATGCATACAAGCACAATGTGTGAGCACAGGTTGAGCATAGACCTGAGATCAGTGGGGATGAATTAAACATAGCCAGGCCTCATAAATACTGCACAGGTCCAACGCTCTGGGGAGTTTATCCAGGCCCATCAGTGCTGGAAGCCTCAGCACCCAGCAGGAGAAACACAAGTACAGCTTGCAGAGTAAATGCTCGGAGACTGACCGCGCGCATGCGAACAAGCATGCAGGCAGTCTCCCTCTCACTGCCATGCTTCATGAATAGTAATACCCTGCATGAATGCTCTGTTTTCCTGGTAAGTGTTCTTTGTGTACTGACCCCCCCCCCCCCCCCCCCTCCCCCACATGTGTAGAGTGTGTGAAAAGGTTTGTATTTCCTGCTTCTTCACTCCAGGTTGCATGCATAATACTCTTTTGTAAGGCGTCCTGTTTGGGGATGAGGTAGAGAAGGAAACTGAGCAGCACACTTTTATGAATCACAGCCTGGAGCCATTGGCTTTTCATTTAAAGGTTCATATACTGGTTTAGAAATAATGGAAATGTGTGAGATCGTGGTTGCTTTGGGAACTAAAACAGTGCAGATACAGTTAGGTCCATAATTCCTTGGACAAAGAGACACATTTTGTAGTTTTGCTTCTGTACGTCACCACAATGGGTTTTTAAAGCATACAATCAATAAGCGATTAAAGTGCAGACTTTCAATTTTAATTCTGGGGCTTTTACAAACATTTTGCATTAACTGCTTAGGAATGACAGTAATTTTTAAACACAGTCCCCCATTTTCAGAGGCTCAAACTGAGAAACTAACAATTTTAAATACAAGCATAGTTATTACTACTTGGATGGAAATCCTTTGCAGTCAGTGACTGCTTGAAGTTTAGAACTGTGGACGGCACATAAATGCTGTGTGTCCTCCACTGAGATGCTCTTGCAGCCACCTTCTGTTGCGTGGGTCTCTTTGAATTCAATTTCAATACTTATTAAGATCAAGAGAATTCTCTTTTTGGCTGAGAACAAACGACTGACTTTGCCATTGAAGACTTTTCCTGTATATGGGTCATTATCCATGTTACGGGTGTACCTGAGCTGTTTTCTGGCTCATCTGGTCTTCTTCTTCTTGAGTATAATCAGAGTTTTACACCTTATTTTTTTCTTAATCATGGAAATAATTCTGTGATTGTGCACTGTACTTGTGGTCTCCCAGGCCTTTTTGGTGCCAGATGTACCAAACTGTTGATTTGGCCACTCCTAAAGTTGTTCCTATCTCTTTGATAGGTTCATTTTGTTTTGTTCAACCTAATCATGGCAACCATATTTGCACTGATATCTGTTGATAGTGACAAAACTATAAAATGCAAATTCAACATTCAGCTATTATGTCTGTAAGAGAACAGGACTTGTCTGGTCATGATGATGTTTGTCACAAACACACAATTATTTCTGGGACTGAAAATGTCTCAAAGTTAATGCGAAACGTTGTAAAACCCTTGCTAGTGTGCACTTTGATCATATATTTGACTTAAAATCCATTGTGTTGGTATAAAAGAGGAAAAAATACAGAAATTGTATCTTTGTGCAACATATTATGGACCTAATTATGAACGTTTAAGAGACAATTAGCTGAACTTTATTATTCAGACAATTCATGCAGGTGCTCCACTCTCACAGTGCCTATGAACTGATATCCATATCTCAGGGTTCCATAACATTTATAACAAGAATGCTAAATATACAAACTCATCATGGCGGAGACAATCAGTGATTTGTTGAATTAAAAAATAAATTCGTGTTAGGTGGGTGTTAAATAACAAAAAATAACAAGGGACAAAGATCAAAGCAGCATTTTAAGAGCAAATACAGGGTCAGTTAATTCCAGTGCAATTGCAATAAGTGGTTTCACTTGTGAAGGCAGAGTAGTTTGTACAGCGCTCTGAGGTGGAGTTTGTAATGAAATTTCGCAGGCTTAGATCACGTTTTAAAACGTGGATTCTTTTTAGGCTTGGTGAACACAGCTTTGTAGACTGGAGTTAATGAATATTCTGACTGTGATAGGTTTGTGTTACAGCTGGAGAAGTGTCTACATTTTACTTTTCCACTTTTCGGTGTTAAAAGCTTTGCTGACCTTTAAAGGAATGGCGATGTCAAAGTGGACCTTTCATTTTAAAGCTGGGATGGGTAGATTTTTTTTGTTGTTGTTATTGGTCCAAAATATTTTAAAAAATACAAAAGTTTTTGATTTATTTATATGTAGATTTCAAGAAAAAGCAGCTGATGAATGGTTAAGTGGAATGTTGCTAATAATTTGCTAATAACCACTAAGCTGGAGCCTAAGCAAATTATTATTAATTAATTAATATTAATTGTCTCTGTTCTTACACAAGAACGCAAATATTTAAATAATAAATATTTACAGATTTTGGGGCTTATTATCGTCATTTTTTTTTATCGATTTATAATTAACTCTGTTTTCCTGGGTCTTTTCCCCTGTGTTATGAATAAATCTTCCTTTTTTGGTACCAGTACGGGTTTTATTTTGTTGTATTTATCCGCAACACCTTAAAGGCTGGTTTGTGAAAATATTGTTGGACATAAACCGGTCCGTGGCGCAAAAAAGGTTGGGGACCGCTGCTCTATGTGACGCAAACACACACTACCCTACACATCCTCCGCTTCCTGTAAGCATGTCTCATTGCAGTCCTTTGCATGCTTTGCTTCCTTTCACTTCCGCTGATCCGTCACGTTATTGTGTCCCCAGAAACGCTTCTGTTGTGTTTTGTGAGATTTTGTTTTTTTATACTTCCAATGTGTCATTTTATATTTCCATTGTGTTTTTTTCTTAAGCTCCAGTGTGTTTGACCTCTCAGGGCTGCCGTATCATTAACTCACAGTTAAACACAGACTATTTAAAAGGCTCCCAAAAGCTTACCAGCAGTTGCCACGGCAAAAAAGCTTTGACAGCTTATTACTGGCTAGAGATAGCCAGTGTTATTAAGACACTCTGTTACCAGTTAGCTTGTCAGCCACAGCAGCTTACTAAATAGTCACTTCATCACTTAGGTTACAGCACCATTTATTTCAAGAGGACATAGTTTGGCCCATGAAGTCTAATATTTTTTTTGCTAGTCTGCCAAGACCTTCCATTGATTTGTTCCCAGTTCCCTAATTTCCTTCCTTTTTAAGTTCTTAAGTATTCTTTCATTTTTAGTGTAACATGTTTTGTGGTAGTCCTAGTGAGTGAATAGTTGTTATTTTACATCATGGCCAAATACACCACAGCTTCTTTCTTTCTCTTCTAACATTTCTGTCTGACACCGCCACACTGAGCTTACAGAAATGTTGCTGAATGGATCTGACCTTTCATTCCTCACTATTGATTACTCAAGGCTTATTCAACTGCTGTGCTTACTGTAAGTGGCTCCAGATATCAGCGTCAGGTAAACCCGTCAACAGAAAAACAATCCAAAACAAAACAGAAAATATATACTCTGACCTGGTCTCCAGCGGCACGTTACTGTTAAGCACCCAGCTGTCTTGTAACTGGACAGACTCAGGGGTGGTCGGACCATCTCCCGTCCCCGGAGCGGGTGCGTGAATGGGGTTTCGTCCGCCTCTCAGGGTGTTTCTGTTCAGGCTGTTGGCAGACTGGTGGGACAAAGTGTGGTGGTTGTGTGGAGGGGGCAGTGGAGGTCGTAGCGTGGTCTGACTCTGGTGGTTGGCAGCCCCTGGAAGAAAACAAGCACAGAGACGAATTTAAGAAAAACACTTCTGTGTGAAAATAGAGTCTCAGATCAAAGGGATCAAGGACTCGGTTCCAAAATGCTACAAACCCAAAAGTAGAACAGAAATGTTATTTGATATTTGGTGATTATTTCGCAGTATGTCAAAAGCAAAGCTCTTCAGCTTGCAAATAACTTCATTATCATTCCATTATGTACTACTTTTGCCTCTGCAATCATTTGGTTCGGAGTAGGTCTCATGTTTTCCAAACGGTCGATAACTTATTTGAGAAGGAAATTCCAGCTCAACAGATACGTGGAATTTGATAATCATCTTCTTACATTTTGATTCACGTTTTTCTCCATTTTGTCCATCTTCATTTTTATCCACTCCTCTCTCTCCTTGTCTCACTTTTACGTTTTCTCTCCAGTTTTCTTTTTCCCCCCCAAGTAGCAAAAAGATGCGTGTGAGCAATATTAGAGCACTCAGCACAGCGTGCGCCCTCATCTCTTGCTCTCAGACTTGGGGGAACATGTCAGCTAGAATCCAATACCAGCCCTTCCAACAATGAGCTAATGGACTGTTGAGTGAGAGAGCTGAAAAACAAACCCGGATGACTCAGACGAGAACACCCATTCACACATCACAGTTCTCTCCCCCTCCCCCTCTCCCTCTTTCCATGAATCAGTGGGGGATTTGAGCCCATCTTCATCGTGCGTGTGTGTGGGTTTGCACGGGAAAATCAATAAACCACATACTATACGGTACAGGAGATCTTAACATACTTTTTTTGTTGCCAGCTGCTTAAAAAATTACATATCATGACAGTGCAAAACCTGCACGTCATTTATGCTTCACGCAGCTTTACGACATCGTTTGCTATTTCATTCATCGATGCCACGCATCAGACTTTCATCATTACTGAGTATGGAGATACATGAGACTGTTTACTTGGTGCGTTGTCTTTCTCCAATTGATCAAAGTTTGGAGCACGTGCACACACATATGTGTGGGGTGAAAACAACAAAAAAGCAACTGCTTTGTCAAGCTGCGTGATCACACTTGCCCTCCTCCATATGTCATCTTCTCTTGGATTTGATAAGAAAAGAAACAGCGTGCGAGAGGAAGGGAGAAGTGTGGATGTGCTGAACTCTCCTGTCTGCTCTTCCGCTTTGATATTTGCCTGTTCACGTGTTGTGTGTGGCGGAGGGAGGGAAGGGGGGGGGGGGGGGGGGTGACGACTTTTGACAGATAGAAACCAAATCAGAAGACGAATGCATTTTGCATCTACATTATGCAAATGCATCTTTCTTTGTTCTCCTGAATGTGTGTTTAAGGGGAACCCGGCTTGCTTGCAACTCCCGTTGTAATGACAACCAGTTTGCGAGGTGACCTGATTCCTCTGCGATACTGCGGGGATGCAGGTGTCACCGCCGTGGCTGGAGAACAGATGCTCGTGAAAGGAGAGAAGGGGCGAGAAGGGGGAAGGAGACTGGGGGAAAAAAGATGGGGCCTGACCTCTGCTACACAGGAGAGACGCTAAACATCTGTTTGTGCGTGCAAAGATGCTCTTGGGAGAAACAGATACACATGCGTGCATGCAATCACCCGCATACATGCAGCCACAACACAGCCCGAAAGGCCATCCTTCTCTATCATAAACTCTGCACGTAAATTGATATTAAAGCATGCGGTGGGGTTTATTTCGTGTACTTCCCTCCTCCTCCTCCTTCCTATACTGCCCTATTTCTTGTTAAGGATTGTTTCTCTTTCATCTTCCTTTTATTTGCATTTTCCTTGTGTTCCTTTGCTGAAATGTAAAGCACTTTAAGATAAACCTTGTTTGTTAAAAGCACTTTATAAATAAAATTAACTAGACTTCCCCTCCCTGCAACGTCCCTATAAATGTGAAATACCTTTTACTGCACCCTATCTGCATAAATACTTTTATATAGTGTACCCATATCAACAAAAGCACACAAGCATCTAAATACAAAAAACAAAAGCCGTATACTGGCTGGGCACGTATGCAGGCATGGACACAGTCCCAACGATGCAAAAAATACAACTAGGCAACCCCACGCTCACTAGACCAGCCTGCTATCTCCCGTGTTTAAATCTGCGTACAAAAATGCATGCCTTATGCTTTTGTTCACTTTCTCTCCCATAAATATTGAACAGGTTTTTCATTCAAATTTGAATGAATAATATATGGCACACCTTGTATGGAAGAGGAATACTTTTTTCCCCAGCCCTACTTTTCCCACAAACTGCTGTAGCCTGGGTGCGTGAATGTGGTAAAATCTTCTGTGTGTATGTGTGTGTGCAGAGTCAGACACACTCCAACCACTGGAGAGGGTTTTCTTCAAATATCCAGCCACTAAATTATGTTGCGCAGGTATCAAGTCACGCTCTGTTCTGTCTGCAGAAACTTGCATCCACCACTTTTTGTAATAAGTGCATTTTGCTTTGCAGACTCAAGGCAAAAGAGAAAAAAATGCTAATCCTGTTATCTATCATTCAGCAGCAAATTCAATTGCACGTCTCCAGATAATGTCAGAAAAATGTAAATTCGGAGAAAAGTATTGCCTGTAATTCTATGCATTAACTCTCTTCGTAGCCTACTGGGACCGCCGCGGCTGTCATGTTCTGTCGGGCTAACCGAACTGAATTGTTACATGATAGAATGCGATTGTTCCTTTTATTCTTCGCTGAATCAATATTTACTGAATAAAGTGGATAACGACTCATTACTAATGCTCTGCTTGTGTTGTCGTAAAATGTGCTGCAGCGAAAAAAAAGAACAAGTTTTTTAAAGAAAGCACTATTCTTCCAAAAAGTCCCTCAACCTTTGGTAGAAGTTCAAGAAAGAAAGAAAGGAAGAAAAAAAAAACAGAAAAGAGAAGAAAAATATTTCTAGACGTGCTACAAAATATTTATGATCAGAGACAAATTGCTTTCCTTTTTCTGCTACAGCACGGGAGATTGATGTCAAAGAAATTTGTTCTCATGCAGACTTCAAATCCATAAAAAAACACAACCCAAAAAACAACCCTTAGAGCTCGCTGGAGAAAACACAAACATATTGAGAAGTGGGGTCTGCCGGAGGAGCAAGGCTGACGTACAAGGCTGTTTTTTTCATACATGCAGAGAACCGAAGAAAACATTTGCGTTTCTGTTTTGGCCACAAATACACAAACGCGAGTAACCACTGGAACAGAGGCGGCGTGCAGGAATGAGCAATCTTGAGCTAAATGGTTCTAATAAATTAAGATAGGGGACTTAGTCAGATAAAGTGTGTGGTTTCCAAACTACAACCCGCAGGTAGGCTAATAGGAACAACCGTTTTACTAGGAACCTGGTCTGATAAAAGACCAAACATGCGAAAAAGGAAATAGAGCAATTAGTGAGCAGCCAAGCAGATCACTTTTTATTCCACTTTATCTTTTCCTCCTTTCTTTTCCCTCTCTTTCACTCGCCAGTGTGAGTAAACAGAAAGCATTTACTTGACAGCTCTTGGTTTTGTTTTGTTTTTTGTGGAGAAGCTCTGAGCCCCCTTCCGACTGCTGTCGAAGCCTGACCCAGTTTATTCTTGTCCAAGGTCCCCTGTGACCGGAGAGAGAGGGGGACTATAGCTGTAAGCTGGTGCGTTTGGCTCGGGCTAATCCCTGGAAGTTCATTATGCTCGCCAATTCAAAGTGGCCTCATTCAGCAGAAGAGCATTAGCCTGTCTGCTAACCTGTTAAACACACTTCAGCCAGAAGAAGGGCCTCGCACATCATATTAATATCACAGTGTGTGTGTGTGTGGCCAACTGGCAGCAAGAACCAACCAAGGCAGTTTGTTTTGCAGCCTTGGATGGGTAAACTGTTTATTGACATTTTCTGTGGTTAACAGAGAAAAGTCACAGGGCAGGATGTGCATCTGTGTGTGTGTGCCTGTGTGCAGGACAGAAATGCCCATTCAGCAGTTAAAAAGGGATCAGCTCCCACCCCTCGCTCCCTATTGTCCCTCTATCCCTCTCACTCCCTCTGTCTACCCATCTCTTTATTTCACGCCCCATATCTCCACTGCTTCCACTTTCTTTTTTTTTTCTTTTTTTTTTTTTTTTAAACTGCTGCACCAACCTTCATTGTTTTTCATGCACCTTCCCTTCCAATCTAATTGCCATGCTCCCCATGTTTTTAAGGGTGGTATATTCCCATGTGTTGCTGCTTCATGCGTCCTCTATCTGAGAATGTCACATGCTCCTCATTTGTCATTCTTCTCAGAGCTCTGAGGCTGAGCATGGAAGGAGAACTTGAGGTGAAACACACACACACACACACACACACACACACACACACACACACACACACACACACACGCACAGCCTGACAAAGGAGCTTATTTCTCACTAAGGTTTTATTGTACACCATTGCACACACTACAACAGACACGTGCTGGCACAAAGAGGAAATAAAGTTAAAGACATACATTTATACACACATACATGCACACACACACACACACACCGCCTCTGCCTTGGCTAGTCATCTCTGTCTAATTAGGAGGCAATAATCCGCTGGAGAAGAGTCATCAAATTCAGCCAAAAACAAACAGTCTATGAGCAGAAATGCATGCGTGCATTTTACCCTGCACCCACACACACACACACACACACACACACACACACACACACACACACACACACACACACACACACACACACACACACACACAAATACAAATGCACAAATTGTCCAACTGCTTTGCAAATGTCACCCTTACATAAGCACCATTAGGGAAGAATAACATTAGCGGAGAAGAAGGGAGTGTGCCTTTGTTGTGCCTTTGTTTCTGTAGATTTGTTTCAACAAAGCCATTAAACATTCATTGCTTCGGCAGTGACTTGAGGTGGCTTCCCTGGCAGCAGATAGCTAGCCACTTTAGAAGAGGCTTGAGCTAAAAATAGCTTAGTGTTCCCCATGCATAATGAATGGCCAGAGACAGCGCTAATGCTAGCTCTTTCCAGGAGCGATCTGCTACGCTCCGTTTGGTCGTCTCAGCTCTCCCGTCGTTCCGAGGGAGCGTTCCCAGACAGGTGCTCCGAGCCAGACAGTATTCCCATATAAACATTCGCAGACCAATTCCCAGCCAATCCTCGGCAACAACGTTCCGTTCCCATTCACCTGTCACGCTTCACTAGGAACACAAGTCATGTCTGTCCACCTGTTAGCTTAGGTAATGGTGGACTACTTTAGAGGAGCACACACACACACACACATACACAAATACACACACACACACGCAGCATGCAGTTTCCTGAGGATTATCTCGCTGTGGTCAGTTTCTGCCTGGCTTGGTAAGGCTCATTTCCTGCCCAGCATCTACTCTCTCCAGGACCACACCAAACACATATTCAGACAGGCATGCACTTTCACAACACATGCATAAACAGTCGCCGGTTATAGGTGTTTTATTTGCTCGCAGCCATTGCTCGCCTCGCCTGCATGCCAGGCTATGTTTATGCAGTGCCAGACTGACACTCTGAACTCATTTAGGCCAATTTTAATGGATGCCCAAAGCCAAGGACTCTCTCTGCGCACCATTAGATCGGCAGTCCTAGCTTGGAAAAGTAGCACTTTCATCCGAATGTTGTTGCTCTCCCATCCAAATATCTCCCTTTCAACCTCGAAGCTCTCATCAGTTTACCCTTTTTTACCCCGTGTCTCTTTAACTTTCTACGTGCCTTCGTCTCTGTCTCCCTTTCACTCACTTCCCCCCTATCCCCATCTATTTTTACTGGTGTGTTCTGGCTGCTTTCTTTTCTCTCTCCTTTTTTTCATGCACGATGTCTCATTAAACAACTTCAAGAAGTCAAAGTTTGGCTTTCTCTCTCTCCCCCCTCTCTCTCTCTGCTCCCATTTGCCTCTTTGTGCCTCTTCTTCTTCTTTTTTTCTTTCCCAGCTTCTCCGTCATTGTTTTCTTTCTTTGTCTCTCTTGCTCGCTGTCTGCGTGTGCAAGCTCAGCAGAGACTGAAAGAAGCCCCACAACAGAAAGTGTGGGTGTATACGAACAAGAATGAGAGAAAGAGAGAGTGCGCCTGCGAGCCTCACTCTCCCTCTTTACCAGTGTCTGCCATTAGGGTGTCAGTGGCAGAGTGAATTTATTTGCTGTGCGGTTACTGGGCTAATGATTGATGTTGCCCCAGCAAACAGTAAACCAATTAGAAGGCTGATGTAACGTCATTTTAAAAGCCTCCTAATCACGTTGCTCTTGAACCTGGGACCCGGGCCTTCCCTAATGAAGATTTATACTGGATCAAAGGAGAGCCTAACGCCATTAACAATAGATTGTATTCCACCAAAAATCACATTAGGACTTCTCTGCCCACCCCTCTCCCTCCCATCAGGCCTTTGCTAAATATATCTACTGATTACAAGTGCAGATGCACAGAGGAATGGAGAAACAGGGAAGAGCGGGAAAGGGAGGCATAGAGTTGCCCCACAGTAGCTAATTGTTGAGAATAAATGCGTATACTGATGAACAGCCTCATCACTGCAGACGTTTGCACGTGCATGTGTACGCGCACACAGCGTAAGAGGAGAAAAATAGTTGTGAGGTGCTGATATAAGCACACGAGGCCTCTAACAGCCAACAAGAAGGGCCCGGTGATGAAAGAGAAAGCTTAAAGCTGGGGAAACTAACTAGTTTGTCTTTGCTACGCTGATCCTCCTGCTGGCACTTAAAATTCATCATCCCCTTACCTTTCACTTTCCAGCGGATTATTAATGTCATATGGAAAATAACTACAAGCACACCTACTCAGTGGCAACCAAGCTGCACTCTGCAGAGAGTAGGGGGTTGCTTCTCCTTGCATCATTGTTTTTTTTTTTTTTGGTTAAGGTGGGAGGGTTACATTTAAAATGCAATCCATTAACGAATCAGCAATTGTCAGTCTAGGATTGTCACATGTGCCACAAAAAAATAAAAGGAAGACAGGATTTTTATATTAGTTCTTTTTATGCTTATGCAACAACTGATTTAAAAATCATAAACAGTTTTTTATTACAATCAGTGTCATATAACGATTACCTGACGCTGTAATTGTTTGCTTTGAATTCATCCACGAATGATCCAAATTAAAAGTTTTACGTCTTCTCGAAAAAAAACCCTATTACTATCCACAAATTTTATTTATTTATTTATTTTTACATTCTCTTATTATTTTAAAGCAATCACAGTAAAAACGTCCCCTCAGTTTGATTTCCAGCCCTGCAAACAAATGCTGACTTCAGTGGAATGCAGAGAAGCAGAAACAAATGGCCAGAGCCGAACAAGATGTGACATTAAATTAAAGCGCAGCATTGCTTGGCATTTTACTGAACGACTAAATCAGATCAGGAAATGGACACATGATGAGGTAATGCATCGACTCAGGTGATGGATGGCATATTGATGCAAACATTAAAACGAAAAAAAAAAAGAGAAGAGAGAATGAAAGGATGGTTGAATGGAGCGCTCTCTTACCAGTGGACGAGGGCTGGGCCCGGAGCAAGTATGAATCCTCCGGGTGGGGCTCCAGGTGAGAATGGGTGGAGTTTTTCTCCAGCAGGGGCACCTGGCATTCCCTGATCGGTGGGGACGGGCCGGGGGAGGGGTGGTGGGGGGCAGACGAGGAGGACGGGAGGGACGGAGGGAGCAGGGTGGAGGAAGAGGTTGGAGGGAGTGGACGACCTGGAGGATGGAGGGACAGAAAGAGAGGGGGGGCAGAGAAGGACGGAGGGGACGTTAGACAAAACAGATGGCATTGTCTGACAGTGATACAGGGGCCTGCTCAGAGAGGCAACCTGAATGGGAGACGTGGATATTTTTAATGAGGAGATGCCACCATTTTTTTAAGGGGCCTGTTGACTCAAATTACAGGTAACTCTGGGATCAATCCAAATTTTACGGTAACTATATCTAAATTTTAAAAAAAGTTTTATTGGTATTACTGATTACTGGTTGGACAGAGCTAATGCAAATGTGTTTGTCTTTGTTGGGAAATAAAATAAAATTAAGATCAAAATGTCTCTGAATGAGAGATTTTATTTTTTTGTGCTTTACTTAATTTGAGCTAACCTTAACCTTTAAGGCTTAAAAATCTGCACACGGATTGAAACACCTGCTGCACGCACACTGTACTCAACAAAGCTATCCGGTTAACCCCTAATTAAACTTGCTTCTTTGAGCATCCCCTGATATTAATAATGTAGAACATGCTGGGTACAATCACAGAAGGCTGAGACACAGAGAACGATCAGTGCAGATCTCCTAAGTGCATTAATGAGTACAAAAAAAGTTTCCTTTCAAGTCATGACAATTTTAGTGCCGTTTTCTCATTTTTAAAAAAAATGAAATATTGATATAAGTGGTTTAAAGCCATTCACAGCACTATACGCACACACACACACACACACGTATATACATACATGTTTTTTCATACACATGCCAAAATTAACACAGGACGCTATCTACTCCTGTAAACACCTAAAAAATGACCAAATGAAGCAATGGGGTCATACTGAATTGACCAACGGTGCAATTTATAAGCATCTGTTATTTTGTCATTAAAATAGTTCAACACCAATGGTAGAAGACTGCTGCTAGGACCTACATCCATGATACGATTGTCCTCTACATGGGTAAGACAAAAGAAAGTTAACAGCCAAGTCTTTAAATAGTAGGAGCCATGGGATGCGTGGACACAATCAGGCTGTCCCGTACACCAGAGAGAGAAGAGTGGGATGGAGAGAATTCACTCTACTCTCCAAAGGTTTGGAATCAAGGACAAAGACAAATCTAATAAATTCTATTTAGAGACTGCTCAAAATATAGAATAATTATGTCTGCCATATTTGCAGCTCAATCAATCAACAATATGATAAGAATGAGGCCACTGAGTCCAGTCAATCCACAGAAGGACTCAGGTTATTATAACTACTAATTAGATAGTCGACCGAAGACTTTTTAACACAATCACTTATTTTCTCCTCCTTCAAAGTAAGATCTCTTGTTAGCCAGCCATGTTTTTTCTTCTTCTTTACAATAACAAATTACCCATTTTTTCTCCCACAAAGTTTAAGTGTGTGGGGGAAAGCGGTCTAGTTCTTCTCCAGTTCTACAAACTTCATCTATTTGTTCGCTTGTCGCCGAAGACTTCAGCGGGAAAATCGAAAACACAGCCTTTCAGTCTCCTTTCTCTTTCTTTTCACACAGAACAAAAACAGTCAGCAACATAGCAGGAGAAAGACAGAAAAGCATTGAGACCTTGGAGAAAAAGAAAAGATAGCTGCACATTCATCATTGCACTATCTCCCCCCCTTTCTTTTTTTCCCCTTACTGGCGCTCCTTCAGAATACAGATGTGGTGTGATTGTAATTTGACAGCATTCATCTTCCCATCACAGAGCATTGACAGGAATCAAAAAACTGCAAAGGGCATGATAGATCGGGGGGTATGGTGGGCTTTTTTTCAGTGACAATGCAATTTTGCTCGCCTCGGGGGGGAAACGACACCTGGGCGAGGGAGAGGAGAAAGATCAATGCAGACATCACTTAAGAAACAAAGCGGTTGGACATATTTGTTGGCTAACGCGCCCTTCTATGCGGCATCAAAATGAAACGCATTAATCATGGTAAATACACCTTTGACTCCAGGTGTTGTCGCGGCTTTTGCAGAGATTTATTTGATAGAAACAGAGACAGACTGATGCCTCCATCCTGCTGTCCAAACTGCTCCAGCTCAGAGCTTTGCGTCATGGAAACCAGAGCTAGGATCGATCCACAGCCCCACGTTAACTACACCCCAGAGACATGCTAGCCTTGTCTTCTGTTTAGGTATGTGTGTGTGTCTGTGTGTGTGTACGGTCAATCTCATCAGAGCAAACAGAGAAAAATGGATAAACAATGGCAAAGCAAACACTGTGGCCGACAGGGGGGAAAAGGGGACGGACAGAGAGGGACAGGCAGAGACTGATGGAGAGAAGGGGACGCAGGTGGGGGGAGACAGTGAGGTTACAGGGTTAACCGGGGAAATCAAGAGCAGGAGAGACACACAGAGAGAGAGAGAGAGAGGTATGGAGGGGGTTTGGGGGACAGTCAAGAAGCTATGAGCTGACAAAACTTATTGCCAATAAAAGGGAAAAAAATGCGAGGAAGAAAGCAATAGAGGAAGGGAATTAGGAGGGGAAGAGGCAATAAGAGGGGACTGAGCAAGATGGAGGACAGGAACAAAACGAATAAAGAGGTAAAGGGGGAATAAGCCACCGATACGAGCAAAAAAAAAAAAAAAAAAAAAGGCCCAATGATCTATATGAAGTGACTTTTTAAAGAATGATGAGACGGAACCTAGTGATTTGCATATTTCACAAAGCCTACAATGAGGCTACTGGTGACCACTGGCAATAGAAAAATGGCAAATGTGTAGCAGCACACCTTGCAGAAGAAGAAGAAGCAGAAGAAGAAACATGCATGTTTTTATCGCGGGTCCACACAGCTGTGTCTGTGTGTGTGAGAGCTCGTGCACATGCTGTTATTAATATTCTAAATGCCTTTAATCACAAAAAAAAGGAAAAATTGCACTAGTTGGCCAAAAGCAATTAAGGGAACTTTAATCTCCTTAGCAATTATGCTGTGGGGCATCCTTAACTCAGTCATTTCTGCCCGCTACATTTCTAGAAAGGTCAGTGGAAATTGCTTTGTGTTATTAGAACAAAGACTTGGCAATGAGCTCACGTGGTTCTCCTGACGATTTGTTCATTGCCATCCTTCAGCCGCCTCCCTGGCCATCTGTATACATCTCTCAGTCCTCCTCTCCCTGCACCCGTCTCTCACTCACTTTGAATCTACAGCTCTCTCGCGCAAGTGTTGATTAGTGTGAAAAAGAAGTGTATCATGGGGGAGAATCTAGGCAATCCTAAGACTGTAGCATTGTATTAGAAGTATTAGCAGTGTCCCTTGATGATTTGTGTACAATGTAAAACACAAGACACACAGGCGTGCACATGCACACAGCCGTCATTAGTTTGTTCTGCGGGCACCAGGCTTTGAGTTGCTTGTATGAGTCATACGAGCATATAAGCTTTGCCTGTTGCTGAGCTACTGCATGTGAATGAGCGAATGAGTTTAGCATCGTCTATTGTTTCTCCGTGAAGCCATTCCTTACTCGGCAACGGAATTATACATGAGGCATAATTCTGCTAGTTGGCTCCTCAATGCTTTCCCTTCCCTTCTCTTCCGTGTCCTTGCCTTCCTTTCCATCCCTCCCTCCCTCCTGCCTCAATCCGTCCATCCGTCCACCCATCTGGCTGAGGTGAGGAGCGGTAGGCCGAGGGAGAGGAGAGCAGAGTGGAGCGAAGGATGGAGCGACAGCTGGAGCCCAGTCAGACAAGGAGAGACAAATTACCCCTCTAACGAGAGCCATTCATCATCTCTTCATCTCTCCCTTCATTCATCCCTCTCTTCCTCCACACCTCTACGTGCGGCGCGGTGCACCTGAAAAGCGCTTCGATCTGCCACACAACTTCACACTTGACAATGTTTCTCATTTAGTTGCTACTCGAGCGCGGAAAAGTCAATCAGCACGTGCTCCTAAAAAGATGACGAGGGGTAAAAAAAAAAAAGTAGAAATAACGAAAAGAAAAGAGCGGGGGGAAAACAACAAGACGAGTGAAATGATTGAATGAGCTATGCGCCGGGAAAGAAGGAGGAAAAAGAAGCGACACACCCATGCTGGCACATGCAGAGACTCATTACCATGGCTGCTGTCAGCACAGATGTTGGACTGAGGGGGTGCTGTCAGTCAGTGTGTGCCTAACTATGCACATATATGTGTGTGCGCGCGTACGATAGTGCCTGACAGTGATCTGAGGGCTATTTAGACAGCTGTTGACACAATGGACCCTTTTCTCTATTTATCCATACAGTTCAGTCTATCTCCTCCATCTCATCTCTTCCTGTTCCTCCCCTCTCTTCCTATTTCTCAAGTTCTCGCCTCCTATTTCCTCTTATTCATTGCTTATTAATATTACACAATTTGCACGACTTGCAAGACGCACACCTGTTGTTGGTGTGAGCAACAACTGGATGTGGAAGTCTATCCAGGAACGGCCTGCTTTATGCGTCCTCCCACATCCACCCCCTCTATTCTTTCCTTTCGTAATCAGCGCCATTGCCGAAAATGAGTGATAAAATGAGTAAAGTGGGAAGGGAGAGATGAGAAGATGATTCAACAGACGTGTTTTAATTAATAAAGTTGGGCTTTCATTGCCTAAAGAGATGATTGTATCACTGGCTCCCTCTTTGATGTGTAACAGAGTGTCTGGGTTTTTCTCTGCCCTAGAGCTCTCCTCTGCTTGTGCTACGCTTCTTTCTTTCATCTCGCCAGCATCACTTCGCAAGTGTAGGGGCGTCTTCCCAAAAACGCAGATCCTCCACGGACACACAAACAGCCCGGGGCTGTGGCTGAAGATGTCTTTCAGTAGGGCAAAGGGTGCTATCCAGACTTCAGGGCATGACTCAGAGTCTTCTTCTGGTTTACTCAGAGTACATTGGTCCAAGTTCTCATAGAGTTTCTCTCAAAAATATCAGATGTTTTGAAAAATGAAGGTTCTGAGAAAAAAATTATCAAATTTTCTGTTCGGTCTCCGTTTTTCTGCTCCCATGCACAAAAAAATGTTTTATTCCAGACCACACGTTCACACAGTAAAGATCTGAACTAACTTTGAGCTGGATGCTAATCATCACTATTAATGAAATCAAATAACATTTGAGTTTGCGGGTTCTCACTCAAGCATTTCTAAGAATCTTTAATTTAAACAGAGCTTAAACTGAGCCTATCCATTAATGTTATCTACTTGTTTTAACAGTTTTTTGTTCACTCTCAATCGGCAACCACCGATTTCTCACTAGTCTGTTTTTCTGCTCCCATTCAAACATGAAGTATTTATTCTGGAGTCACTGAAGACCAAATGTTCAAACTGTAAATATCTGAGCCAACTTTGAGCTGGATGTCATTCAACATGATTAATTAAATCAATAAGAATTAACTCGCTTACTCAAAAACGATTTAAATAAGCAAATTCTCAGTGTAGGCTTAAAAAAAAAAGTCGCCTGTTAATGTCATCTAGATGTAAAGAAAAAAATGTTAATTCTCATTGAGCAACAGGTATATTTGAAATATTTCAGTGAGCTGAAAATAAAGTACTCCACAGTACTTCTATGTACCACTTGGAAAGTAGCTTCAAATTACTGGTTTGCATTACATTATGCACTCATTGCTTTGGAGAATAAAGCTTCTACACTTTTACACAATAACTGTTTCTACCAGTCTTTACAAATTTTTTTTTAAATAACTAAGCATTTCGGTAAAATTTGTATTACTGATTTATAAGCCTGTGACTGAATGTCACCACTGTGACTAGTGACCATACGAAAATGGAATATTGATTGAAAAATACCCAGTAACTTGATGCAGCTGGTCAACACAACACAGCACAAGGAGGCTTGTGAACATGAATCAGTGAATTTGTAAAGAGCCTAACTTCCAATTCCAATACCATGGTGTTGGAACTAAGAATATAACAAATACAACCAGTTAGCAACCAGTTGTGTTAAATCCTGTATTACAAAGACGCCTGACAGTTGAGTGACTCGGGTTGATTGCAATGTGTTTGTAGTGCCTTTGCATTCATAAAATAGATGGAAATTATTTTCAGACCTTGGCCGATCTGGCTGAGAGTGATCACCTTCGCTGTGAGTCAAATCACATACAGAAGTCACCCAAAGGTTATTCAACTTCCAAGTAACCAGTTGGCTGCTGCAACTACTTGTTGCTGCAACTACTTGCCATCTCAGATGGCACAAAATATTCAATGCAATCAAAGGGCAACCATCGATTTTTACTTAAGACTAATCCAGAAACGAATAAAAACTAAACAGAAATGAGCAAACCCAGTCCAGTTGTTAAGTGAAACTACACACAATTCGAAACAAAAATTAAAAAACGGATTTTTTTTTTAAATTGAGTGGAAAATACAAACCTAAATGACACATTTCTCATCTGGCCAGATATGCTATCTAAAACTTGAACGCTGTGAAAATTACAGCCAGCCTCACAGAAGCAGCACAAAAGGAATGAATGAATGAAACTGGATTATTTGAAAGGGAAAAGAAAAAGGATATGTATGTAGGTAGATGAAAAGTTAAAGGCAGAAATCCTCAAAAGACCTTTACCTTGTTCCATCTTTTCAATCACAAATCAAAAACCACCTCTACAGAAGATGGCTCTGAGGTCACTCAGAAGTAATAGGTTCTGATGATTAGTGGCCTCTTAACAATATCCTTTGGCCTTCATATAATGTGAAGTGCACTGGGATAATGGAAACCAATTACAAACTAATGTCAACAGAACTTTGAAAAGAAACGCAAGGTGATGATGAATTGAATAACAGTGTTGATGGTCTCATCAAAGACTATTCTACGAAGGAACAGAGACAGACACAGACCTCAAAAGTCGTTGCGTGTCGTACTTCACAACCGCAACAAAGTACTGACTGATTGAGCTTTGCTGTGCTTTAAAACCTATACAAATACAAAAGCCTATATTCACCTAAATGAAGTGCAAAGATAGTGGACAGGATGGAGAACTGAAGATGAACTACACAATGCTCCCAGGGGATTAAACAGAAAGGAACATTGTATAGATCAAAAAGGTGGAGGCCAGAGTCGACAGCTTTTACAGCAAGCCTGACCACAAATGCACGTGGATACATTTGCATGCACACAGTCGTATAGTATGCTACAGTGTGCTGCAGGAAAACAAATGATGCAGGCCATGAATTCTAACAAAATACTTCCCAGATTATTCCAGCGTCTGCTTCAGGAGGTCCTTTCTCACTCCTGTCAAGAAACATTTTTTTGTTTTTGTTTTTATTTTCTACCAGGGATACGAGAGCAGACCCAGCTTGACACAAAACAATACACTCGACCTTTAGCCCCAGCAGCACAAATGCAGTTGAGCATCTTTCAGCGTCTGCTAATTGAAACATGCCTCCCTGTTGCGGAAATGTGCAAGAGTGTGTCGTGTGTGTGTGTGTGTGTCTGTGGCTATACATAGCATTAGGATGCTACAGCACAGTCATGCTGTCCACTGTCAGAGATGTCCACTGTGTAACTTGGGGCAACCACGCAGGCTGCATTACCATATAAATTACATCCATGATGCTGCTCCTGCTGTGGATTGATGGTATTGTTATGGATTCTACGCATTGGAGCCTCATTGAAAACAATCAAAATAAATAGCCTCCTCCTCCCACATCAATGCAAACACACGCACAGATGCATGAGCAAGCGCACTTCACCACAGCTGCACATGCACAAACACAATATACGTGCATGGTAAGCACAAAAATACGGCCAGACCTTCAACCTAAGGTGAAGAGCTATAGATAGCTATCCTCTCAGCTTTCCATTAACTCTGAACATGCTCAGTAATTGCTGAAAGGAGCACAGGGCGACATTTCTGTGCAGAAAAGTCTGTTTGCTGGTGTGTGTGTGCGTGTGTGTGCGAGTCATTTGCAAAATCCGTATCAATACATCACTTTTGTGCTGCTGCTGTGCTCACTAAGCAACCCATTGCCTATTAATGATCCAAGCAGAAAAAATGGACATATCAGGGAAGAAAACACAATAAATTATTAATCAGCAAAATCACCAAAAATTATGCATACGGCATATATTAAACCTTGTATTTATACAGTTCTAATTTGCAGCAACAGTTATCTCAAGGCACCTTGCACTGTAATGTAAAGAGATGTCAATATTAAAGGAACGAAACCCAACAATTTCTTGTGACAGTTGAAAGAAAAAAAAACTCAATTTCAATAGGAAGAAACTTCGCTCAAATCCAGGCTCGGGGAGGTCAGCCATCTGCCTCGAGCAGTCGGGGTGATGTGAGAGAAGTAAGTGCTGTTGCCATGGTTGGTGGGGGGGGTGCTTGGTCTGCAACAATGTTTAGGTGGGTGGTATGTGTGAAAGGAACATCCACATGGATGCCAGGACAGAAAGTTTGCCATTAACGTCGTTCCCTTAACGTGCCAGCAGTTTTAACATCGTGCCTGATCCGTGCAGATATGTGAACAGAGTAACAAGAACCACACAAAACACATCCTCAATATGACACTGAATAAAAGCCGGCGTTTAAAAATGGCACCCAATTATTTTCAGTTTCATTCCTATTATGAAACGAAGACAAGTGAAACAAATATTACATCTGAATAATAGAAAAAGCACTTTTTTCTGTATTAAATCCAAAAGATTTCATGGCACCAGCAAAGCTGCTTCCATGTTTTCGCACTTGAGAGAAGGGCCGAGAGTCACATATGGACAAAGTCTTTGATTACCGGAGATAGCACTTGGTCTTGGCACTTAGTGTAGCCACTGACAAAAACAACAGAAACCTGCCTGCAGCTTTGGACATTAAATTTATATTCTATCTGGAAGTCCAATATCTCCGTTTGTTATTTCCACTGGAGAAAGCTTTTAGATGCTGCAGTAGAAAAATCAGTGGGGTGAAAACCTGGGCAGACAGAGCTTTCCCTCCAATCTTCCATGCTGCTGAATCACTCGCAGAAGTGTTTAGTGGTGTGTGGAAAAATTGTGAACCTGGTACAAGCTAGGGACATGAATTAGGAGTAGAAGCAGAAATTAAATTCAACATGTCTATGTGCTTGCCATGCAAAAAAAGGAGAAAAAAGGCGAGTTACAGTTCATTTGATGTAATTAGCTGTAATTAATGTTTACTAAAAGATAAAAATTGGACAGTTTCAATGTTCTGACAAAGATCAAGGTAAGAAAGAAGCTTCACCAAAAAGAAGAAGAAGAAAAAAATTCACTGCTCAAAACATTCTCACTAATAAGCACTTAAATGTGAGTCACCCAAGCTTGAATTAAATGTTTACACCATTTCCAGACAGCCTAAATTTCCACACAGCTAATAATTAGGTCTTCTTCTGTGGTGGATAGAGAATGTGCTTATTCTTATTAATTACATGAGGCCAGTGCGAAAAATAAACTCAAATCCTGCATTACCCACAATCATCCGAAATGAATACTATACTCATTAAAAATCAAGTGTTCGTGAAATGCATCATAAAAAAAGCAAATAAAGACAAGTGCAAAAATAATACAAAAACACACATTCAGCTACATACCATACACGGTCATAGTAACACACACAGGTAACTGCACAAATACCTATTCAGCACAGCTCTACAAAAACATCAGCCATTTTGGTGTGGTTGCTATGACGAGCTAAATCTTTAAAGACCACAAAAAAGACAGAAAGATGCAGAAAAACAGAGAAGAACAATTAAAGAGCAGAAAAAGAATCCAAAAGAAGAACAAAAAAAGAGAGCGAGAGCCAGGGGAGAAAGAGGAGATGGAAAGCGATCCGTTTGGTGCACGCTAGTTTGCGACCTTGTGCAATCGGAGATATCGCGTTTAACTGGAAAGTCGTGAATCAACTCAATTTCAATCACACTCTTTTGTGTGAGTTGTTACATTATTTGATGTATGCGTGTGAGACAGTGGGCTTGTGAGGCTGAGTCAGCAGTGTCTCCTTTGACGATAAAGCACACACACTCACACTAACACACACTCACAGTCCCCAGAACCCTCTACGTTGGGATCAGCCAAAAGAGGGATGATGTATTTAGAGCCAGTGGATAATGGCTGTACTGTGGCCTGTTGCTGAGAGAAACCTCTCCTCTCTTTGATGTTCTGCAGTCTCTATTTATAGTAACAACAGAAAAAAGGACTGAAAGAGCTGGAAAACACATAGGCCACATTTTGTTCTCACTAACTAGCTTACTGTTGAGCATTGTGCTCTCTCTGAGCAGGCGGTAGTGTCTCAACACTCCTGGCAGAATTTACAGAGCCGCTGGCACTTCGGTTTAGACACATCCTGCACCTCGGCGCAGTGAAGTTATTTATCAGACAGATACAGCATTGTTGAATTTGCAGTTTGCTAGTGCTGCTGCAAATTCTGGTATCGATCTGACACCAAGTAAAGTCAAGGCCGGTTTTGCCGATATCAATACCGATAGTTTTTAACGTATAAAGGCAGCTTATGTAGGGGAGAGCTGCGTGTCATAATATGATATGATATGACTCATCGTTAATTTTCAAATTATGAACACATTTTAATGACCACTATATCACTGTGATTTTTACCTTCCACATTCAACACAACAAGAAATTCCTTTAAGCTTTTCATGTATTTTGGAGATGTGGAATGTAAGTGTGCCTGTGTCTGTTTAAATGTGCTATAGGCTACAAATAAAATAGACATTTTCAACTAAATAAATAAATTACACAATTCAGTGTGCTACATAGCCAACTTAGAGGACAGAAAGTATCGGTCCTGTTGTGCTAGTATCGATCTGATACTATTTATATTTGGATTGATCTACCTGCTTCTACTGTGTGCATTTTAAGGAGTGAGGCGTAACAGATGGAGGCATGGATTTTACAACGGCTCTGAAGGTTCACTGTCACAGAGTTCAATCTCGTTTGGTTTTTGGAGCACTGTGTGTCCTGTGGAACTTTTAGCATGACCACAGTTTCCATCAAAAAGCGGGCTCAATTGCTTCATCCATTTAACCTTTACGTACATTTCTATAAATAGGTCATTATTACAATTTTACCATAATAGACACCCAATTTATTATCCCTGTTTGAGTTTCATTAAGAAGCTCAGTTAATGGAACTGACATTTTGGATATTACAAAAATATTATTTTGGGTGGATCTCTGACAAATCCTACTGCCCCCCTTTTGAAGTCATCATCACTTGCAGGATGTGCTTAGGAGGCGAGCGTTATCACTGATTGCATTATTAGCTGCTGCCTTAGAAAATCAGATGTTAATTACATGCAGATTGCGAGCTCAAACGGAATAAAAAGTGCAGCACAAACTTGCTGTCCCACACTCTGCCGCGGCTGTCTCACTATATCTGGGCCTTCTGCTAGTAAATGGTATTATTCTGTCTCCTTATATACATAGTGTGTATGTATCTACCTTTCTTTCCTACATGATCATGCAATAGTCATACACCCTTACAATTAGCACAGCTTGCATCAGCTGACATCAGCTGACTCAGAGGAATATGGAAGTCCCTATGCTAATGGACTTGACATGCAGTTGTGCATCTAGGTGTACGCCCGAGTGTGTATTTCGGAGCGCTTGTTTGTGGTCCCCTTTTGCACAAACACTCTCTTGCAAATGTGATGCAACTCCCAAAGGCACAACCTGCAAGCCCTTTCAGCTCACAAACAGTCATGCCCAGCCAAGCACAGGCAAAAAGCCTTTAGTAGGCACTCTAGGAGATGCACAACAGCCGCACGCTCCACGTTAGACTATTAGGCTCACCTCTCATTGTGAACTAGAGACCTCAGAGACAAATAATAAATGCTAATCTTGATAGGACGAAGCCAAGTCAGTCAGTTTAAGCTGAGAGCGTTGAATGAGATTTTTAATTACTGCATGACCTGGGGTATATTAGCGCATATTAATGAGGATCATTAACCTAGAGGTAACTAAGACCCCTCCTCCTTAACTACAACTGATAGCACCTCTGCTGTGTGCTAAACTGTGTGTGCGTGTGCGTACATTAAAAAAATGAAAAGAAAGAAAAAACGTTTCACAGATGGCTTATTCCATCCCAACTGCCTGTCCTTGGTGAAAATAAATAACTACAGTGAATCTCCTTTTACAGTTGAGGAATTATACTGCTGAAAGTGTGAAAAAAGGCTGGGGAAAGAATAAAACAAGTACAGAATACAAAACCTTGGCCTGTAACTTAAATGCTGTTGTGCCCATTTTCTGCAGCACAAAGATGGGGCAGGGACGGTCATCATTTTTATGTAGCCTTTGACCAAATAAAAAAAAGAAAAGAAAAATTCAGCGGGCAACAAGTAGGAGCAGCAGAGAGCAAAACAAAGACGAAGAGAAAGGAAGAGCAATTTCAATTGACATATGCAAAGGTCAAGGTAATTTCAATGGATAAAGAAGAGGCCAAACAGGGAAAAAAGCGAAACTTTCCTAGTATCTCTCTTGAACTATGAGAGGTTGAGGCGGAACAGAGGAGGTCTTATTTTCCACCCCCTGCAGTGTAAATGTCAGGGCTGATACTGACGTCACCCACCCATCGTTTCTATAACGCCTCCCCCTCTCCGCCGCCCCAGCCCTTTCCTCCAACCACATGTGTCAGCTTCAGTCTTGTAGTGCCATTACACTGCAGTCTCAGTGGTATAGAGGCAGACGCTTTTATCTCATAAGAGGGCAGACCAGCCGTATTTGGCTTGTAACATTTGCTAAGCACACACACACACACACACACACACACACACACACACACACACACACACACACACATTCACCAACTCATTCATGCAAAGACGCCTAATGCGCACACACGCACGCAGACACCCATTCATGCGCATGCATGCTCTAACACTGTCCATTCCTCTCCACTCTCACTGCCTCAGCAGTTTATCCTTTCATCTTTACATAACTGTGAGGTCCCTCGGTGACCTGCTCTAAAAGTAGTTGTTCCACAGAAGACACATGCAACAATCCGCAGTGCAGGGAGGGACCCATCCACCCGAGGCTCGTTTCCCCAACTCTAAATCTCCCTCATTTCTCCACTCAAGCCAGTGCACCAACTGGAAGAAAATACCAATAAGATAATGAGCAGAGGGGCCAGTGTGAGGGGAGTTAGCTGCGCTGGTGTACACACACACACACACACACACACACACACACACACACACACACACACACGCGTACACACAGATTTATCTATGAAATATAGGGCAATGCAGCAGAGGGAACAGGACTCCTTTAAACCCAAAGGAAAAACAAGGCCTGTGTCGTTGAGTGTTCTGGGTGGTTACGTACGTGCACAATGGAGCCAATCACTTGAGCTGTGAATTATTCTTTCTGGAGCCAGTATGGAATAATGGGAAATAAAACTGTTCTCCGGTTTTTCCGCCATTTTCATTATGTAAACTGATGGCAAATGTAATATGGTTGAATGCAGCATTTGCACAGTTTGAGTTTAGACCATGGCAAGTTGGGCTGTGGTTTGTTTTATGTAACTGTACATCTGAATGTGTGCACCAGCCAGTGTGTGTGTGAATCTTCCTTCAGTACACCATGCATTAATTGCCATTCCCAGTGGTCGTCAAGAGAGCGCAGGACTCCTGGGGGACATCTCCACCTTCATTAGACTCTACTGATCATCACACTGTGATACCAAGAGAGGGTCTGTTCCTCTCTTTCATCACTCCTTCTCTTCACGACTCCCTTGCCTCATGATTTTTATATGTAGCATTATTTCTCAACCAGACCCTGCAGTGTCGTTTTTTAAAAATATTATCTTCATGGCATTTCTGGGTTTATTAAGCTGGCGCAGACAGAAAAAAGAAAGGAGACGTGAGAAGGAGCCTGTGAGAAAGTTCTAGATGAGCTGGACTTGAACGCAGTTGCTCCGTGCTTGCCCCTAAACTGCTGTACCACTGTGCATCTTTCTCCCTCAATTTGCAATGGCTTATGATTTCACCGTCTCCCCTCTCATCCTTCAATATTTCTGTCACCCCACTCGCGCCCCCTCCCCTCAAACCATCACCCCCCTCCCTCGCACTTCCTCTCCGCCCTCATCTCACACGTTCTTTTGCATTTTCATTCCCATCAGCCTTCCTTTCGTCATTATCTCTCAGTTAATACTTCTTACTGTCTCGAATCCCGGTGCAAGTGGTTCTTACCCCCAGGGGGTAAGTTCGCTCGCACTCCACAGACCCCTACAGACATGTAATGCCCCCCCTCCTACTCCCCAACAACTCCTCCAACTCATCCCTCCGCTCTCTCCTCCCCTCACTCCTCTCTCTCTCTCCCCTCCTTTCTCCGCAGTGGATGAGAGACGCCAGCTGGAGGAAACAGAGAGAAATGGGCCCAATTACAGCATTGGGAACTGAAAGTTGGCTAATTAACTCTAATTCGTTAACAAACTGGTTTTTCACCAAGAATCATCTCTCTCTGTCACATGGCATACGCATGCATGAGAATCTGCATTTGCATGCGCTGCCAAAGAAAAGAAGAGAGGCCGAACAGACACCCATCCCCATCTACACGATTGCAGGTACACACGCACACAAATACAGCAAAAAGAAAAAAAACCTGCACTCCCTTCCCATTTACACACACACACACACACACACACACACACACACACACACACACACACACACACACACACACACAGAAGCTCACATGCCCACACAAGTGTGCGCGGATCCACTTGCTCAGCTGTATTTACTGCAAGGGCAATATGTTGATTACGTTAGAGTGGCTGATTATTGCACAGTGACAGTAAAGGAAACAAATGTCTTTCATAGGCAGGCATCTATCTCTGCGAGAGGGCTTCTAGCTATAGACTATAGCAGCAAATGACTGCGCTGTACCCAGCTATGACAGACAAAAGAAGGAGTGCAAGAAGAGGAGGGGGGGGAGGGGGTAAAAAGAAGAGAGTGATTGCACAAATGATGTGCAGGAAGAACAACCCCCCCCCCCCCCCCAAAACAAACAAAAAAAAAAAAAAAAACAACCAAAAACCGAGGAGCCCCAGATGGAGACGCAAAAACAGATGAAATTAAAAAAGCGAATGGATGGAGAGATGAGATGAGACAGCGCTAGGAGATGGGTGAGGAGCGATACTCTGGATTTTGCACTGAACTAGTGAAGCAGTTTTCCTCTGCACTGGGATAATGGTGGTTAGAGGGGAGAACAATAGGTTTATCTAGTGCAAAGATGCTATCTGGGGTGAAACACACACATCACACGACCTCACACACGTACACACTGTAGGATGTTTCATTACTTGTGCATTACAGACAGTATAGGGAATTATAGTGTTGGTAGCACTTGAACAATAAGCTTGTCAGTGTTGAGTTATCAGAACAGGTGTCCAATGGGTACAACTTGTCTGAACACACACACACACACACACACACACACACACACACACACACACACACACTTGCAGAATATATGAGTATGAAGTTTGAAAGCATCTCTTAAAGCCATTGTTAGTAAATCGGGATATCCTCTCATCCCACTTGATGAGTCGTGAAATCCTCCTGGATTACCAGATACGATAACCAGCTTCTCACATATGTCTGTGATAATACACGTATGTACATAGAGAGCAGACACACAGACACACGCATGCAGTCTACACCACAGAACAGATGGTTTTGGATGGGAAATGTCACTTCTCAGTTCTTGCTACGCCTTTACTTTCATTCTGCCCGTCTTGCTTCTCCCTCCTTTACCAACTCTCACTCTTTCCCAGTAAATTTCTGCTCCCTGCCTTCCTCTCCAACTCTATATCTTCTTCATTGATTCCTTTGCGATGAGATTGATAGTTACTCCTCTCCCTCTCGCTCGCTCTGTTTCCCTGATCCACCTCTTTTTCCTTTTTTCACTTGCTTCATCTCTGTCCCTCTCTCACACCTCATTAGTAATGCTAATACCCCAAGTAATAGAAGACACCATTCAATGTATTTGTGTGAGTGTGTGAGAGTGTGTATCTGTGTGTGTGTGAGAAAGGGACTGTGTCTGGGAAGGGGAGATGAGTTTCCCCCTCTGATCCCATTTCTCCGTCTCTGGCCCTGCTTTCCTTCTCGCCGGGGAGAAAATCCGATGGAAATGCAATCACAATCATTTAGGGTCCAGACAAGAACGGACACACACGCGCACGCATGCACACGTGCACACACGCACGACCACGCACAAACACACACTCTGCTCCAGTACCGCAAGGGAGCCATGCAGAAAATTGTTTTGGACATGGTGATGAGGAGAGGGGGGTCGGGGTGTGGTGAAGGGGGGACTTTTTAATTTACATTTTTAATGTAAAATATCATTCAAAGAGGGAAAGTTAGGCATCTCATTATGCTGCTTCTTTATTACACGCGAGGCACATCAGTCTCAGGGTGCTGTGTCCTGGGAAATGTGCACGCTCGCACATGCATAAACACAGGCGTAACACAACCTGCGGAGCCCTCCGGCCGCAATCAGCGCGTAAGAAATGAGGCTCATCTTCATACACAATAAATCTGGAATAACCTATTCTGTCTTCCAGAAATCATTAATCACAAGTAATCTATATCTTTGGATTTCCCTTCTCAACTCAAATCTGTTGGGGAGGGGAAAACTTCAAACTCCCGCCTGGTTAGTCTTAATTACGAGTAAACTATTTGATGGTCTGGATCAAGAATTTAGCTGTGCATCAAGATCCACGGCGACGATCGCAAAATAACCACCTAATATTTTTGTTTTTTGCCACCTTTTGGAAAGGTAATGACCAAAAACATATACGGACCATTAACTGATTACTTGCGTATATAAAATGCTGATTTGTGTGTGTTTGGCACAGATAAACCTCAGCATTGTGAATATCTATACTTTGCATTTTCTCTGTCATCGTGTAGCCAGCGGTTAAGAGAAGAATGAGATATGATTGCTATTTTGCACTGAGATGAATCACTTTTTTTCCCCCAGAAGATAGAGGTGTCTTTCTCTCGAGTACAGATGCTTGCCCTGTGTGTTTGTTCTACACAGTCTGTTGATTTCCACAACAGCACAAATACTATGAATGGCTCACAGAGGGAAATCATTATCTCTGTCTTTCTAAGCTCTCGCTCTGCTCAATCAAATGAGGCACTTTGCGCCTTCAGCTTTGCACCGCCTCTGAGGTCAGAGCCAGTGATGTCAAGCCAAAATGAGACTGTTTGGCCCTCATAGGCCCCGAGGACCCCCCGTGGCTGCCTGTGTCATAAGCGATCAGTGCCAGACCATCAGTCGCATGTACTGGCTGAGGATCAACCACTTGCAGGAGCATTAGGGGTGAAGCCTCTAATGGCATGGCCGCATGTCTACGCCTTTAAATATAGAGATCTGTGCATAAAAGCTTTGATTTATACGACATACCATCCAGAACCCTTAGGGAAGCATCTGAGATTCATTTTCCAGCTAGACAGTGACCCCAACCATACAGCTAGAGCCATAATGAACTATCATCTGTAACAAGAAGAAAGAGTTCTACAACAGATGGTATGCCTCCCCCCCCTCCAAGTGAGCCCTCATATCAGTATCATGGAGTCAGTCTGGGACACAATAATTCCACACAAGAACAGTGGCAAGTTGTCCAAGATGCTTGGAACAAGCCTCATGCCAAGAAAAGAAAAACTCAGCGCAAGTGTAGCTAGTACAATTGGTGCTGTCTTAACCCTATGAGACCTGACGTGTTGTCGCAGACACAGCCAAGCAAGCTGTCTTCTTATTACTGGAACTCATCGGAACAGTTTGAACTATCAGAATAATCCAAACTGGATTCAGCACAACTGGAGCATAAAACATGTGCTATCAACATCTGCTTAGCTTTGTGTGGAAATTTAAATCACGTCAGCAGTGATTTAAATCTCCTCCACACACCAGCGCGAGCTGACACACAGTCGATAAGCTATCCATCTAATGGGCGAGTCTGACTGATAGCGATTTGTATAAACAATGCCGTCCATCTATTAAAACTTGACCTCCCCCCACCCTACCACCCCTAACACGCCGTAATTCAAATTCCACACCTGTTTGCTTATCGCACTGAATAGCAGTTTTAAAGCAGCGGGGCTTCACGCAGACGCTCCGATAATCATCCCACAAAGACCTCCTTGTCAAAAAAAGTGTAGTTTCACAAACTAATGCAAATACACAGTCGGAACGTGAACCTGACACTGCCCTTCCTCTATTTCCTCCTTCCCCCCCCCCTTATCTCCTTTCATGTTGGTTTTTGTCCTCTACAAGTCTCCTGCAGTTCTTAAAGGCTGAGACGGCACTGTGGGAGTCTGGTCACTACTGCGTCCGCATGCACACACGCACACGGACACACGGACACACGGACACACACACACACACACACACACACACACACACACACACACACACACACACACACACACACACACACACACACACTGTGAGTTTCCTTTGTGTTGCAGAAAATAAAAAAAAAATAAAAAAATACTGAACCTTTAGAAGTGCATCTGTCAAAATGAAATTGCTGGCTGCATTACAAGCCTTTGAAGGTATTGAAAACTAATTTTCACAATCACCCCACAGGCAGGTAGAGAGAGCCCGTGTGTGTGTAGTTTTCACCAGGTGGGTTAGGCAATATTCTCTGTTCTTTTAGTCGGTTTGCAGTTGATTATTATTGTCTCGGCTACAGTTTGTTGCCAAGCCCGTCGCCGTTTCTCAGCCCTCCATCCACCACCCGGCACATCTTCGTCTGGATAATCCTTACCTCTTTCTGCCATTCGAACTCTAAGGAAAGTCATTTCTCCCTGAAACCCCCCACTGGGGAAAAACAAACTTTCAAAGCCGGCCAAACAATGACTCACACATACACACATTCCTCTATGAAAAGGCACACTCCCACAGAGGCACTGAGCGGACATAATGGTTTTCTGATAATTATTCACAAAGGTGACTTTTGTGTGAGTGCCACTATGTGCTCAAGCTCAGCAGCATGGAATGAGCCCGGAGTTAGTCACAACACAGGCAGATGACCAACATTATGGTCAGTCTGAAACTGACTGACACACACACACGCAGAAGGGCCTAGGCACACACATATGCAGATTCCGTGACTCTTTCTCATCGTAATGTTTCAATTAGCTGCAGAGGACAGTCTGGCCCCACACTGATGGCCATGCCTCCCATCTGGGGTTACTGCAGTCACACAGGCAGGCGGATGGATGGACAGAATGACAGACAGGCTGATGGCCCTCCATGCTGATTAATTCGGAGAGATGAGGAGGGCGGGGTGAAAGCAGAACAGTGATGGAAATAATCAGTCGAGGCAGTGAGCTGTGCTTTTCCCAGAATTACAATATGGTCACCGAGAGCATATGGTTCTTCTCTATTTCAGTTTCTGTTACACCTCCGGCTCAGCAGTTATATAAGTCGAACTGCCTTCTTTGAAAACAATTTTCCAACGTATCTCTTCCGCATTCTTCTTGAACCCACTTTTGTTTGCAGTTATTGGAGACGTAAGGTGCATCGTCTCTGCTGCAGAAAACATGCACAACAACAACAACTACTGTCCCAAAGGACCGGGAGAGAGGAGGGCTGCGTTGCCCCTCCATGATCTCTCCCTTGAGAACCCCCACATTTTTATCCCCATCTCTGGTTTCCAAGGCGAGGCGTAATAGTTCCTGTACGGAAGTCGTTACCGAAGGATTGTGGTGAAGAAAAAAAAAGATCAATGAAGGAAAAAAAACCCCAAGGTCATACTCCACCTCTCCCTGTGTCTCCCCGCTCACCTATCTAGCCTGGACCCCTCCTCATCTCTCTCAAATTCTCCATCTCCTTCCCTCCATCACCCTCTCTCTGGTGCAGGATAGTAATCCCATTAGGATCAATATTCCAGGCGAGTGAGCATCCTTTCACTGCAGCAATTACAAACCTTTAGAGACATAAAGGAGAGCATTTCTTCACAGCTTAGACCATCAATCAACTATTTAGCTTCGGAGGCAAAGGATGTTGTGTCTGTGTGTGTGTCTGTGTGTGTGTGAGAGAGACAGCATGCATGCATGCATGCATGTCTGAGCGCGTGCACGCATTTCTGAATTCTGCAGTATTGTTCCGTCTGCGTTACTGAAATGACTGTTGGGATTTTCGTCTTATAGATCCTATTATGGGTGCATGAATACATGAGAGAGCTCCTTAATGCACACTTCCCATCTGGCAGTGCAACAAGGCCCTATCATCTCCCCTGTGAATGCACGTATTAGTATTGTCCGCAGCGGGATTTCACAGACGGCTAGTCTCGGGTGTTTAGCTAGGGGTTAATATTTCATGCCTTCATGTTATCCCCCCTCCCCTCCCCTGTCATGCCGCCACCCTACCCTCTACCTCTCACTTCCAACATGTGCACCACATGCGCTTCTTGCCTCTGCAGCAACATTTCACAGCTACGCTCGTGTGACAAGTACAGTACACTTACTGTACTTGGCAAGGTTCCTTGATGACAGTAGAGCATTCCTATGATTGTAATTTAACCCAAAATAGATCCATCGCTAACAAAAACACCACCGCTGCCGTCTTTCCCTAAAAACTCTCTCCCTCTCCGTTTCAGTCTCTAATGAGGTGGCGTGACAGGACTGGTGAGGGCATATCACTTCTCATCTCGTCAGCTCTGCGCCCACTTGCGCCCCTCAATGTCACAGGGCTCCACTTTGCCTCGAGGGCCCCTGGCATCCATCTATCGAGCTGCTGTACAAACCCCCATCTGGCACTGTTTGCCCTCAAAACAGAGGCAGCCTTGGTTAGGTCGCATCTGGGGGCAGCCTTGCTAGCAGGCTCGCCAGCATACAGCAAGCTCAAAGAGGACGGGGGAAATGCAATTCATTAAAAAGCTTTATATACATCCTCTGCAGTGAAAATTTAATCTGTGTCTGGGGTAAAAAAAATTGTTAGCGAGTATAACAATTTAATCAGTTCTTTAGTGGAGCAGAAAATAAAGAAAACGCTACTGTAGATCTGAAGCAACACCACGGGTTACAGTGGATCCTGAAACAACAATGAGTAAATTATAAAGCCAAAGAGTAACAGACAGGAAATGACAGATCCAAATGGCTCACTATTTTTATCGACAACTCAGAGCTGCATCGTAGCCCGTGGCTCACACTGTCAAAATGATCGTTCTAATTCTTTGCCATGAAAAAATTCAATTAGACTATCATTAGACCAGGCTGATGATGAGGTTCTGTTTATCGTTAACTGCACATTATTCGATTCTTCATTTAACAGGCAGCGCCTCATTTACTGATGATCCATTTAACAAATGCTTTTCTAAAAGTTTCTTTTGGCTGAAAATGTGGTGTTTTGTGTTTTTTTTTTCAAAGTGTTTGTTGAGTGCGCCACAGAGGAAACCAGGGTAACTTGTCATGTTGCCTTTTTGACGTTGACGAGTTCACTTTCCTGCCAGTCTGACTTAGAAACTCAAGCATATGACTGCGAGTAAAAAAAGGAAAAGCAAATGGAGTGGCAAAGGGGTTAACTGTTGGATAGCTGCTTGCAGACCAGAGAAAAGGGAAACGGTGCCAGAAGCGTGAAGAGTGCATGCACGTATGGAAATAGTGAAAGCACCAGAAGGGGCTTGATGGCACTTGTGGTAGTGGATTAACGATTACACCCACAACAGAAAGCGGTAGCAGGAGAGAGGAGGGCCGGCTCTAAAGCTGAGCCCCTCTTTTTGCGAGGTTTTTTTTTTTTTTAAACCAACAATAGAGCG
This sequence comes from Aulonocara sp. 'chitande type north' Nkhata Bay, assembly GCF_057382095.1. Lineage (NCBI taxonomy): Eukaryota > Metazoa > Chordata > Actinopteri > Cichliformes > Cichlidae > Aulonocara > Aulonocara sp. 'chitande type north' Nkhata Bay. Next base: position 19,594,024 of record NC_141345.1, read on the forward strand.
GAAGAACAGATTGACTCCTGTAAGGCCAGCACTTTCTGTTCTTCTTTTTCTTCATCCCATTTCTATAAATCTCCAAATTATGCACTCCAAGAATGGAATCTTATGGCAGTTTGTGCAGCACTTGGAAGGCTGAATTTGGCTTTCCACCCTTGTCCCTGCTGGTGAATCTACCAGATGCAACTGCCGCACATCAATTCCTTTGGCTTTCCGTCACATTATCTCAATTCAAGCATTCGCATATTTCAACACACACAGCCACGCGCATCCTGCCGCGAGCGCCGATAGGTTCCCGTACTGATCACCCACTCGTTCCTCCAAAAGCCCTGGAGACGGTGAGCACGGGCTAACAAGGGAATGGGGGATGAAAACAGAGTGCTGGAAGACGCAGGCTGCTGGAGGAAAAAGTATCAGGGTTGAGGATGTCTTTCCTTGGAATCAAATTGTGCATATTTTCATCTTTGCTCATAGACCAACTCCCACAGGACATCAGTATGCCAAACCAAAGGCCTGCTGTGTCTGTTTACTCTTCGCTACAAGAGAGGGGACTGAATCAAACTCATTTCAGTAAAGAAAAATTATATCTCCTTTGATATCACTGTGTGTGAAGGCAAAATTCTATCAAAGCCGCCTCGATGAGTAGCTAAATCTTGTTCCAATACTATTCAGGAGCTAAATGCTAGCTTAACAAATACGAACTGAATACTAGCCTGTATAATGCACCAGTCAAATATAGCAAAAAAGCAATAAATGTTACAGTAAAGAGTTACAGACAAGTTCCATTTGCTTATACAGGTGAATGGCAATAATTGTTACATATGGTGGCTTTGAAAAATTACAGCCTGATAGCTAATGCATTTTATACCATTCACTGAAGGCTGGCGCACAAACAATGGTTTTAAAGTTTGTTTATCTTCTCGTACAGTCTCCAATTATATTGTCAAGAGACTAAAGAGTGTGAATCAGCACTTTTTTCCCTTCTGTTTGACAACAGGCCTGTAAGACACGTTCACAAGAAATAAAGACACCGAACTTCAAACAGAACTCGGTGATACAGATGCAGTCAGTGAGTCAATGCTTTGTTTTTTCCCTTCGCCCCTCTGTTTTCCCTGCCCTTTGCTGTACGTTAATTGTGTGCATGTTTATGTTGATGAATAGATATGCGCTGACAGCCTGGCAGCCTTCGTCAGAGCGCGCGTCTTTGTCAGACCACGGGCTGACTGACTGATGAGGAGGAGAGCAGCAAACTGGAAAATGAGAGCCAAGAAAAGAGGAGGAGGAGGTGCGAAGAAAGAGGAGAGGGGAGGGCGAAGTGGACAAGAGGATTTGAGAAGGTTGAATAAAAATGGCACGAAAAATAGGCCGAGTGACAAAAAAAAAAAAAAAAAACTGGCTGTGGATGTGCCTGAAATGTGGAGATGAAGCAGGGATGAAGAGGAGACCAGATTGCAGGAATTAAAGTGGGGGGGAGTGTGGTGGCTCCCCTACTAAAAGGGAGTAAAAAAGGAAACTGTAGTTTAATAGCTAGTGTAGGCGTCTGTGTTTGTGTTGCTTGTGTGCACAAACGGGAACTGGTTTAGATGGGTGGCAGAGTGTAATAAGAAATGTGACCTATTGATTGGTTGTAGAAAGATGTCAAAGCTCTGTGTGTGTGTGTGTGTGTGAGTGTCGAGGGGGTTGATGTCAGGGGTGGCACGGGGACAAAATGTCTTCCTCTTTTCCTGTGAGCGTATCCAGCCACTTGCCATCACATCTTTAGCATGATTTGGCTTTGCCACGGATAAAATCAGATTATTATATGATTATGATGTGTGGTTAAGGTAACGGCGCCTGAGGGCTGCGGCGGGTTATTATGTGAGAGTGTTAAACAGAGGAGGAAGTGTGCTCCCCCAGATTGACAATCCAATTAAACGAGTGCGTGGTGTGTTAAGAGCAGCTTCAGACCACCCAGGGAAGCAACAAATAATACACAATTTCTGGCCTACATAGGCACTTGAAATTGAGGTGCTTTGATGTCTGCCTGCACAGCCAGTTGTGAAAAAGATTCTGCATGCATTATAATATACATAATACAGCTCTTATATCATCCTCTCATCTCTGTTTGTCCAAGGCTGTCATATAAGAAAGGAGCGAGTGGATTCTCAAGCAGGGAAAGCAGATTGAAAGAGCGTGACTTGTCCTTCATACTCCTGCAACGTTTTGAATATGTGCATTATGCACTATTTGACCATTCAGAATCCCCCCACCCAGTGCTTTTCTGTAGCAAGCGCCCTCTCTCATGGCTCACCTTGTCAGTGTTTCTCTGCTCGCAGCAGAAGAGATCAGAGGAGTGAGCACAGAGGAAGCCTATAGACAGAGCAAACAATTCAAATGCCACAAAGGTGATTGATTAGTTGGCCTGACTCGCGCTCCTGTGTCAATAAAAAGGATGAAAGAAAGGATGCTTGTGGTGTGTGTATGATGGGCGTCTGATGCTACTATAAAGAACCCATAGCGACTGAGAGAAGAGGAGGAATCTGAAACAGAGACATTATTTTTTACCCTTAATTCCTGACAGAGTTTTTTTTTTTTTTTTTTTTTTTTTACATTCAGTTTATAAGTTCATCATTCTTTAAACTATCAAGAGGGATTTTTTTTCTTCTGAAACAATCCGCAGATTAGGGACGGTTCGGTTTGCTTGTCTTGGTTTTAGACGTGTGTGTTGTTCGGTTCAGGGCATGCTCGTAAAAGCCTTGCACCATTGACTCAAATGAAGGAACAGAGGGTTTAAATGTCTTGTGCAGCAGCCAAGTCGTGAAAATAGTGAACGGTAAAGCCAAAGCGATCGAGGATGCGCCAGCAGCAGCATTGTTTCGGTCTGCTGTGTGAGACCATTCTGGATTTAGTGCTACCTTAGATGACCGCAGTTAGAAAGTGGTGGATAAAACTGTAACAGGTGTCGTGTATGCTAACAGCAACACACCCAAAATTGGCTCCAATCCAGCCTTAATGCCGCAGTAGAGGCAACACAGTGACATTTTCACTTTTGATACTAAATAACCTTAAATCTGTAATTGTGTTTCCAATGCTGCAGAAGTGGAAAAATTCTTTTTTCCATAAATAACTATCAAGAAACTGAACTACTGTTTTCTGTGTTTATTTTAAAGAAGGGAAAATCTTCTTCTCTTTATTTTGATTATCTTTGCCTGTAATGTGATCACAAAAATACCCAAGTTAAAGTCTTTTGTTTGCACAAATTTAGGGTTCACAGCTTTGAGAGCCAGCTTCCTCTTTTATTTAATCAGGCAATATTCTTTTGTAAGAAGCACAGCAGAGTTAACAGATACAGTGTGTGAATTTCAGTCATTTTGCTCTTTATGTTCTGAACACACACAAAGCGTCCTCAAAGATGGAGAGATCACTATATTTTAGCATCAAGAAAACGTATACTTTTAGTTAAGACGTGACAGCGAAGAACTACTTAAGTAATTAGCAGGAATTTAAGGAAAACTCATTTTAATCATTTTGTGCCAAAAAAAGAAGGAAAAGCAGTTTGAATTTTGCCATATTTCTACTTTTATTGTACAAAAGTCTCACCTAGCTGTAACCTAAGACTGTCACAATGACGTGCGTAATGCCACCGGCCTCATTCTTTCAGTTCTGCATGCCTACATGACATGTCCTTAAACATAACTGATATTTTAAACACTGTAAACTGAACCAAAAACTGCGATCCCATAAAATCATAGTATGAACTGGCTAGTGCAGACCTATTTCATGTTTGATTTTAGAAGCTAAATGGGAATTATTTACGTAAAATACTTTTTAAAAAATAATTTTAATGTAATTTTAAATGTAAATCATAAACAGAACAGGGAAGTCCCTTTGCCATGTAGTGAGATTTACGCTGATATCATAATGGAAACATTCCCAGAAGTACTTGAGTAAATGTACTTAAATACTTCAGAGATGGTAGAAGCTGCTCAGACTGTGAAAATAGCTGCGTCACTGCTTCTGTAGGAGCTTCTAGGAGTCTGACTCTAACCATCAGTGTGCTATCTCAACTTGGAGTCATTCATAGCAAAGAACCTGGGTTTCATGTGCATAAATGTGGATGTGCACAAGTTTGAACAAGAGCTAATAAAAAAGATACCAAGCCGATTGCATTCATTGTGGAAAAGAATCCTGCTTTTTTAAGCTCTGACCCTCTTTGGCAACTAAAAATCAGGGTATCTCAACCTCTGCTGCACATATTCCTGAATATTCCTGTTAAATTTGTCTCTTGTCATGAGTGCAATGTGGAGTCTCTACGGTGCCAATTTATAATTTGCATGAAAATTGCAGCAGAGCTGATTTGCACGTGTTATCAAACGAGTGGTTGTTTCACAGGCACAGGATCCTACAGATCTGACACTGAATGTGATTTAAGGTCCTCCTGAAGTATCGCCATCCTTGAAACCAGATGAAGGCACTGAGGCAAAATATGCTGGGTGAGAGAAGGAACAGATTTTATTTGCATAGAACCGAGTCGAGTGCATCCCTTATTGTTTCCTGTGAAGCCTTATGTTGCGCCACATATCCGACGCAACGTGCATGTTCCCTTTTATCTGCGTCTCGAGCTTATGTTCCTCCCCGCCTTGTTCCCTCCAATATCTGCTTGCCAGCAACCAAACCGTGTCGACCAATTTATGTGGAGACGCATTGTCCCATACGGGGCCCATCTAAGACAATCAAGGCTACCTGATGAGACCCTGGGGGAAAATGTAGGGAAGGGAGGGGCGAAGAAGGAAGGATGGAAGAGGAAAATGCACAGGAGTTGGAGAAGGGGTGTGTGGGGGAAACAGGCGCCGAAAAACAATGAGACAAAATCAGAAGATAAACGAGGCACTATTTCAGTGGCAGGATTTATGTACTGTCAACATTACCCTCGCTATTAGGGGGAATCCAATTACTCTGCGCCTCTTCTCTCCTCTTCTTTTTCTTTGGGAGCGAGGGAACAAGGGAGCAAAAGAGTGAAGGATGAAAAGACAACAGATATGAAGAGGGAAAGGACGAGAACACCTCTGCGTGATTTATCCAATTTTCCATCACATATTTAGATATTAAGGTGAGGGAGGAGAGGAGGTTAGGGAGGACGGACTTAAAAACTGAGTTTAAGAGACGGGAAGAAGCGGAATAAACAAGAGCGCAGATTAGGAGAAAAGAACAGAGACGGAAAGGACACGACTGAAAGCTCGTGCGAGGAAGAGCGGGGTGGGAATTTTGAAAGCGAGAGAAGACGGGGAGATTTGGAAAGACAGAAGCTCCCTCTAGATTTAATTGCATGCACCTCCGCTTTTAAACGGCTGATAAATTATACATGAAGGATGCTAAGACAATAATTATGAGCTGTTTTAGTGCAAAACAGCGGGATGAGGACAGACAGACAACGGCGGAGGAGTTGGAAGACTGCAGTCGGCCAAGAAATTCTCCACGGAAAAAATCTCTGGAGAGCTCGCAGGGTCCGGGAGTGGAGGAATCACAGTGCATTATCATAATATTACAGAGGCCACACGGGCCAAGCAAGGAGTGGGTAGTCTTGGTGAAGCACACGCTGAACAACACACAAAAAAGAAGCGCGCGCACACACATGGATTTCTTTTCAATACAGTGCCCTCAGGTTATAGCCCCAGCAGCTTTGGCCCCTCAGATTTTTGGCTTTGTTTATGTGACCTAGCCTGCAGCGCAAACGCACGCTGAGGAGGCTTGCGTTTGCAGTTCGCTGTCAGTACCTCACCACCATATCCTCCTCTGAACTCTTTCTCTTTTCTCGCTCCCTCCATGCATGCCCTCTACCAGCAGAGTTTTAAGCAGCAACAATATATTCTCCCTCAGTCTCCAGATAATCATTATAAATCTCTATTAAACCCCCACCTTCTGGATGGATGGGGAGCGTCAGCCCACATCTGGCACTGCGAGTTTGTGTGTGTGTGTGACTGTGTGTGTGTGAGAGAGGTTTGAAATCTATAAATGAAAGTGTGGGTGAAAAGGAGAGGAAATGAGATAAATATGAATTGACAATCTAGCAAAAACAAAGGGATGACAGAAAATCAAACCGCACGCTGTCCATACGCTTTCTCTTCAGTGTGTGTGCGCACGTGTGTCTCTCGTTGGCTACGATGTGTGTTTTCATGAGCCCTTTATCTTGTTTCGCAGGGCTCGTTCCAAAGCTGTACGGGAGCAGCCAGTGATCTCAGCAGTGCTGTTGTGCCCTTAAGCACAGCCACTTAACCCAGACTAACTCACTCACTCAATACACTCAATACCCAGTCGGGTGAAAATGGAAAGCCTGCAATGGCATGCTGCTTAACATAAAAGCTAAAAAAAAAAAAAAGCAGAGAGCCGAGCTTATGCTGTGTCCACAGTCCCTGTACTTGTCATATCTGCTATAGCTGAGGATGAAAAGCTGTATTTGTCTGTCTGTGCATTTGTGTGTGTGTGTTTTCCTCAGTGGCTAGCTAGGGGCACCGCCACAATGGATGCCTCCATCCGCTATGAGGCAGATAGAGACTTAGCTTTAAGTGCTTCCCTCTGCTTTGTGTACAAACACACGCACACACTGGTGCGCACACACACCTACACACACACGCACACACATATTGAAATGAAAGGTCAATTTCTTGCCACACCACTGGTCTGCCCAAGAAACCTGAATTGATTGATTTGACTCAATTGTACTGCAGGCTGAGATGGAGAAAAGACATCTGACAGAGACTGACAGCACACACACACACACACACACACACACACACACACATATAGATATATATATGAAGAGAAAATAAGCTTCTTGTGTGCTTCGTGCAGCAAGATCCAAAACCAAAAAATCCTACAATTCTGTAATTATCTATTATGATCACTGTCACACACACACACCTACACACCTTGGTGTGAACCTGGCATGGTAGAAGTGCTGGAGGATAGGTACAATTGGATCACTCTATTCTAGTCATGGTGTCGGGGGGGGGGGGGGGGGGGGGGGATTTTGTGTGAACAGATGGTGTTTACCTAGTAGCAGGTTGGTTGGATCACCTAACCACCCCCCTCTGCCGACCATACCATTTTAGCAACACCGAGTATACAACAGGCACGCACACAGGACGCAGACACTTGGAAACACGCACGCACGCACACACGCACACACAAACGAAACAAAGAAAAAACCCAGACATACACGCCATTCCTCTCATCGAAATGAGGGGTGATAACTCGCCAAGCCGCTGTCGGGGAAAGGATAGAGATAAACGAGGGGTGACGAAATGAGAGCGAAAAAGAGCAGCTACAGAAGCAGCAACAGAGATAGAGAATGAGGGAGTGGAGTGGAGGAGAGGAGAATTGGGCCACTGGTGTTTTTTTTCTTCCGTGGTCTGTAGTTATGTAGGTCACTTTTCCCTCCAACTCGGGTGTGGGGAATTTGTAAATCTGACATAATAAAGCGTTTGGCCCGCGGTGATACTTCTAAAACGTTTCATCTCTTCTACCTGTGTTCATTACACCACTGCAAAAACTAGAGGAATGCAACTCTACTTGGTGATCTAAAGATCCCAAATAAAGTAACTGACGAACGAAAGGACAATAACTGATTAGTTCTGTTTTCTCTTTCTTTCTGGTTAGAATCTGATGTTGACACCAACGTGTGCGCATTCATTGAGAGAAGAAACTCCCCAAAAAAGAAAAAGAAAGAAAAAAAGAAAATCTCCAATTCCTTTATGGCTCTTGAATTTCACAGAAGGCCACGAATGTTTGGTATTTCATGCTTGCCTTCCTTCCGAGACTTTTCTTGTAAGAAGCGGTGGGCGATCTGAAGCAGAACGACAATTCCCTCTCTCATTAATAATTCACCTGTAGCTCTGACTGCACCACACTGAACCAAAGAAAGAAAGAGGCGGAAGAAAGAAAGAAATACAGAAACATCACATGGCCGTGTTTTCTTGATGACACAGCTTGTCCCGTCAGCCTTGAAACGTCAGAAAGTCTGCACGTTTATGCAAGCGCAGATAGACACACACACACACACACACACACACACACACACACACACACACACACACACACACACACACACACACACACACACACGTGCATGCACAGAGGGGCAGACGGCATAGTGTATGAGGTCTGACAGTGCTCTCTGAGGACCAGCCTGTGTTGCTAAAATAAGGGCAAGTCTGGAAAGAGGTGGATTCCCCTGGAGTGGGGCACAGAAGAGCACTAAAAGCTAAGTGGAGATAAGAAAAAAAAATAGCCTCGAGAACTGGAGGATGAGTGAGAGGATGAAGGAGAGGAGGAGAGAAGGTGAAGGGCCGGAGAGGGAGGGGAAAAGAATCGAGGATGGAAGAGAGGAAGGAAAGGAAATGTCAGGAAAAGGAGACAAAAGTGTGCTTGTATGGTGCAGTTTTAGTGCAATATATTATTATATATATTTATTCTGGGACTCGTAACGTATGAATGGCTTTATGATGGAAATGCCAGAGAAAATTTTTGAGAATTAAAAAAATTATAGGAGGCTGCAGAAAAGCTTAAGTGAGCGACAGGCGTAGGAAAAGTTTAGGCATTAGCTGGTTAAGCGTGGTGTGTTTCTTATGACACTCTCAGTCAGCCGTTCCTTGTTTCTCGCTGACAGCATTTGTGTTTGTATGTATCTAAGAATGTAGATATTTGTATAGAAGCGCACACACAATTTATCCCCCGCCAAGCAAAGAAGCGAGGCAGAGGGATAAATATTTGTCTGTTTGTCGGCAAGATTAAGCTTAAAAAAAGAAGAAGAAGAAAAATAAATAAATAAAACGGAATATCTGGAAACTGCAAGGACGGATGCATTGTCAGTGCCCTTCAAATTATTATTAGTATTACATTATTTCCTTTTTGCCAGTCGAGCCTTAATTGCAAGTGTGAGATGTTATCCAATGAATCATGGCTGAACTTTCAAAAAGATGCGCATACTCTCGCTATCTCTACGCCTCACTTTTTAACTAAGCGAGTCCTACGTTAGTTAGTTAGTGTTACAAACCCACAAATACGCACGTCCACGTGTGCATGCATTCTAAGAAACAACAAAAAAGAAAAAAGTAGCGCGCACTCTCTACTACTTCACAACTTGGCGTAGAAGCTGTGGAAACACATGGAACAAGGGTGTTACTTTGGCAACATGACTAAGAGCTTTTTACTTCTCTTTTTCCGCTGCGCACCATACAACACTGTGCCTCCTCCTCCTGCTTCTATCCTTCTGTTTCTCTCTCCTTTTGCCTGTGTGCCTCTTTGTCCCTCGCCCTCTCTCTCTCTCTTTCTCTGTATCTCTCCATCTGTGACTGTGTGTAGGTACATTCCTTCTCCATTAGCTGCTTTTGTTGCTGTGCCAGGGGACACCGTGGGGTGGGCTGGGTAGGTGGGAGGGAGGAAGAGATCTGGAGAAATGAGTAAGAGAAAAGGACGACTGAAAATAAGAGCCACAGCTGGATGCACCACCTTATCCTCATGCTCTACCTGCTCTCATATATGGGATGCACTGGAAAATGACAAGGTTCAGAGTGGACTGTATGAAAGACGCACGAGCCAAAAACAGCAGAACAAGGCACAAAATAATAGCTCTGCAGATTGGCAGCACTGCAGCGCTGTCTTTAAACGGGATTGCTTTGTGCGATTGTAATTTTTGGGTTTGTTTTTTTATGCATATGTACCCATTGTCTTAAGAAAACAAGCAGTATTCGTGGGCTGCCTGCTGGCTGATGCTGGAAAACAAAAACATTCAAATGAGCTGCTTTTTAAGTCATTCTTGGAAAGAAAGGGGAAAAAAGGAAAAGAGAAAAACCTTTGATATGTTTCACTCAGCCATCACTCACGCAGCATGTTTTGACTCCCCTACTTTATTTCTTCCGTGCCATATTTGCTTGTATTGCTTGTTTGTTCTCAAAGATGAGGTTATGGGCTCTGAAAATTGGCAAGTGGTGCTTTAAATTTGTGTGGCCTTGATCAGGTCACGCAGCTTAAAGCAGACACAGAGAGCAGTGCTTCTCAGTCAGAGAGCCCTAAACGAGTTTTAAAATATTCTTGAGGGGAGGCTTTTATCAGGAAGCTTTTTGGTGTCTGAGTTCAGCTCCGGCGGACGAAGTCATCTCCTTCCGTCCGGCTATTCTAATTGAGGCTGCCACGAAATGAAACGGCAAGTCTCCCCGTCTGATGCTGATGCAGCCTGGGTAATATCCTTGCTGCATCCCCCAGTGCGCTGTTTCAATCTCACCCAGTCGGCGTGAGGATGAGAGAGCGAGATATGAGCGTATGGGCACCGAGGGGAAAGGGAAGTGTGGCTGTAAACAACCTCAACCTGTTCTCAGAGCTCCGACAGACCTGGAGAAAGGGATGAGACGAGCTGGAGTGTGTTTGAGCAGAAACACTCCTCCTACTGTCTCCTCTGTCTGCCTTTTCTCTCTGCAATCCCTCTTTCCCTGGGAGCCAGTGTGTGTTTGAGTGGGTGAAACACTGCCACAGTCCTATTGCCTCCCGTGAGACGCTACTTCAAACAGACTGGAGAAGTACTGCCAAGGGTTCACTTGCTGGATGTGTGTATGTGTGTGTATCCCCCATCTTTGTGTGAGTATTGTGTCTATACACACAGATGCTCTCTGTGCCTCCGTGTGTCATTTCGCTTTCATATACTCCTATAGTTATTTTAAATTCATTAAAATACACACGGGCATGTTCCAAAACAAACTGTCATCAAAGTGGAGCTCGTATATAATCAAACACACCCTCACTTTCTCGCTCTCTCTCTTGCTCCAAAACACACATTCGCAGACAGACGTGATTTAACAAATCCGTGGTGTCTATTAGGCGTGAAGGCCTCCCCGCTGTGTGAGACATATTAAAACTCGGATTAGTCCAAAACAATTACAAAAAGCTACAGATCCAGAGCCACGGATGCTCTAAGTATGTTTGTGCGCACGCATATGTGTGTGTGAAATTGCCTCTATCGCCCCATGTGGACTTTATACTCTGGGGGTGGGAGGCGGAGGAATTGCTCACATTGCTCACGCAGCTCACGTTTTATTTAATACTTGGCAATTGTTGATGAGCAAAGGTAGCGGGGACCTTGAAGCACTATGCTGCTCTAAATAAAATTGAAAAAACAAAACAAAACACTCTGAACAGAGCAATGGCAATGACTCAAGTCTCATTATATCTGTGTGGTTATGTTCCAACAGTGATGCGCAGTTAACAATGTTAAGAGCTCTGACAAAAAGAGCAAAGGGAAATTTGCTGACACTAATATACAAATACACATGATGGAGCAATGCTTCGCTCCCGTTGCTGGTTTCCGAAAACTCACCTGGAAAGCGCTCCCCTGTTCCCCCGCCTCCTCGTTTCTCCTCTCGCACGCTGCTGCAGCAGCTCTTCAGGCGCTGCGCGGGCTTCCGGTGTGTCACAGTATTAAAAGAAACAAATTTACGTCTTGTCTATAAATCATTAAAAGACTTAGCCCTGAGAAGCATGGCTGACTTGTTTGCACAATGCAAAACGAACTAGGCTCTTAGATCATCTGCCGCTTCTTAGAGTAAGAACAGAGATAAGTGGATCATCACGGAGCTGCTGCGTGCTTGCTGAACAAATTGCTAAAGGTCTGGAGTGCACATTGCTGTGAATGTGTGTATATTTTTGTCATTCTTATTAAGCAAATCACCCTGAAACACGATTTCTAAACACCCTTCCCAATATCTGTTATGTAAATCTTTATTTTTAATTTCATGCATGTGAAACTCCTCCAAACTACTTCTCTGTATAAAGTTTGCAAACTGCGCTTCGCTACACTTCCCTTCCTCCCTTGACTCCTTTGCTCTTTTTGCTCACTCCTCTCTGTCCATCCGTCTCTTCCTCCCTATCCTCGCTGACTCTCCATCTCCTCCTCAGCAGAAGAAGTGGGAAGTCTACCTGCTGGATAATCCTGCATTACATCCCTAATCCCCTCAACGTGTTCTCACACACACACACACACACACACACACACACACACACACACGATAAACAATAGATTCGGCTTTTGGAGGATTTACACACCTGCAGGTACTGTAGATTTTTTTTCCTTTTCTGGAAGTAGTAAGTAATAGCAGTAGTATGTGCATTATCAAGTGACAGGTTTTCTACAATCTCCTGAAACTTATAGAAAACATTCACTGTGATTGGATGTAGAGGCACAGTCCTCTATGACTATAAGACTGAGCCGCAGTTAGTGAAGGGTCTGCTGACACTGAGCTTATCTAAGAAGATATACGAGTGTAAATATAAGGAAAAGAAAACAGAGGTGTGCAAACACTGAGCTTTGGGAGTACGTGTGTGCGCATATGATGATCTTCTCTAGCGGGTGAGACGCAAAAAAGGTGCGATAATTGAGAGCAACGGAAAGTGGGAGCGGCGTGGAGCGGGCGAAAAAGAGAACAGAAAGAAGTGGGGACGCGGGGAGTGCGAACATCTCTGAGGAGGGGTTCTCATTAAGAAGTGGCTGCGGGGTCCAGCCGCTTGGCATTGATTTGTTTTAAAATCCAAAGCTCAGCCATCGACAGGCTCGGTGTCCTCAAGTCCCTGTCAAAGCCAACAGCCACACGCATCGCACACAGGCCTGTTTAACAGTCAGCAAGTCAAACCACCAAGATATTTTTCTCTTCTATTTCTCTAAAATAACAGCCGATACTTAGAATAACACGTGAATATTTTTGAAATGACATTAATAAAATATTTAACTTGTTTCATCCATTTCGCTTTCAGAGTTAAATGAATAAATCACAAGCCCAAACGAAAAAAACCCAACAAATCCAAACTCCTCAAACACTCAAGTCTGCATCTGCTTTCACATTCTCCAGACTTTTTCTTGTGCACGAGCCTCTCAGCGCGCACACGTGTGTGTCTGTGTGTGTGCGTGCTTCTCGCTGAATAGCCAGTGAATAGAGGCCATAGGCAATCAATAGCAATCTACGGCCAGCCTTCGCAATGCTAATGGAACTGTGTGGAATAGCTGGCATTTGGCCAGTGCCATCACTGAAGCATCAGTCTGAAAAGCACACATGTGTATACACACAGAGAAAAAGGTTAGACAGACAAAAGGTGAGAGCCACAATGTGTGTCAATATGAGAGACGGCAAGAGTGAAGTAGACAGAGAGAGACACACATGCGGCGAGATGAATGTGCCGGGTGACATTGTTTAGGTGATCGAGAATGATCGATGGAATCATTTCGGTGCCCCCTTTGCCCTCCTGCACGGCCCATCTCCCCCTCATCTCCCCCTTAAGCGCTGGTCATTAGTAACACAGACACACGCACACACAAACACGCGCTAACACACATGCACAGACTCCTTTTCACTTTGTCATCATCCCTAAGGCAAGGTCACAGCGCACCGTCTCCTCAGCACGCGTCTTCTGTTTCGTAGTTGGAGCTACTTTCTGCTGAATTAGGACGAGAGCGGCGTTAACGCTG